>NC_091013.1:98856103-99168395 GCF_041296385.1 Aphelocoma coerulescens | reverse complement strand
TGGAAAAACTTTGTGATCCCAGTGCTTGTACAGCAGAAGCCAAGCTGGAACAGGGGAAGTTACTATGAAGGCCTCTGGTGCATCATGTATGCACTTCTGTTGATTTGTAAAGGACAAGCAAGAACTTAAACAAATTATGAATTTAGTTCCTTGGCTCTCACTGACCCAATCTCTGAGCTGTAGCATGGAAGCAAATATTGTTATTATGTGTCTCTAATTCCATCCTGGGAACAAAGGGAAAAAAAAAAAAAAAAAAAGAGGGGTGTTCTTGTGCTTGTAGCCTCAGTGGACATATCTGCAGTGTAGCTTGCTCTGTGTTCTCTCTAAAAGGCAGATGAATCATCAGGTTAAATGAAATATTTTTTTTCCTACTCAGCTGCTGAACTCAGGTCTTGACTCCCTTTCCTACCTCCTTCATGACTTCAGTTTCCCTTTAGGAAAATGCCTGGGTTGTGCTTCCTGCTTACCATGGCAACTGGCACACAAATTGAGAGAGAAAACCATGTTTGTTGGACTCTGGAATTGTTGTTAGCCAGAGCCAATTATTACTGCTGTATGAGAACCAGTATTTTCCTATTCTTTGTGCCACAGAGTCTAGCACTGGCTTGGCCATAAGGCAAGGGGAGAATCTCAGACTGCCCCTCAGCATTCCCATGGTTATGAAAATTAGGCAAAAGGCACACTGCAGACCTGCTCATGCTCCAGTCAGCACTGTGCCCTAAATCACGGTGCTTAAACATATGGAAATGCTTGAACACAATTTCAGCCAGTTTCTTTTGCCTGCCTGACTCAGGGCAATGCCCTGTGTAGGTTGTATTGGAAGCCACAGCTAAACATCTTGGATACTTTCAGCTAAGCCAAAACCAGGATTAAGCAAGTTCCCAACCTGGCTGTTAACCAGGAATCAACTTATCCCAGTGCCAAGGAGCATTTGACACTGGTATTTCATGCATCCTCACTGCAACACAGAAGTCCAGCAGCTCTGGGCACCAGGACATCCCACTGGTATCCCACTGGATGGGGCTAAAGGTCAGCTGGCAGCAAAGGGGAGGCAGGCAGTGTGGGGAAGGGAGACTGGCACAAGGCACCACCACCAACAAAAAGAACAGAATCATAACAGCCAAGATGGAGAAAGGCAGTGAGATTTCTAAGTTCATATTCCATCTGAGTAGGATAAAGTTTTCAAAGAACATGCCTCACCACAAGGGTAAAGGATGAACAGTTTCAGAGGTAAGGATTAGAAATGAATGGAATCTGCAAAGCTTAGAGGTGCCCAAGTCCTGCTGCCCTCAGAAGTTAGACACAGTGTGAGTGTTAAAACTAATGTTTGCCTCACTCCATAATTAAACAGGGTAGGTATTTTCTTATGTCTTATTAGCAGACTGCAGTGTGAGATGAACTATGTTTTGCAAACCTAGACAACTCCTAGGAATTACGTTTGCAACTTGGGTCCAGATCCATCTTAAAATGGGACCTGTTTTCTTCCATAGCACATCTGCTGCAGAGGGTACACCTCTCTGTCATTTAAATCCCTTATCTGAAAAGACCAGGAAATATTTGAATTCAGTGAGAGGAAATGACTTCCAAAAAAACTTTGTAGCTGCTTAAGAAAGAACCACATGGTACAAAAACATGGCAACAACCAGAGCTGGAGAAAGGAGAATAACACACATGATGATTATTAAACAGAGGAAGTTTCCAGATAAGTAAAACTCAAAAAGGAAAAAAACTCAACACCCAGCCATAAGATTGAGTTGAACCAGTCTGAAGAATATCAGGCAACATTTCGTAACAATCAGGAAGAATAAATCAGAAAAAATGTGTGCTCACAAACCGCTTTACTTTTTTTTGCAATGTGAGGTAATTTACTTTAAACACCAAGGGTCAGACAGTGTACAAGGACTAGGCTGGTTATTTACAGGGATTTTTTGAAGTGACTTGGCTTTACAGTCTCCAGCCTCCGTGCCAGCCACCATACCCTGCTAAAGGTGAGCATTGCTTTGGGAAAAATAGAGAAGTCCTGCATGGGTTCACAGTTAGCAACAGCTCTGGGTAGCCAGAGCAGCTCACTGCTCATCACTTGTCTCTCTTGCAGGGTTTATCTTCACTAGCTGATGTCTGAGGTGGCCACCTAAAACCAGAAACTAGACAAAAATAAGAGAATAAAAGGAGGTATTTATTTGAAGGGCCTTCAAAGGTACACCCTGGGCAGTCAAAAGGCTACACCCAAGATGGACCCTGGGTCATGGGTTCTTCACACTTTTATAAGTTTGGTCCGTTTGCATATCAGGGTCCGTTTGCAATCATAACTTCAGTTAATGATGTAATTACCCCAAGTTTGCCCCCACTTCTCTAGGCTGTAGTTTACACATTTTGGGGTCTGGTGTCCTTGAAGAACAAACCTAGAGAGGCTTGTTATGTCCAACCAGCATGAGAGAACAGCAGCTAACAGGCCACAAGGAACTTCAGAGTTACACACCAGGCAGTACAGGATTTGAAAAATAGAAAAGTTAAAACCTAAGGCATCAGAGTGATCATGTGACAACTGCACATGTCCTTGCCTGTGATGTAATTTCACCTCCTGAGCAGGTCAGGAACACCCTCACCTTTTTTCCTGTTGAGGATAAACCCCCAGCGGTCATATTCCACTCCTCCCGAAGCAGGATCTCCTAAAGATAGATGCCTGAGATTACAGGGAGAGCTCTTGCAGGAGGTTCCCAGCATACCACACATTGCAGGGGCTTTCCCCAGTTGCCAAGGAGGGCAGGGCTGCCAAGGGTTGGCTTTGTTTATGAGTTAGTTTTACGTGATTGGTCCTGATAAACATTTGCTTGGCATGAGTCCCTGCTATAAGGAATGCGAAAAACTAGGATGCCAGGGCAGTGAGCAGGAAAGGGAATAAATCACCCATGCCAGAGGATACTGACCACCACTGGCAGCCTGGTTCCCAGTTTTCCCAATGAGGTGGGTAACCAAATGCAAGTATGGCACAGAATGGCCATTGTATGTTGTACAGAAACCAGCAAGGTAAAGAAAAGCAGGGCCTGAAAGAGTCTGTGCAAAGAGGTCTCCTGCAGAAGTGAGGGGAAGGGAGGAAGAGGTAGGAAAACCTGCTGGAAAAATGGGGTAAAGGCAAAAAATACACAAAGGCAGCCCCACGTTGCCACATTGCCTGAAGGAACAGAGACCTTCAGTACTACCAGCCACAAACATTCGGCAGTGTGAAAAACACCAGGTTACGTTTCTGTGTGTGTGGGAGGGGAGCAGCTGAGGGTTTGGGATTCTTTCTGGATTGGAGGATGTGCCACTCCATCAATTATGACACAGAGGATGCTTCTCAGTGAGACTCTTGATTTCTCAGAGCCGGGAATATTGCAATAAATTAATAATTTAAAATACATTTGGTGACTCCATGGGAGAATTGAAGAGAGAGAGAGAGAGAGAACTGTGAATATTCACACCTACAGAGAATAAATACACAGAGCAAATCTGCAAACAGACCATACGACTTCCACCTGGGGCATTTTATTTTTCTTCATCCTGTCTTAGCAGGATGTCTTAGTCCAGCAGTTCTCATGCACACATGCCTACAGCCTGCTCTGAAGACCACGTACATCCATGCCTTCAGGAAGCAATCCAAGCAGCTGAGAATGACCAGGATTTCTTTACAAGTCTCAGCTGACACATAAACCTGATCACCATCATTCCTGTCAAAGACTCCATCCCTTCCTCACCCTTTCCCAGGCACCCCAGGTAAAGAACTTGCAGAGGCTGGAATCAGCCTTCAGAAGCATGGCTTTTTCTGATTTTTCAGCAGGATTTTTTAAATATCCTGCTCAACATCATTCTGTCATCAGTCCAATCTCCTCCTACCCCCTTAGTTCAGGCAGGCAGATAAAACTTGGTTTTTCTGGATGCACTGTGGCATGTTTGACCCTTCTGCACAGATCCACCATTGCCTGGATCACTTGGTCACAGCTTTTATTTTTTTAGTACACAAATCATGAAGTGCAATGGGAGGGAAAGGCTTAAGAAGCAGAAAGCAAATTTGAAGAGCCCAAACCCAAATTGACTTGAGCTGCCATTTATGTTATAGGTCAATGGTATAATTTGCAACTGTTTGGGGCAGTTAATACTGCAATAGTCTATTTAAAGTAGTCTCAGTTTCTCTTCTCCTTCAAAATCCTGAAGCATTTTCCTCTGTATTAAATGCAGTGCTGTAATCATACCACATTTAGATGTAGCAGAAAGGATCTAGGTCTGAAGAAGAAGACCAGAGGAGGAAAATAGTATTTGATCTTACCTGCTTCTGTGGTCCTCCAGTTTTCTCCAGGCTGAATGTCCAGTGACATCCATATTCAGAAGGGCTTACTAGCCTCTAGAAAGTCCCACAGCCACTTGTTTCACCCATTTGCAGAGCTGCTTGAGTTTCAGAAACAACTTGAGCAAGAGGCCCTTATGCAGGAGGGCAGCTATCCATGACAGCTGCCATGACCAAGAGTTGCTGGAGGGTTTGGCTGAGCAAGGACAGGTCTCTGTGCCTGCCATGTCCTTCCTGCCCCATTCCTCTCCTCTCCTCTCCTCTCCTCTCCTCTCCTCTCCTCTCCTCTCCTCTCCTCTCCTCTCCTCTCCTCTCCTCTCCTCTCCTCTCCTCTCCTCTCCTCTCCTCTCCTCTCCTCTCCTCTCCTCTCCTCTCCTCTCCTCTCCTCTCCTCTCCTCTCCTCTCCTCTCCTCTCCTCTCCTCTCCTCTCCTCTCCTCTCCTCTCCTCTCCTCTCCTCTCCTCTCCTCTCCTCTCCTCTCCTCTCCTCTCCTCTCCTCTCCTCTCCTCTCCTCTCCTCTCCTCTCCTCTCCAGTTCTGAAGGCACAGTCACACAGAAAACTCTGTCTGTGTTGCAGGGAAACCATTTCTTCCTCAAGCTCTTTGCCCTTATATCTGCCTCCTTCTCTTCCCCAGCACTCTGGCAAGGAACTATTTGGCTGCTGAGTCTCTGGAGCACGCTGCATCCTGGTGCTTTACCCTCTCTGTTACAGCATGTTAAAGCCTGTCATTGTCCTGCCCCACATGTCCCAGACACAGACCTTTATTATTTACCCTTTCCAAAGACACAACCTTGAAAAAGAGAAAAAAATCGCTTCCCTTTCTTTTTAATTAGTATTTTGGTGAATATACAAAAACAATCAAGGCAGACAGCAAGCATCAGGACCTGAACCAGTACAATCTTTGGAAGAGGCTTCACCTCAAAACGCTCTGTGGAGGAGCACATTTCTCACAATACGTTTAACTAATGAAGCATTCACTAGGAAAGACACCAGCTCAGTCTGGGCCAAAGTAAACAGCCTTTATTGAACTGAGTGAGAACTGCAAGTACTGATGCAAGGACTGGCTTTGGTTCAGTTAGCTCCTTGCTTGCATTTTTTCACAAGAGTTACTCACTGCCATTATTTGCCTTTTGTCCGACCTGATCCGGGGATGTGGAAGGGGAATGACGCAGGGGATGTGACCATATACACACAGGTAGCTGAAGCAAGAAGCACAGTAATCTAGAAGCATGGGACAGCCACTTTTGTAAAGGCAACTACAGCACAGAACCCCTTGTAGTCTGCACAAATTCTAGCCCGTAGATGTATGAAATCTTGTGTGAAGTACATAACAGCTTTTTTGAGGAAGTTGCTTGTTAGCAAGTGGAGCTTTTCCTGGACTGGCAATTCTGAAGGTAGGAGCACATGCAGTAGTTTCATCAAAGACAGGAGGTAGGCTTGAATATAGGCAGCATATTGCTGAGGAGTGAGCTAGCCTTTTATTGGGCTTGACTAGCAACAGACTTTTTATCTGTGACATGTTTTTATCGCTGACACACATCAATGCTCAGAGAATCTGCCTTATTCTAAGGCAAGGGTGACAGAGACCAGCAGGAGAAGTTGAACAGTAAAATATAATAGAGAGGTCTGCAGTCTTCTCCCTTGCAGCATCCGTCCTTATTGCTCACAGGAGGTTACAGTTTTGCTCACACAGCCCTTGCTGAAGCATTATAATTTAAATTCAAACTAATTTTAGAGAGACATTATTCTGGAGCAAGTGTTTCTTTTCTGATGTCATCAGAGAACAAATCAGATCACTTTTTTCCTCATGTTCCAGGATTTCTTGCGCAGTGAAAAAAAAATTGTACCTCAGCCAGGAGGCATTAAGGCTGCAGAACAAGGGGCAAAGCATGGACACGAAGATTCTTTCCTGCAGTCATCAGTTCTTTGCATCAAGTTTATGGGGGGGCAAAAGTATATATGGGAGAGGTGGCGGGAAAACTTCAAATCCTCCATGGCCCAAGGAGAGTGGAGCAGGAGACAAACACATGCAGATTCACACGGCTCTTCAGGACAGCACTGAGGACACTGGGCCTTCAGTATTCAATCCCACTCCAGTAGAACATGGTACCAAGGAGGACACAGAACTGAAACAACAATACTGTTAAGTTTCTCTGCTCCCCATTTTCTACTTTCCACCTCTCCCCCAGCCCCATTTAGTCCAACTGGTTGGAGAGATTAACAGAAATTCTTGAAAAGCAAAGCCTGTTCTGGCAGAAGAAGCTTAAAGTTTTTTATCTGCACAGAAACTACACAGTAAAGAAAGAAGATATGTGCAGCTATAACTATTGACTGTATCGCTCATCTCACTGGGGATTATCTGTCATGAAGCTGCTGAACCCTGAGTACTTAATACACTCATACAAAATCTTTGAACTACAAACCGAATTATCTATCATGATTACTGCTTAGATGATCCAATACCCTTCACAAAGAAGTATCTGCAAGGTGTGTTTGCTGTGTTGTATTGCTGAGATGGCAGCAGGTCGCAGCAGGCCATGGCAGGCTGGAAGGCCATCTAGTTCCTCACCTCTGGAAGCCAGAATGGAGGGGAACTTGTAAATGTGGCTGTTAGTGGAGCAGGCTACAGGCAGATTTGTGATGAATGAATGACCATAATCTATGGACATTTTAAATGCATTAAGTCCCGTCATCCACCTCCACCCAGCTGGGTGTGGAACAGCAAGAGAAGAGAAGAGAAGAGGAAATAAAGGCAAATATTAAGTACTTACAGTCCAGCAGAGGATGGCAAAGCCAAACCAGGCAACACCCCAGGCATGTGTGTTCACTGGCCCAGAAATAGCATCGTAACAACCCTGAAAGGCAACCAGGAATGACTCAACACCAGTGCTGAGCCTGCACTGGGAGGCTTATCCATCCCTGAGAGAGACTTAGGTGGCATGGTGGCATGCTCCTCTCCTACTGCAATTTGGGTAGTTCAGAGGGTCTCAAAAAACCAAGCCAGAGCCACACTGCTTATTGCAACTTGCAGATAACTGACCTGTTTCTGGCTCCAGATACATAGACCCACCTCAAACACTTCAAGGACAACTTCCTGTGCCATTCACTTGCCAAGTACACTTAGATAACCAAACACAGTTGACAGAGAATTGACCTCCAGAATCAAGAACTGAAGGCAAATTTGGAAGCTTGAATGCCTTCTAGAAATGCAAGCTAGTACAGAAGCTGATGCTCATGACCCAGCAACCTAGTGAACAGGACACTCTGGTCAACTGAAAAGTTCGTCCTTGAGGAGGAGAACTGATGATTTGCTCACTCTTATTGTATACACTCATCCTCAGGCTAAGTTTGATTTAGCTACTGTCCATCTACATGTTAGAGATGTCACTTCTTACCAGTGGCTTGGGAGATTTCTCTCTCCATTAGGAAAGCCTCTATCCTAAAAAAATTCCTGTCCTGTGTTCAGCAACATGGTCAGGACTCTACAGGCATTTCTTCTCCTCCAGAAAGCTTTTGAACACCTGTATCTTACAGTGAAGGAGAAAGGCTATTCACAGTTTCTTTCCCTTCCAGCAAGGCACTTTTGACTGACATATGTTAACTGGAAAAAGCAGAGATGATCTTACATTGCTGTTATAGTAGCCAGGCACTCCAAGTTTGCAGCCATCAAGGTTGACAGGAAGCCCATGTGTATCCAGGACGCAGCAATTCCGTGGCCAGGGGTAGTCGGCGTCGTTGTGCGTGACGCGGAAGGCAGATGTGTACTCCTGCCAGTCAGAGGGGCCCAGCACCCCACAGCAATGGTTCTGCAGGGAGACAGGAGGGAAGGGTCTTTGTGGGCCCAGGTCACAGCCCTGCACGTCAGGACGCCAGTTAGGCATTAATCACCAATTTATGGGAGAGATTTTTGAAGTGCCTGTGTTTGACAGTCTGTCGTCTGATAAAAGAGCTAAAGGGGGAGTGTGTCAGAACTTTCTTTAAGGTTCAAGGCAGATGCCTTGATCCTCTTTGTTATCCAGCAGCCCCAAGGAGGACTTGAAATTCCAGGCCTGCAGAGCATTTAGTAATTAGCAACTTTTCAGTGTTGTTATTACCTGAAGCATGAGTTTATCCCATGTCTTTGTGAGCTCTTTGTCGCTGTCATTGGCTGGCTCTGTCTTCTGATATCCCTCCAGCATTTGCTTCAGGAAGACACCTGGAGTGTGCTACAGAAAAAAAAAACAGCAGAGAAAAACACAGAAACTATGTAAATAGACGGCCATATAAAGCAAATACAAGGTTATTTGGGGAGGATTTGTTTTCTTGTTTCAGTGTCCTGCTGGAGAACAGGAATGTTGCTTCTCCTCCAGTTTACACATGAGAGAATAAAGAGCAGGATTTGAGGGGCAGGAGCAACAAAGATGAAGATCTCAAGCAGGCACTACCAGATGTAGATCACAACAGATGTGCAGAAGCTATGGATTGCATCTCGTATGTTGGAACTAAAGCACCACAAATCATTTCCCTCCCCACAGTATCTCCAACAATCCATGTAATCTTTCCCTCTCCAGTAACACTGCCTGGGGCAACGCTGAAGATTTGCCTTCTGTGTGTATGATAGATTAATCAGTCTGTAGCTGAAAGACTAAACACTGTATTGATGATTCAGGTAACCCACACTATTATTTCCTTAACTACAAGGTTGTAAACATTTTAAAATGTTAAAAATAACAAAACTATGTCAGAAAGAACAAAGTTATTTCTTTGATTAGAATAATGATGTTGGAGTTTTTCCTTGTGGGGTTGTCTTCTGCTCAGCAGTAGTCCTGTGAGTTTACACTGTATTATCACATTTACTACACTGAACAGGATGACTGTGTGCCCTAGAACTTGTGTTTCCCAGCCCAGTTGAAAGAATACATGAAGGAAGAAATACTCACGGAGTCTTGGTGGGTCGCTGCTGTGATGCAAGAAGCCATTTCAAATGCAAAAGTGATCAGCATCAGAATGATGTACTGGGAGAGAAAGAGAGCAGAATTAGTTCTTGGAGAAGCAGTTCAGTATTTTTTTCAAGATTAAGATGGAAACCCTGCTTGATGCAAAGATGGCCAGGCTATCATATTCCCCTCTGCCCTCTCTGTGCTCCTAAATGTTCACGTAGCCCTTCCCTGTGCTTATTTCAATTTGCAATCTACTTTCTTGAAGGTGAATGACTGGAATTGTCCTCCATCTCACAGACAAGATTTCATCAGAACCTCTTGGCATTAAGACTACCCTGCCTCCACGGAAAATACTTTCTCCTTTTCTTTGTTGTGTCTCATTGGCAAGCCATGTTTGTGTCATGTGTCCTCCTTCCACTTCCACTTGCCAGCTATAAGCTTTTTGGCAGGCAGCTGTTTAGTCCTAGCAGGAGATTGTACTTTGGGGAAACAGAAGGTGCAACTCAGGGTGTCAGTCAGATCCCCCTGAATTTTCATCATCAGATTTCCTGGACACTCCTACATTGTGACCAAAGATCCTTCATGAAAACATATTCCAAGGGTCACCTCTCATATTCTCTTTCACACTTTCTTTTCCCTTTCCAACATAATCCCTTTGACATTTTCCATATTACTTTTGGAGCTCTCATGTCTGTTCCTCCTCCCACATTTTATAATGTTCTTCTCTGATTTAAGGCACGTTTTTCCTACTTACCCCAGCTTCTGTCCCTTGTACCCCCTCATATATCCTAAACCAGAGCCTTGGGTGTCAGCCAAGACACCAAAATTCAGAGTTAAGGGAATTCTATTTCCTCAGCTGTTTGCTGGCATATTCCCTGGCCCAACAATTCAGACCTCCGAGTGCCTCTTGCCTAAACAGACACCCTACAACCCCACAGTAATCCACAAGAGAGCTCATTCCAGAGTTTTCATCTCTACCCTTCATTATTGCAAGTACCAATTAAGTTTTGCTACTGTCAAACTAAAGGACTAAGTAAGACATTGTACAGAGATTTGTCCATATCTTAACATTGTCCCTGGCTTATCCAAACCTCTGTCCCCACCCCTATAATTGCTGCCTGACTGCTGATGTCTTGTGTTCCTGATTGCACCCATATTTGGTATCCTGACACTTACTAATGCCTTGTACAGAAGTCATTACCTATCAGCTCCTAAACTGAATAGTGTATGACAGCTGAAAAGCAGTATGGGGTGGGGAGAAACAAGCTATATATGATTGCACAAGTGCTCCTGCATTGCTTCAGGGCAAGGTCAGGGTCAAGCCAGTCAAACATCCACTGTGGCTATCTCCATTCATTCCCTCAGCCGGGTTCAGGAGCTTCTCGTGCATGTGTCTCCACAGGAGACACCTTCTGGGACACCACAGCCATGAGCAAGAAGAACCTTTGGCTCCTTATCAGTAAAAAAGCTGTCTTTGCTCATTGGTTGATTCCCAAGGTGACCAGGGACACTAAGGCAGCATTTGTTCAGTTGGGCAGCAATAGGAAGGCAAACTTTGCCCCACTTACCACCAGCAGCAAGGTCCTGCTGGCCTTAATGACTCCAATAATACCAAGGATAGACAGAGCAAAGAGTGCAAGGCCAACAAAGATGCCAATCCAGGCAGCAGCGTAGATTTCATTGGTTTCTGTGGCTTTCAGGAGAGGGTAGAGACCATGGGGGCTAGACACAACATAGATACACTCTGCTGTCAGGGCAATGCCGCACATCTGGGAAGCACAAGAAATTCATTAGATCAAGTTTCACCAAAGAAATAGCAAAGACAGAAACAGGTGTAGAGTGCTTTCTTTCATTCAACTTCCTGCCAAATGGGAGCTACCCAAGTCCTCCTCTGCCCACCCGTACAGTCTCTTGTATTGGGACTTCACAGAAGAATTGCAGGCAAATCTCACTCAGCCTTGGTCTGAGAAGTTAGGTCTAGGACTTGAGGATGTTAAGAAAGAATGAACACAACCATTCCATCACTATATGGAGAGAGGTTGCTGGAAAAATGTTGGTCTGGTCCTGCTGACAGTTCTAAGGCTTTTCCCCTAGAACCCATCTTGGTATTGTGAATCAGCCCCTGCTGTCCCTTTCCCACCCAACTGATCATCTAGGACAGCTCTCCTTGTCCTCTTCTCTCATGGTTTACTGGACTGTTTATGTGTGGACTTCACATGTGAAGAAAGAGAACTGCTGTTTTGAGAAGTGTCACACTGAAAGGAGGCCTCCACCCATACTTGTTCCACTTCACTTACCCCAATGACCACATTCCCAAAGACTAACAGACCCTGCAAGATGTGTGCACAATCATCACTTTTTGCCATCTTTAATTCTTCATGCAACCTAGAAAAAACCAAATACAGTCTTCAGTTAAACCACTGGTACAGCATGCTTCACTCAGAAACACAAATTATCCATGTAGAAAAGGATAGGCAGAACTTGCCAGCCTGTCTGTACACTTCCCATCCCTTGCTTTATAGTAGTTTCAGAGAAGACACCTCCTCAAGTGTTAATCTGGTAACTCAGACTCTTCCTGATACTTGAGCTACAGAAGACTGGGACCACTTTGGGGGCAGCTGATGTCTTCAGCTCCCCTTTGGGTAGGATTTTCATCATCACAACAGGACTCATGACAACCTCAGCTCATGGTATTTCATTTCTACCTGGCCGAAAACACCAGCTACATTTAGATGGACATGGGACAAGTTCAGCACCCTCACCCCACCCCTATTCCAAAGGAGCCAGCGTTACTCCAGGGCATGCTGTCCTGGGCCATTTTGACCAGCACTACCATGGGACTTAACTGGTCACCACGGTGCTCTGGCTGTATCCCACACACATCCAGCATAGGGCTTTGCTAAGGGTAGCCCCATCTCCCACCCACAGTGGGAACAGGAGCTGAGTCCCTCAAGTCAGGTGTGAGGGAGGAAGGGAAGGAGGGAGGGAGCAGCTCAGGTTGCAGCT
Source organism: Aphelocoma coerulescens (assembly GCF_041296385.1). Taxonomy (NCBI): domain Eukaryota; kingdom Metazoa; phylum Chordata; class Aves; order Passeriformes; family Corvidae; genus Aphelocoma; species Aphelocoma coerulescens. The sequence goes on along the minus strand of NC_091013.1, from coordinate 99,156,149 downwards.
GGCTCATGGGAGCCAGGCCAAGTAGAATTCCTACCAAATTCCTGAGAGTGCTATATCCTGCAGTCTGGAGTCAGGTGCCCTGCATCAAATTCGTGCCCTGCATCAAATTCATCCCCTTCCAGAGAGAGCAGCATAAAGGCATCAGTCAGAGGTGTGAGACCTCTTGCAGAAAGAAGCTCAGACACCAGGGCCCACCAAGTTTTTCTTTCAAAGGGATGGAGCACATGTGTGCATGGAGAGGGAGAGGGAAAAACCCCCAACCCTGAGACAACTGCATTTGCCAGATGGTTAAGGAAATATAGGAAATATGTATAGAAAAATACAGGAAAGAAAGGCTGAAGTGAGCCCAGCTTGAGCAGACAACAGGAAAAACTCCTTGAACATCCTTCCTCTGCCAGAGTACCTGCACTTGTGCCTCTTTTGCTGGGGTCACTGACTTCACAATTCTTCAAAGAAGCTGTTGGGAAATACGAGCAGACAAAGGCGTCATCGAAGGGGAGCTTTCTGAGGAACAGGGCATTGTGAAACCTCTCTAACGACACTACCTCCTGCCTCCTCAGCAGCTGCCCCTTTTGGGGTATGCAGGACTTCCAACAGTGACAGATGAAAACCAGGCACTTCCCACCACTCTTCCTGCAGTGGTTTGAGAGTTAGGCATGCAGACATCTCCAGTGCTCTCACCATCACACCAGCAGAGTGCCTAAGTATTTTTGCATGATAGCACATGTAGGAATCTTTTAATAATATGTGGCCATTATTTTTAAGTTGAGAAGCCATTTTTAGTCCCAGCCAGGTGTTTGGAGGCCAGACAGGTGTTTGGAGGCCAGACCAGTATACATGAAACGGTATGGCTCTGTATTTGAAAATGGCAGGCTCATGAGGTCAACCTGAATCTCTGTCCCTGCCAAACTTCCTGACCAGCCAGGATATCCAGGGGGTCACATAAAACTGTCTTGCAAGTCAAATTTGGGTCTGGGCAATGTTCAGCCATGTGTTCTATAGTACAGCACTGCAGAGTCTGCTAAACCTAAGACGAATCCTGGTCCTCCACTCATCTGAAAGCTGGAGAGACCACTGCCTGGCTCATGGACCTATGTGTTGCGAACTCCAGAGATTTTAAAAAAAACATTTAGTTATTGCCATCTAAGAGACATCACAAGCCAGGCAGCAGTCCAAAAAGCAAGGAACTCTTTCCTGCTTGAATGGAGGCACTTGAACTCTGACTGCTACATGGAGAAGCAGGTCTGGTCCAGTTGCTGTGTATAAACCAAGGCTGAGCGCGTTACCCAATGTTCAATGTAACAACAGCACTCACACCTTGCACGTGGGCTGTCCATCCAGCCCAAACTCTTGCCTCTCCACAAGCTGGCTTTCTTCTCCTCCTTGGCAGGCATAACCTGGCTCATTCCTGCCTCCCTTCAGGCAAGTATTATTGCAGCCACATTAGCTGGAGAAAGGAAACCCCTTCTCCTGGGGTGAACCCACCTCCTGTGGGCCACTGTGGTTGTGAGGAAAGCTGGACACAGTCACCACCACAGCTATCAGCTGGAAAATGGCAAATTTCCAGACAAGATAAGGTTCTCCAGTACCTTAACTAAGTTCAATGGGATTGCAGCACAGGGAGAAGCAGAGAGGTCAGGAAGAGGAAAAGGGAAGGAAAAAAGGATTTACTCTAGACCTAAAAAACTGCACTGTAGCCATATTTCTATGAATTTTCCCTCTGCCTCCCAGTAATTGGTGCTGAAAGTGTTCATTTCTTGGTGTCCACTTTATTAACCTCTGCCACATGTGGCAACCCCTTGTCTGACCCCTTCTCCCTTGCAGATGGTCCAGTATCACCATCAGCAATGAGAGACCAGGCAGGTGCTCCAAGGCCATGACAACAGCTGGGCAGCTGGAGAGCCAATCCTCCAACATGTCCCAGAGGAGAAACTGTGGGAGATTTGGAGCTTTCCACCTGCTCCTCGTGCCTCAGAGGTGAGCTGCGTTTAGCCAGAGTGGATCGCGCAGCACTTGGCACAGGTACACGACTTCAGAGACACGAGGCAAACTTGGCTGGCATGCCCGAGGCAAGCTGTGCACAGATGTGGCTCACAGGCACCCCCAGGGATGACACTGGTGGGCAGCCCTCCTCCCAAGCCCCAGATACACAGGTGCCAGCAGCCTCTGCCTGCAGACACAAATGCATTTGGAGGTAGAGGAGCCTTCTTCTTGGGCTTGTTCAGATTAGTTTTAGGACCCAAATGCAGTTTCATGGGGCTTCAGGGAAACCCCTGAAGAAACTGGAGCTTCAGCTGCAACGGTTACCCAAAAGTTCCACATGAGAAGGCAGCCAGGTCCTGGAATTTCAGCCTTGACCTGGTGTTCTCTCAAAGTTCCTAGGAACCTTGCAATTTAGGTTTGACCTATCTAGGTCTGAGGTATTCAATGACCACTACCAAAGACTTTGCTCCATGCCCTAAGCAGCTTTGGAAAGGTGCCTGTTGCTCTCATTGTACAAAAAACCCCTATGTCCCTCCTGAGGCACATACTTCATATTCTTCCTGACATTCTGGTCACAACCAGTACAACTGGTTGTAACTTCTCCCCTCTCCTCTCCCCTCACACCCCCAAAACACCCCTGACACTCATGGGGAACCAGCTGAGCCTGCCAGAGCCCAGGAGAATGGTAGCCTTGTCTCCCCCTGGTACCCCACAAACTGCACACAATCTATTATTTCCATGCCCTTGAAGCTTTCTTGACCTCCCCTCCCTTCCTTTACTCTCAGTGGCTCTCTGAGACTCTCTCCACAACTGTGGGACATGAAAAGGAAGCTCCTTTCTGCAGAGGTTGGCTTCTGCCCTTGTATTTTAAGTGATAACCTCATGCAAGCTTCAAAAGGAAGCTTTTTGGCAACAATTCCTGGATTCAAGTGGGATTTGCGGTCTGTTGTGCATCCCTCACACACATTGGGCTGGTCTTTTGAAGCCTCCACATCCTATTCTATAGGCTGGGACAGGATTTCAGTGGCCTTACAGATGAATTGCCCTTCTTAGCCTAGCTCTACTCCATCTCTAGCCAAAAAACCCAATGGATAATAGTTCATTTGGCATTGCCCAACACAGAACCAGGTGTCATTTTGATCGCCTTGCATTTTGTGCTAGTTGTCAAGCACTGAGACAAAAGGACATCCCAAAACATCTCAGTGAGCATCATTTGCTTCTACACACTGCTCCTGGAGGTTTCTTAGCATGGTGGTGGGGCTTGCAAGGGCTTCACATCACCACTTGCTACCTCTCCTTCCCTCAGTGTCCCTGTGCAGGGCGTTGCATTCCCATGTCCTGGTGCAAGGAGGCAGAGACAAAGGATGCATTTGTTTTATGACTCACGGGCTCTGCACGCCTTGGCTGAAGGGCTCTGCACCACTCAAGCGCAGCTGAACAAACCCGGCCACTCAACGGCAGAATCCTGCTCCCTGCCCGTGCAGCCTGTGGGGAGGAAGCCTGGGCACCACCCCTCCTGTCCAAGCCCAACTGGAGAGCATGTCCCTACAGGCAGGAGCGAGATGCCTGGGCTAGCCCTGGGGTGCTGACGGAAAGAAGTCATCCAGGTGGAACCGCTGCTGGAGGTGCTGCGCCAAGGCCAGCGCCGGTGCCACAGACCTGCCCACACCCGGACCTCCTGTGGACCCTGATGCATCAAGCAATGAACTTACTTTTGTGTTTTTCTAAACTGGTTATAATGGAATATTTAGCACCTATGGGGCTTAAAAAGAAGGTATTTTCCAAGTGCTTGGGACACCTTCAGAATTAAACAGTTTCTAAGAGGATGTAATTTAATATGTTTATGATGAATAGCTTGAACTCCACTGTAAGAAGCCAAATGTTTTACAAATGTCAGTTCAGCAGTTGTTTGCTTATTTTAAAGTAAACATCTCCAGTGGACACAAACCCATGCACTCCTCCTGCCCTGCTGGACTTTTCCCAATGCTCTACCTCCCCTGAAATGCAGCCACCTCTCACAGAAAACTGCTTGTGTGCTACGAGTCAACCACACTCAGAAATGGAAGAGGCAGACAGTTATTTTGTGCTACCGGGGGAGAAAAATAAAGCAAATACAAAGCTCAGCATCAAGCAGGGGTCACAGACTAATTAAGTTTCCTTTCGAAGAGAGTGCTATGAAATGAAGCCTGTGTGAACAGTGGTGTGGCTGGTAAATCATCAAGCATAATTACCTCGGAAATAGAGCTGGGAGGTAGTTTTTTCCTCTCTCCTTTATTAGTTCAGCACAGCCAAAACAAGAGGGTTTTTTTAAACTTTCCTATTTTCACAAGTGAGGGGGAATTACAAAGTTCTTCTTCCTGTACAACAATTTTTCTTTTTTTTTTTTTTTTTAACACTCAGATTTACAATATATTTAATTTTTCCATTCCCTCCTCCTCAGTCTTTAGGAGAAAAAATATGAAAGAAATTAAAAGAGCCATAGAGAAGACACAGCCTGAAGTAAGAAAAATGAAATACTTAATAATTTCCTGCAGTTAACCTTATCCAGGTACCAGACTCCCACACCCCAAACAGTCCAGGGACTAAAATAAAAAGCCTTAAACATAAGAGCTGTCTTTTCTCCTAATAGACACTTATGGCTCACATGCCTCATTAAAAGGAAGACGACAACCAAAGCAAGGCACTCACCGCTCTCTTCTCGTGATGCTCCCCAGCAGAAATCCCAACCCACCTGCAAAGCTGAAAAGGCCCCTTTCTCCCACCTCTGCTGCTCTTTAAAGAGCCCAGGTTGCTTGAGGAACGTGCTGTGTGATTGGTGGGGTGCCCATCACATGAGGAAAACTTTTTTTTCTAGCCAAACCTGTTCCCCAGTCCTCCTAGGACCAGAGGGTGTCTCTGTGATTCTTAGATCATATCGGAATGCCGTTGTGCCGAAAACACAAAGCTTTAAAGAATTTCTATTATTATACTCTCAAAAGGGTGGATGAGTGAGTCACTCATACGAGGTACTTGAACTTTAAAGAGGATGGGCAAATTGGAAGGACGTAAATATACAAGGATTGCTGGAACACTGTTTGAACGTAAGTATAAGGAGAATGTACTGAATAGAAAAAGAAAGTAAATTAAATTTTAATGTTTCCATTTAATAATGTTGCATGGGAAAGATCCAGTGGTTTGGGTTGGATCCATTTTCATTTTACTTAGCTTGGGATTTTTTTTGGAAGCAGAAGTATAAGTGTTGGCTACTCTTCAAGACACTGGATAACGTGAAAAGTGGGGAGACTATTCCATTTCCTTGGGCACTCTGGATTTTTCACATAGTCCTATTAAGACTGAGCAAAGTCAAGAACAGATATATATATTAATTGGCCTGTGATGAACTGAGAATGGCTAAGGCTGAGGAACACAGCAGAAAAGGAATGTCTCTCACCTTCCTCTCCCTCACTCATTCCAGCACAAGTCTGCCAAAAGTCATGATTCACTTTACTGGAGCCTTGAACATGTCTGGCAAAAGCACAGGTGGTTGTGCTTGGTATTCTTCATCTGCTGATGCAAAAACCAGCCAAATAAATAATGGGCTTGGGAAGGGTGATGGGAGTTCCATGATGTTAGAGCCTTTCACGAATCAAAAACAAACAGGAAAATAACATGTATATGCCCTGTTGGTGGCCATCCTGGCAAATATTTTGTGTGAAATTAGTGAGCAATAGTTCTAACTTCTTATGGATCCCTTGGTACTCATGGACAACTGAAGAGAGAGCCCGCTCTCCCATGAGATCTGTGTGAGATTTAACCCTGAACAAAGGACAGTACTTTTGGCCTTTCCAGTTCCACGAGGTATCACAGCCATAAGCAAAAGAAGACCCAGCCATTGCAGCCAGCCCGATCTAGTAGAAAGGGATAAGAAAGTAGTCCCTTGGGTCCTCAAGCATACAGATGTAGATTTATCTAGATTTAAATGACTCAGACCTCCTTGCCCACTATTTGTGCTCCCTACAATACATGAAGTCTATTTTGGTACAGTTGCCACCCCATATTTTGGGAATGCTGGTGGGACCATGTGTTTCCCACCAGCTGCTGTCCTGGGCTCTAGGAAGGAAGGCTCCCATCATCATTGCTGGATATTGAGAGCAGCTGGCAGGGGAAAAAGCAGTGCATCCATCTCCTGAGCGTCAGTCTGGCTGATCTTGGGGCAATGACTAGACAAAAGCTTGCCGTGGCAAGACACCCCATCACATCTCACTTGGGAGGAGAAAAGAGGCAGCAACTGTGGAAACACTGTTTTGGGAAAACAAGATGAGGACAGAGGAGAGAGGGAAAGGGAAGCTGGCAGTGATATTCATAGCCAATCACCAGCACAGGGAGAGAACCGTGGTACAGCTGAGCTCTCGCAGCTCTGTAGCCCTGTCCAGGACACTTCAAAAAGCTGTAAGAGTGAATCCTTGTTTGGGCTGGAAGAGTGGGTTAGGCTGGAGTGGGTGGTGGTCACTCCTCAGCTGCTGTCACCATTTGGCTCTCACAGTTTGTTAATCTGGTTTAGAATCTGGGTAAGAGTATTTTTTATGATCTCAGGAGAGAAATTTGATATAGGGAAGGAGAGGGTTGGGATGGGGGTTTTGTTTGTTTCTTTGCACTTCTTTTGGTGTGTGCCAACAAGGTCAGACTATGAGTTTACATGAATGCCTGTGCAGAGCAGAGGGTCTGACAGGCACCTAGTCTGGGGAGGGAGCAATGTGGGGCTGACAAGCCTGTGTTAGGAAGCCCAGGTATCCCCATGGGTATCTCCAGTGGGGTGCCTGCAGCTGTTTTAGCCTCCCCTGTCTGTGCTGGCCTACTTCAGATGGACCAACAGCTCTATACAGCCAGACCCATATATTTGTGCAAGCTCTCGTGCTTGTGAAAGCTCCAGACTCCCGAGTGTGCACATCCCCCACAGAGCCATACATACACACATGTATGTGCACATGTACAAACCCATACAGGCACATGCTTTCCTTGTGTATGCACACACAGGTCCACATATATGCACACCTCTGCTGCATGTGAGTTAAAGGCAAAGCGGGACTTGGGAGTGAAGACACACTGCCATTTGGGGTTTCATCTGGAGGGGCAGTCAGATGCTGAGGCCACAGCCTGGCCTGTTTTTGGATGGAGGTGGAAAATGAAATTTCTCAGGAGATCTGTCACTTGGTTATTACAACGTGCTCAGTGGGTGACAGGGCAAAGTTAGAACATGCCTGTCACAAAGTATGCTGTGTTTATTCAAAATTGGCATGGAAGGCATGCTGGAGAATGCCCAAAGTTGCTGAAAAGAGCTGATTAGATGTTAATTCCAGTGTGTTGGTTCCACTCTTCACCCCCAGGAATACTTTCCCACCTTCCTGAGTCCTTTGACTTTCTTCTCTTCATAGCATGGAAATAATGATTTAAGGCTAAGATAATGTGAGAGGGAGGAATTAGGGAGGGAGTGAGCACACGGGGAGGAAAAGGAGCTTGTGGTCAAAGTAGCAGACTCCCAGGAGTCATCTCTGTGACCCCCTCATGTCAGTGTCATGACAGAGCCGCTGCCATCCATGAGCAGGAGGCTACTGACTGCATTTGCGGTGTTCCACGGTAAGATCAAAGCTCATGGTTGAGGGACAGGGCTTAGGAAATCCCTCATCCCTACTAGTGTGGCTTCAGTGTTGGCCAAGCCACGCTCCCATGCAGAGGTTAGCTTGACACACACTGTCTGTTTGTCCCAGGGAGGGGACTTTTTTCATGATTGTCCCTCCAGTACATGGTGGCAAGTTCACAGCAGCACTGCAGGGACTGAAGCCAAGCATCCCTGTTGAAGCATGCTGCAAAAGTGGTGCCCATGAGTGGAAGGGTTGTCACCTTTCCTGGCAGAGTCCCAACCTCACTGGCTGCATCAGCAACCTCCTCCTGAAGGCACTGCTCCCAGTGGCCCCAGCCCCAATTCCTGCCACCCAGCTTTGCTCCTGCATTCCCAGGAAGGCTGCGAACAGCTGCTTCCCAGTCCGCAGTTTGACCTTCCTTCTCTGGGCCAGATTTGGGTTTGAGGCTCGTGTCTGCCACCCAAGCCCTCCACGTGCCATGGCTGGGAGCCAGCTCCTCCCCAGAGTGGAAGGGAATTCCTAATGGCTGCACAGGAGGTGAGGATGCAGGCGGTGGGGGACAGATGTCCACTGGGCCTCTTGGGTTTGCAGCTGGCCTGGCCTCCTGCCAGCCTTGCCTCCTGCCTCCCCAGTTGAGTTGTGTCTTTTGCTACTGCTGCCTCCCCCTTTCGACAACATTTTTGCCCTTTTTTGCCACTTCTATACCTCACAACCCCAAGAGAGAGGAATAAGTGTGGGGTGCAGAGAATAAATAAGTGAACACCACCTAGTGAGATCAGGGGAGAGCAACTCTGTCTCTGAAATTGTTTACCAAACAGTGCTGAATGTGGGGAGACAAATGGCATACCAGGAGCAACAACCATGGGCTAATTATAGTGGGTTAGGATAAACCACCAGGCCACTGGGCTGGCTGCCCCAGCTAAACCTGCAAACATATAGGCTGAAAAGCAGAACTGTATATATATATTTAGTATGATGTGGAATGCACTCAGTAACTTCTTTCTAAAACCTCTGCTACCTTGGTGAAGTGTGCTACAGAGAACTCAGATATAAGCATTTTTGTGATGCTGGTAATCCTGGTGTTTTGCCTTTAGCAATGAATATGGCATTGCACTCTTCATTCCTAAGAAGAGTGCTATAGGGCACACTCTCAAGAACTGGGTTTTATTCATATTTTGGGTTGGGAGAGGGATGAACCTTATCTTTCTAATTTTGTAGAATAGCTTTATTTATGAGCTTATAACCATGTCTGTATTTTGTTGTGATTAAAACTTACAATTTTTTGTGTAAAGCCCAAGCTACTGGAATCATGAGATTGCAGGAAAATCTCTACTTCCAACCTTTCAGAAGAGAATGTTTCTCCTGACATGTGAGCAAGCAGAAAGGACAAACAACTTGGAGGAAGGTGCTCTGTCTGGTAAGGAACTGAGGTCAGGCACGGAACTGCTTCCCCAGGGAGTTTTGGGCTAGTGCTCATAGTGATATTTGCACGTGTGGGTAAAGGCAGTAACAAGTTAAATCTTGGTACCCTGCTGCTAACAATTTGACCAGCTGCTTTTGCTCCCTTCCTCACTGGTCTCAACCCAAAAGCTTAGAGAAGTAGTGGATTCTCATACAGATTAATCTCTACTGGCTAGTAGAGATTGATACTACTGTTAATAAAGAAGACCCTCAGGGTGCCTTCTTGCGCTCACTGAGAGAGATTTGGGCTCTAAGTCTCACCCTAAGTATGTCTCTTACTCTGCTGACTACGAAGGAAACTTGTAGGAGAGCCTCAACAAAGGCCCGAGGCCAATTTCTGCAAAGGAAAATCCAGACCGAAGTATCTGCATCTTAGAGCTGCTGGTCTCACCCAGGTCCTTCAGCAACCTACAGGTCACATTTTTGTACACACAAAACCCAGAAGGTAAAATAAGCACGGAGGAGCATGGGAGAGTGCAGAGGTCAAGCCCTGCCCTGACTTCCCTCCCACCAGCAGGAGTTCCTCCTGGCAGGGACGGGGAGCCAAGCCCAAGAGTGACGCTCCACAGCCAACGCCTTTGATGGCATGAAGGGGCCGGTGAATAGGACATGGTGTTCTCTTGCATCTCATCTTCACATGAGGGCAGGCCAGCTCATTCTGAAGAGGAGCCTGGCCACAGGGAATCATAGAATGGTTTGGGTTGGAAGGGACCTTAAAGATCATCTAGTTCTGACCCTCCTGCCCTGGGCAGGGATGCTGCTCACTAGACTAAGTTGCTCAGAGCCCCATCCAGCCTGGCCTTGAACACTTCCAGGGATGGGGCACCCACAATTTCTCTGGGCAGCCTGTTCCAGTGCTTCACCACCCTCTGAGTAAAGAATTTTTTCCTAACATGTAATCTAACCCTGCCTTCTTTCAGTTTGAAGCTATTGCCTCTTGTCCTATCAGTCCCTGCTCATATAAAAAGTCTCTCTCCCTCCTTTTTATAAACTCCTTTTAAGTACTGGAAGCCTACAATGAGGTTTCCCCTAAGCCTTCTCAAGCTGAAAAACCCCACCTCTCTCAGCCTGTCTTCATAGGAGAGGAGCTCACAGGGAAGGCTCACAGGATGATAGAAATCTCACTGTGCCTTGGCAAAGGATTGCCTGGGATTTGCAGAGATCTTTAGCAGGAGAAAAGACTTTTGAGAAGGCAGAATTTTTCTGCTTGTCTTTTAGATAGCTTCTTTAAAAGGCTGACAATGTCCAGGGAAGGTCTGCTAGACAGTGTCTCAGTATTGCTCTTGGTTATGAATTTGAGGGCTTCCTGGCTTCTGAAAGACTGCATATGTCAGTGTCAATACAGCCATTAGGATGCGGTCCCAGATCCTGAATGGCCTTGGCACTATCATGGTCCTTTACTACTGCTAGTTCAGTTGAGTTTCCCCTAACAGACTGGGAACAAGCTGTTCTTTCTGGATCTAGTGACTGCACTGTTCTTGCTGATGGTTAAAAACCTCTCCTTCAAAATCTGCTCTGTCAGTCATGAGCCACAACATGCTCCAAAGAAGAGGTCTTGTTTGGGAACTTTTACTGCTTGTTTGCAAGGGGCCAAAGAAACTTGTTCACATTAATTGATTCCAGCTTATTATTGAAGGGTGTTTGGGGATACCTCATTCCTCCCAAACCTGCTCGCCTCCTCTGCATTAGCTGCTTCTGATGCAGGAGGCCGTAAAGGGCTGGCAGTGGAGCACTGCCATCTACATATGGTTGCCTGTCAGTACCCAGTTTCCAACACATTTGCTGCAAGCATATGTCTCATTTAACTCAGCATTTCCACCATCCACCCTGCCAGAGGGCTGGAGCACCCAGCAGAAAGAGGGAGGACAGTCAGTTAAAGCTGCATCACAAGAGTCTTGGCAGCGGGAGGAAAGGGGAATAGCAGAGGGGTGTTGGCTGGTGCAACACTGTGATGGAAACAAATAGCACTTGCCTCGGGCGAGTTTATAGTGCTCCCGGGGTGACAGCCTCTGCCTTGGCAAGGGTGTGGTTGATGTCTCATACCGACTCATTGCTTTGACACAACTGCAGGCACTGTCCAATATTCTTCTACTGAAACTCCTTCTAGGTTTCAGTACCTAACTGGAAAATGCCCTGAGAAATCTGTGAGACTCCTGGGGTTTGACCCAGTCAAGCCTGTACCCAGCTGTACCTGGGTTTTAGTTTCAGGTGGTCGACGGATGGGCTTGTGCTTTGGGCCATCCAGTCCTTCCACACGGATCTTTTCGTCTCTGTTTGTAGCTTCCTCCATGGCGGGATGTAAACTCATGCCTCTGAATGGCCTTTAGCGAAGGCTCAGCCGGTCTGTGCTGCCCTCTCATGGGCACACATAGGAAAGGTTACGTTTCATTCTGGTGTTCTTAGTTCAGGATGCTTTTTAACCTGCTACCCAAACACCGTTTTTCCACAGGGGATTTCTGAAAAGCCAGGAAGGCTTAGAACAACTACTGAGAGGTCTATGGAAGGTAACTAGGAAAAGTTATTCTATCTGTAGTTGTGCTGGACCCTGCTCAGCGTTACCTTGCTAAAGGACTTTGCTCTTCATTTACAAAGATTTAAACATCTAACGGGGCAAAAAGTGGGGAGCTGTTGCTCCCAACAACAGGCTAAACTTCTTCCAGATGCACTCCTATCTGCCACGGGAAACATATATTGGTATCATGGCATCACACCATGGTCAAGGAATCTCTCAAGACAGCTCTGTTATGCTACCAAGGATTCAGACAACAGGGCCAAAAGCTGGGCTCTCCAACAGGCAGTGTTTGCTTTCAGTACTGTGGTGTTTCAGCAAACTGGCAATGCTGTCCTTCACTGAATCTCCTTGCAAGGAGGCAGGATACTATGCTAGACCCATGGGTATGCTTAAACAATAGTGGGATAGAGCTGGCATCGATCTGCTCTTCAAAGGGACTGTGGTGTTCGTGATGTTTATGTAAATTGGAGTCACTGTTAAAAACCTTTGAGTCTCTGACCCTTTGCCTGCATGCAATTTAGCTTTCCCCCTAATGTCTACTCATCTGTCCAAACTCCAAAAGCTCCTCAAGGTGGGAACTGTTTTTCTTCAAAGGCTGGTATGACGTGTTTTTTCCATTAACAAACAACTGCAGTATCACACAGGCCTTTATTCACTCGTTTCCTGGTTTATGCTGGAAGTTAAGCTGAGAGACAGGAAGAAGGAAGGACAGAGGTCACCCCTTTTCCTTACAAACTCCCTGATCCTAACATGGATCCTGCCTCCTAGTTAATAATAATTTTTAAGGTTGGACCACATGATTCTAAGTAAGGCATTTGCCTTAAGGGCTTGTAAGTTTATAGTGAAGTTTCCATGGCAAGTGCAAACAGAGTTGCACTCCCTTAGCTATAATGCTTCCCTTTTTATTTTGAGAGCTGTACTAGATAGCTGTGCACCTTCATAAGTCTGGCTCTGTGCAGCCCCATGTTCTTCCACCTCTCACCTCTTCAATGAGTGACAATGAAAAAGATGCTCACTTTATTCTCAAAGTAACAATGTCAAAAAGAAAATTAGATGATCTCATTGTTTGTTTCTTTCCTGGTATTATTTCACTGCAGTTTATGAGATGACACCAGCAGTTTCTCCTCTTTTCTGCCCTGGAAGACAGTTTACCCTGGACCCCTGGATGAACAAGCCATGGAGACATCCTTCCTAGTGCTTGAGAACAATAAAGTCTGTAACAAAGTAGGATGAGCTCTTCCCACCTGTGAGAGGAGTTGCATGGGGAACTGAGATGATAGCCTTGAGGGAGAAGAGCCACTCCATTCATTCATTCCAGGAATTTCTAAAACAGACTAACTACTGTGGTGTCTGCAGTCAATTTTCAGTGTTGAATTATAGATATAGAAATCTCTTGCATCTGCTTCACCTAAATTCCTCTGTTCTGCAGTGACATTCCAGCCCACCACCTTTCTCCAGAAGATGATGAATGACTATTCATCCAATCCACATCTCTTCAACAACTCAGAGTTCTTCTTTTCATTATTGTATGTCTAACTATGGCTGTGAGCTTTTGGTGATGCTGCTACAACAGTGTTGTCCATAAGGACAATCCCAAAAAAAAAAGGAATGCAGCCATGGATATTAATGACCTTAAGGGAATGTTTCTTCATTTTCTCCTGCATTTCATCTGGATGAAAGAATGGTCAAGAGAAGCTTTCCCTGGAATAAAACCTGGAGGCATGTCAGACAGGGTTTGATCAATTTGCCCTGGTATATTGCCTCTCCAAGCACATCCACATTCTCCAGTCTTCAGTCAGAGCTCTCTTTAGCTAAGCTCTTTGTTGGACTTTACCCAGAGGTTATTTTCTTCCATTTCAGACATGAAAGCAGTTGCTGCTGCCTACTATGAGTTCCACACGATTGTGAAACTTTGAAATCAATGGCATTTAACTAGCTTTCAGTTGGTGTGTATGCAGCAATGATTCATATCCAGTGAGTCACAATGAAATGTCTCATGCTATAAGTAGCTGCCCATTGAAAGGAGATCTTGCCTGTGCCCTCCACCTAAGAACCAGAGCAGAGGCTGTGAGAACTTTTCAAAGGATTTTTAATCAGCTGTTACAACATTTTTTTTTTTTTCCCATTGGTTAGAAGCAGTACACAGGCTTTAATATTGCTTGGGGCAGCTGAGTCATTTTAAGTTCCAAACAGAGATGGCAGAAAAAGAAACTGATGTTTTGGTCCAAGAGACCTATTTTACAGGGAGTACACTTTCTTCCTGATTGGCTCCTCTGCATTCTGCCTCTGGAGGAGCACAAGGTTCACAACAGAAACAGTTTGGGCACCATAAGATCATGCCATTTGGCAGATGAACTGGGTGTTGCACCTCTGTGGTTGTCCATGGATGAATAAAAAAATCTCTTCCTTGAAAATAATGCGCTTGCTCAGTACCCAGCTCATACTACAGAGGAATCATCCTTGGGAACTACAAACTGCCTCCAACTTCCACACCTTCCACTCCATGACTTATCCACTAGAAGTACACCAAAATACACAGGTGTGGTAAAAAACCCCCAAACCACCCTTTTTAAAAGAATGCACTTCAGTGCACAGCCATTTCCCTTGTGGAGAGGAGAAAGAGCAAACAACAGCTGTTAGTCACGTTGCTTAGCACTCTGGAGGGCATTCAAACGTACTGTGACTAGTGTCCTAGAAGGGCTTATATGGAATAGTTTCGGTTACACACGAGGAACTGCTAATTCCTTCTGAGCACTCAGGGCAAGAAATTTAATGACAGTTTAATGTCATGTTGATAAATTTCCACTTAGGAAGAAGTAAGGATCCAGTGGTTTTGGAAAGCAATTGTGGAAAAGGGACAGTCGCTCTGGAATTAAGACTACAGTAAAAGTTTCCATTTTAAATCTAACTTTTCTTCAGCACAGAAAAGCCTTCTTTATACACAAACAGCGGGGCCTTAACGTGAAGTAGAATTTTTCTAGAGCTAGAGTGTATTCTTCAGAAGAATTCTGAAGTAGGTCAACAAAGACAGCTGTGTGACACTACCTTAAACACAGTAATCTGCAAACGTCCTGGAGGATGCTTTTTTTGTTTTCATAAAATTAAGTTCCATCATCTGAGAGGTTTGAGGTGAAGGAAGCGACATTTCTCCTTAGCTGATGATAAGTTCCCCAAGATTTCTGGTCAAAGTCCTTGCTCAGAGATGATATATACCTGCCTCCCCCTCCAAGTCTGTGAAAGCTGAAGGCTTGTCCTTAGCCCACTGCTGTCTCATGCCATCTACACATGCCAACTCCAGGCCCACAGAGCTTGTTCTGGGTACAGCCTCATTCATTTCTATACAACTGCGGCTCCTCAAAGGAGAGAGACCTCTCCCTAGTGGAAGGACAAAACAGAAAACACTTTTCCTCTTTCCTGAGAAACAAAAGACACATGCTCTCTCTTATGCGTACTGGGGAGGACTTCTTGCTACCACACAGTAACTTTGTTAGCATGAGATCATGTGGCCAGGCCACCAAAGAAAAATTGTTGCCCTGAGATTACTGAGGAATACTGGGTACGGCCTCTCTTGCAAAACTTCTGTCATCTGTATGAAGAATGCTTTCCAGCTCATTTCAACCTATCTGAAAGAAGAATTAAGGCTCTTCCCTTGCATAACTCCCTTAATGCTGACATGAAGTTGAAGGCATATACTTATAGTCTGAGAACATATTACAGGTCAAAAGCTTCTTGTAAGTAAAAGAGAACAACAAAATGCAATACCCAAATGACAGAAGCAGGAAATACACAGTGAAGGCTGTACCCCAAGGCACCCTAATCCTGTTCTACAACAAAATTCAAATACATGTCAGCTTCTCCATCTCCTGGGACAATGTGCTGACAAATAACCATAGAGATGAGAAGGCTTCAGACACTATCTTCATCTTCCATACACTTCCTGTTTCACAGATATACATTAGGACATGGCACGTATACATGTTTTTCAGCCTGATACATTTTTGGTCAAGAATTTGTAAGCAGACCAATCTCAGATTCCCAGTGTCAGATTCTTCCAGCTGGAGGTAAGTAGGTATTTCAAAAGTATCTCACTGCTGCAGTGGGACCTAGATGCCTAAGTCTACACTAAAACTCTTATAAAACCAATGCAGATTTAATCTGAATCTTGAGCCATCTTTAGGTTTGCAAACAGCCTTGAAAAAGTCCCTGCCCTATGAATGACAGGGGTGCTTACCTGCCTTCAATCTGGAAACACATGAGTTAACTGATCCTTCTTGAGAAACTCAGTTAGAAAGGAAACTCATCTTACACATGGAATTTGTATGCCAAATACTTGCCCCCTGTTATTCTCAGACTCTTGGCGCCCAAGCTGTGCTGTGGAGAATCACAAAACCTAATCATCATACATTATTTTTTTAAAAATAGATAGATGGAAGTTTTTATGGTGCTCTCTTCATAGCCATAGAGACAGTCATTTGGGAATACACTACCATTCATCAGGAAATTAGAGCACTTGCCTAAAAAAGAGAAAAGCCTGCAGTGACATAAAAACTCTTTCTGGCATCTACTGCACATATACAATCTATTAAGCCAAAATAACAGTATGCTCTGTTGCACATTTTCAATAATTGTCAGGCAAGAGACAAGAAGAAGAAAGAAAAAGTTTTTTTACAGGGTAGAAACAGACACTTGGGTAGTATGAAAACAAGGATTGTAAGTGTTTCAAAAATCAGGAGCAGTTCAAATGATGTGTTTGTGAAATGTACCTTGACTCTTAATTCTCTGGGCTATGAGGGCTTGGTTTTGGTTTGTTTGGTTTTATTCACCTCCCACATTCCTGAGCGACAATGTCTTCTGAACGCATAAAGGGTGTGTGCAGCTGTTGCTTTACTCTTCTGGTTTTACACTGTGCTTACAGTGATACAGGCAGGGCAGCCCCAAAAAGTACAGTGATCAGTGTCCAGCAGGGATGATTAAGGGTGAGACAGCTGCATCCAGTGTGTGGAAGAGGCAGAGAGATAGCTTCATGCATGAGAGGAGCTCTGGGGGCGGCCCTAAAGCCCAGACCCAAACTATCAAAGTATTAGATGGGCATTGGTGCTGCTGCATCACTGGACACAGTAAGCCACCAATGCAGCATGAAAAAAGAAGGCTGTGGGTTGTCCAGGGCTGCTTTTTAATTCTGCTTGCTTTCATCCTTGCATTGTCTGAGCTGTGAGGTTTCTCTGCACAGAAAGGCAGAGTCTGGAGTGGCCTAAATATGGGATTTAAGCATTTATATGCATAGAAGTTCAGCAGGCCTGCCTCTTCAAGATGTGCCATAGGTGCATGCAGGTCCACGCATGCTTAGATCTGTTTGTGATTCCAAACCAATACCTGGTTGCAGGATTTCAACCCAAGGGGAAGCACAAGCATACAAAACAGAGAAACCAGGCAAGAGACAGACAAGCAGACATTTCCAAGTTATTGGCAATGACTACATGGTGCTGTGAAGGCATGGTGTGGCAATACCACAACAGCAAGGTCAGTAGGGGCCAAAAGGAGTGCACAAGCCCTCTTCTATAGAAACACCTACACATCTTTGTTCTCCTCTGGTTCTGCTTGCCTGGCATTTATCATAGACTGCACCTGGGCAAAAGGAAAAGGAGAAAGGTCATTTGGGAGCTTATTTCCTTTCACACCAATGCCCAGAACTGACCTTGCCATTCCTCTCGAGGTTTTGCATTCAGTACACCATGAACCCAGCAGCAAACCTCAAAGATGGTGCCTCTCCTGACTGACTAGAGGGCAAGGAAGGAAGAGACTCACTCTTTTTCTTTGCTTTCTTTCTTCTAACCTCCTCCTTCTCCCAAGAAACAGCCCACACTTCTAACTCACTCCCAAACTATTGTCTCACTTCACTGACTTTGAATTACCTGTGTTTTAATACCCTGCAGGATCAGCAGAGACAGCTCTCCTGAATAGGGGGGTGTGGGCAGAAGCATTCCCTCCCAGTTTAGGACAGAGGCAGATAGAGAAGGGTTACAGAGACATCTCTGTCATTAAGCTTCCCTAACCTCTCAGGCAATTCCAGGGCACATTCTTCCCATTCTTCCCCCATCCTCCCATACCTTTCCTCCCTCTCTTCTTAGAGCGCACATGGTCCCTTGCACCCCAGGCACTCTGCTGCTGCCTGTGCTTTCCCTCCTCCCAAGACAGCAGACACAGAGAAACAGTCCTGGGCTGACCATGATTCTGGTGTGCTCAGCAAAACTGACCCCATTCCCACTGAGCCCCAGCAAGGCACCATACCTCCTGCAATATGAACTGCAAGGGGTCATCAGGCTTATGGAACACCAGTTTTTCTGTGATCTCCTGAGACAGAGACAGACAGAAGGAAAGAATTATTGAACCTTGGATAGATGGGTGGCTGTTCCTGTACCAAGGCCATCTGCATTTTAAAAAGCAAGAATCTCTTTCAGACACCAAAGGTGTTCAAGGGTCCTTTTCTACTGCTTTTTCTTAAATATATACTTAAGAAAGCACAGGACAAGGAGGGAACTGGGGAAGAGATAATTCGGTTCAAGCTAACTTTAGGCCAAGCTTCTCATGTAAGCCTCTGGAAGGAGATGAGAAATACGTGTTTCACCTGAAATATCTCCAGAATTTTATGTTCCTCCACATAATTCATGGCGACTTGATAGGGGTCTCCAAATGCCTCTGGATTCTCCAATGATTCAAATGTAATCTCTGCTGCAGTCAACATAGTCTCAACCGTGTTACTGCCATCCTGTGTGGAGTCAGATGTGTACATCTTGAAACCTTGAAGTTCACCCACAGGTGATCTGATCTCAGGTGAGCTTTCCCTGGATGCAGACTACACTATGAGCAGGAATGGGTCCTCAGAACCCGGTGGTTTCTTGACAGTCAGCTGGTTTGCAGACACTGCCAGTTCCACTAGAGATGGCTGGGCTGCAGATGCTGGTGTTTCCAAATCAGGTAAGTCATCCAGTGATGGTGGGGATTCAACTGTAGATGTGTGGTCCTCAAGTGGTTCAGCAGCTGGTGGGTGGTGTGCAGATTCCTCCACTTCAGATTCCGAATGATCATTGAACGCTTGCTAAAATATTTAGCAGATAAAGAACAAGAGTATTTTAAACATCTATCTCCACAGACTAGACACAGCTCATTACTTCGTCCTTCTGCAAAGATGCTGCAGCCACACTTAAAGCATGCATTGATATGGTTTATTTCTGTGACTGGCCCCACCTGCACCTTCTGCATGATCCCAGGAACTCCACTTAAGCTCAGGCCCAGGTCTTCAGAACCTGTCTGAACTATGCAGCAGCTGTGTCTGTGCCTGATCTTCACCTGCTGACTAGTTTTCCTAGTGTGACTCTAAGTGTATATTCTAGGTAGTTTTGTGTCTATGGAAGTCCCTTGGATGGATCCCAGACCCGACTCATGACTTTTCCTTGCCTGGGAAACTGCACTGTGGTTGCCCTCGGCTCCTGCTTGGTGCAGCTCCAGGTTTGCTCCCTGACAGCAGCAGCTGGAATTTGTGCAGGCTTTATCCATCTACCCCTTGAGCAGCTGCCCGTGGACTGTGCTGTGTCCATGCCCCATACTCCCATTCCCAGACCTGTGGCTGAGTGCAGGCAGTCTTGCCCTGTTTCCTCCTCCCATCCCTTGTCCCGGTTGCTGCACCGTTGCCGGAAGCGGGGTTCTGGGGGAGGACCGAGGGGGAGCAGGACCTGCGCCCACGCCCGCAATTGGGAAGGAGAGTGTTGTTCCTGGGGACAACGGGTGCAAGGCGCTTCGTGCGGAAGGGAGGCGGTGGGAGGCCGGGCCGGGGCGCTCGGGGGCGAGGCGAAGCGGGGCGGTGCAGCCACGGAAGCGCGGGGGAGCGGCTCCTGGCCGGGGCTCTCCCTCACCTGCTCCCGGCTCTGCAGGGAGAGGCCGGGGGCGCTTCGCCCCCCGCCGTCGCCGATCTTTTCTGCCGCTCGCCGCTCGCCGTAGCCGGAGGGCGGGGGCGGGCGCGGGAAGCCGCGGCGGTTGCCGGGGAAACCGCCGTCACGTGCCTCGGCGGGCGGTGCCGCCGGCGTCACGTGGGCGCTGAGGGCCGCGCGGCCATCTTGGGTGAGGGCGGGTGCGCCGGGTAGGGGCGATGGGAATCCCAGAGTTAGTCGGTGGGAAAAGACCTCCGAGATCATCGAATTCAGCCGGTGACCGAACGCCACCATGGCAGCCGGACTATGGCACTAACTGCCTTGTCCAGTCTTTCCTTAAACATGGCCAGGGACGGTGACTCTACCACCTCCCTGGGCAACCCATTCCAGTGTCTAATCACCCCTTCTGTGAAGAAATTCTTCGTGATGTCCAACCTAAACCTCCCCTGGCACAGCTTAAGGCTGTGCCTTCCTGTCCTGTCGCTTGTTGCCCGGGAGAAGAGATCATCCCCCACCTAGCTACAGCCTCCTTTCAGGTGGTTGTAGAGAATGATAAGGTTCCCCCTGAGCTTCCTTTCCTCCAGGCTAAGCATCCCCCAGCTTCATCAGCTGCTCCTTGTAGGACTTGTGCTCCAAACCCTTCACCAGCTCCATTGCCCTTCTCTGGACTTGCTCCAGCACCTAAAATGTCTTGTAGTGAGGGGCCCAGAAGTGGGCTCAACTCGAAAGACAGAAGTTGAGGTGTGGCTTCACCAGTGCTGAGTACAGGGGGACAATCACTGCCCTGCTCCTGCTGGTCACACAATTCCTGATACAGGCCAGGATGCCACTGCCGGTGGCACCTGGCACTGGCCCTGGTCCTGGCTCTGGCACTGGTTCTGGTCTTGGTCCTGGTGGCCGCCCCCTAACCTGTGTTATTCTTCCCCTCAAAGCAGCCAGAGGGGTTTCCTGGTGTGTGCCAGAGCCAGTGAACCATCTGTGGGGGCTCCCTTGGCAGAGGGAGCGTTGCGGGGGTCACCCATAGCCCAGCCTGCCACTGGGCTTTCATTTTGCAGGGAGCTGAGTTACTTCTCTGTGAGTTCCAGTGTCCTTTTGGCCTTGCCACGCTCCTGCGAGGGGTGCAGAAAAGCCCAGGGTAGCCATTTGCTGTCGTTGGCCCTGTTAGTAAGTGCCACTGTAGCGAGAAGGCCTGAAGGAGAAGGGCAGAGAGAAGCTGTGCATGTAGGGGCAGATGGAAAAGGACATGTCAAATAACTTGTAAAGGGAAGCAGGGAAGCAAGAGGTAGGGTAGGAGAGTGCTGAGAGAAGTATTTCCATGCACATTGATGTGAGAGGTACTTGCTCCTGTGCTCAGTGTTACACAGATCCAGACAGTTAGTGTTCTGCGTGATGAACTTCGTCAGAAAAAGCAAATAAACAGACTGTCAGTTTTCCCCAAAGAGGAGATGAAAAGAATAAAGATAAAAGCTGTGCTGGGTTACCACAGTAACCAGCTTCTGACATATTCTGGTTCGTTCTTCAGTCTGACAAGAGCTGGGCTTGAAACAACTGGCTGGAACTGCCATGGGGGCTTATGGAGGTGAGAGGGAGGGAGA
Source organism: Aphelocoma coerulescens (assembly GCF_041296385.1). Lineage (NCBI taxonomy): Eukaryota > Metazoa > Chordata > Aves > Passeriformes > Corvidae > Aphelocoma > Aphelocoma coerulescens. The sequence continues at coordinate 99,135,055 of NC_091013.1, read as the reverse complement.
TACAGGACTTCAAAAGCTGTTCTAAACTTACACATGTCACTTCCGTTCGGAGCAGTCCACTTTGTGTGTGTTTTTCAGGTTATGCCACTGGCCTTTTAAGAGAAACAGCTGTCCCACTGCTCCAGTACCAGGTTCATGACAGTGCTGTCCCTATCCTCAGCCACGCTGACCACTCAGATCATCTTGCACGGGAGCACTGCTGTTTGCACTCACGGGATGCCAGGTCATTACTCCTCTGAGCCCTTCTTGCCTCTCCCACTTTTCCATGTGACAGTGATGGTTCCAGACAGCATGAGACTGCTGGCTTTTTGTAACTGCTGATACAGTTTTATCTGAAGGAGGCATCTTGATATCAGTTGTGTGTAAGGGTGGTTGTGTTCTGAGACATCCCAGTGCTGTGTTCTCCACAGCATGACTCCCTGCAGAACTTCTCTCATGGGTTTCTCCTCTCTATCCTTTACTGGACGGGACTAAGCAATTCTCAGCTGCCTGCTGGCTTCATATAATGTCATGCTGTGGGTAAATCTCGAGCCCCATGTGTTTCTTTCATCTGTGCCTCATTGGTAAACAGCAGATCTCTCCATTTCCAACCCCACTCCCTACTGCAGGGATCTGGCTGCTGGGTCTGGAAAGCTAGGATTTTGCACAAGGAAGTAAGATGAATGACTCTATTAAATAAACATCACTGCTCTGTTTATTCTTTCAAAAGAACAGATTAAAAAAAGCAGAAGATGCATTTTAAACGCATTAAAAATTCTGAGCAAAATAATGCCTTAAATACAATGCTCATATAAGATAAATCACTTGGCTTTTTTCTACACAGGCACATGGAAGGCAAAAACGTATTATTATATCATTATTTATATGGCACCATATGCTAAGTCTGGAACTTAAAGACTTTGAAATAAATAAGAAAACACCAGCTGCAGATTAGCAATACACTCCTTTATTGGGAGTCACTGTGTAACTGTGGCTATCATTCCTGCTGTTAAGTTAAAACTTAAATAAATTGTCAGAGAAATAAGATAGCCATTAGAGATTCAGTGTCTGTCTCCTGGGGATGCTTTTTCAAACAGCTGTAACAAAGACCTGCTGCTGGTTTTGTCCTATCTCTGTAGTAACTCACTGCATTTGTCCCTGCAGTATCACACAGTTGTTCAGTAGAGATGGTTGAGCTGCTCACTATAAATAATGTTGGTTAACAATGCGGCCCCTTTTGGGTTAATAAATTATGCTCAAACCACTCTTGAGCGTCTTTGATTGGTTTCTTGCAAGTCTGCAGTGGAGAGTTGGAAGAAATCACTTTCCACAGTCTGTTTACTTTGAATATTTCTTCTTATTTTATTGAGCCGTAAATATACATATATAATAGCCAAATCCTGAAAATGCCTATCTCAAATTCCGGTCGCTTCATCCACTACTTGAAAATCGTAATGGGATGCATGGGATGAAACATATCAGCAAATTTAAATGTCATTGCTTAAAGGGCCAGAGGGCCTTGGTCAGCACCAGGCTGGGGAATTTGTCCCCCTCCTTTGTGCGGGAGTTGCTGTCAGAAGCCAGGGTTTCCCCCGGGCTGAGGTTGGTGGCCGGAGCAGGGAGCTCACGATCCATGAGCTGCAGCAGCCCAGTCGATACCTGTGGCTGGGGCCTCGCGGTTCCCTGCATGCTGCAGCCCCAAGACTCTCTGACCTGTGGTTTTGCACAGTTGCAGCCAGATGTAGTTAAAGCTTTCCTGAGGTCTGGTGAGCAAAGAGCAGCTTTAGGTCATGGAGCAATGATCAAAAAAACCAGGCTGCGAGACAGAGGCTTGGGGTCCTTGGAGAGACATCTCTGCTCTTCTGTGTCTTGACCGATGACTCTGTGGGATCATGAGGCTGCCCCGCACATTGGTTCCTTACCTGTATGGTGGGTTAATTGTTCTGCCCTCCATCCAGAGGGTTTTTAAAAAAACCACCAGGCTGTGAGGAGAGCAGGTGTTAGTGCAAGAGAGTGGAGAAAGCCCGCTCCTTCATGAGGTGGAGGGTTGGGGTGCATGGGGATGAGAGGTGGCTGGGGCTGCTGATTTGCACCCAGACTGCTCCTGTACCCGCAGACTTTGATGTGGGTGTGCTTCTGGAAGCGATGTTGAGGAGGAGACTGCACCCCGGTGTTTGCGCTTGTACAGGTAGCTCTGAGTGTTTGTGTGCTGGCAAATGTAGCTCTTCCCCCAGCACTTCCTGCAGCCCGGGCTCTGCCCGCATTTCCCAGCAGAGAGCAGCAGAGCCTCGTAGCTGCTCGCAGGGGCTCGGAGTGTGGCAGCCTCCGAGACCTTCTGGCAGCGCTTGCCTCCGCAAAGCACAGCAGTAAACCTTCGCTGAGCTCGCAGGCACATGTCAGGCCTGTCAAGAGCATTGGTGAGGGCAAACAGAAAACACATGCTCCCGATTTCGAAGATTCAGGGCTTTCCTGAAAACCAAGATGTTTGCAGAAATCAGAGAAACCTTTCTTAAAGGGGTGTTCTCCAAACTGTCTTTGTGCTCAAAGTTTGCCAAAAGGGAGTGCCCTAAGTATGGCTTCAGAAAATGGGGAGATACTTCCAACAGGTTAAGCAAACCTCTTTCATAGATGATTGGCACAGACCAGGTAAACCCCTCGAGGTCTCCTTTAACCCAGTCTTTGGTAATGCAGAAAGAGACATGTTATTAGCTTCTGTGTTTGGGAATATTTGCTTTGGAAACCTGTTTAGCCTACCTTAGATTTAACCCTTTCTGTTAAAAATAAAGTTTCAGCTGTCTCTTTTTCCATCATTTGTAATGTTACCATGAATGTTACTGGTGATAAAGAGGAACGAAAAAAGTGGGATACTGTTTCTTTGCCAAGGTGTCAAAACTAATTAATGTGTCTAGTTTAGATAACAATCTCAAGGAAAACAAGACTTTGTTCCCTGTTTAGAAATTTACCTGCTGTTTCATGGACATTTAAATAAATCAAATTTGGGATTATGTTGGATACTCCTCAGCAGCATTAACTGGGGCAGGTTCTGTCATTCCTTATTTGTGCCATTCTAGTTCCTGAAACTATTATGGTTTTATGCGTTCTCTTGGAAAATAATCACAGGCCTTCTGTGTGGCCCAGTCCTTGTAAGGCAGAAGGTTTCATTTTGGTCTCACATCACATGGCATGAGAGTGAGGGGGTACTGTGTTCTGGCTGAAGTCCACAGTGAACCTTCATCCAATCCTGTCTCCATTAGCTGTGAAACTCCTGAAGGAAGGAAGAGTCCAGGCATGAAGTTCACCTGAGGGAGTGGTGCCTGTGGAGGATGCTGGGCATAAGGACAGCAGCTGGGTACTGGGAAGACTCAGGTTTGCCTTTGTGCTCCATCCTGTGAACCCTGCCTCACTGCTGGGCTCCCCTCTGCTGTGAACCCATCCCTGGCACTGGAACAGGGAGGCAGGTATGGAACGGGGTTGTGGAAGGCAGGTGTATCACGTAGTGACAGCAAGACCCTGGATAACCCTGTCAGTAGGCCCCTGTTGATGAGGCTGTAATCCACAGATGGTTGTGAGTTGGCTTTCTGCATTCCTCAAAGCCTTGTGGCCAGAGTACCCACTTCATCCTCCCTTCCCCACACCCCCTTATTTGGCCTGTATGCCAAGCTAATTTAAAATATGATGCAGACCACCTAAGCAGCCCTGGGGTCACTCAGCTGGCCTCCACAGCCTCCCACCACTCACCGTAGGTAGGATCTGTCCTTCCTTACTGATGCAAATGATGCTTTATCTCTGAATTCTAGCTGTACATGGGAAAGGTGCAATTAGCTGCTGCAAGGAGCCAGGCTTGTCTGCCTTCCCTTGTTTAACAGAGGCTTTAATTAAAGACCCCCTGATGCTAGAAAGGCACATTAATTATTCATCTGAAAACATTTACATAGAGTCCCCTCTTTCCCTTCTTCAATAAATTATCAACTTCACGTCTCCATAATTCATCGAAATGACTAAAAATACATTGTCTCAGCCTCCATCACCTCCCTTTTCACTTTGTCTATTCCAACTGTGATGGGTTCAGTATCTTAATGTGAAGGTCTCCTACTGCTCTTAAGTAAAAAGGGAGGATGGAAGACAAGGGGGAGAGGGAGAGTGAAAGATTTGTCCCTTGATGGTAGTGATGCAGATGGCAGTAATTTTTGTTTTTTTCTTTCCCACAAAACTGGCATGATCCTGAGATTTGAAAAAGCTCATTGACTATTTCTAATGAGGAAAAAATCCACTGAGAGGAGGAGAAAAGATGTTTCCAGGGATGGAATAGGTCTGGGTTTAGACGATTTCTATGCTCAGATGTAGACAGCCTGTGTAATCCTTAGCCCAGCAGTTAATCTCCCTAGATCACCTCTGTACCTCACCTGTAGACCAGGCCTGGTAGAGGGATGCAGCTTTATTAATTATAAGCTGTTCCAATATAGGTGTGTGAAAGAGGAAAAAAGCAGAGAAGTTTAGGCAGAGGGAGAAGTTTTGCAGCAATTCACAACAAAGATGTCACTTCAGGCATAAGTGAGGGAAAACTCCCTGCAAATGGTTTTCTCCAATGCATTTCACTTTGTGACAAAGTGAACCATCACGAGGAGAAAACCAGTCCTCTGAGGGTTTGTTTGTACATGGGGAGTTAAGACAAATTAGTGTGAGGTGTGAGGTAATGTGCAGAAGTTGAAGTGCACTTAACCTCTGTGTGAGGGCTCTGATACAGGAGGAGAATGGCCACGGTTCACTATGGTGACTAAACAAAAGCAAAGCAAAGGTCACTTTATCTCCAAGTATCCATACAGGGCTTAACATGCTTTCATGTGCACTCATTTCACATCTTTGATAATTTACCTTAACTTTCATGAATGTTCTGATCTGCAGGGATTGGAGATGTGCGTGCTCCACCTGACTCTGAATAACTCCTGTTCCTGAAAAACCAGGAGCGGTCTTGATGCCTACAGGAATCAGACCCGACGTGCTCCCCTGGGAGCAGGGGGAGCCAGATGGAAGCTGCAAACAGGTGATCTTCTAGGATGATGGGTGGAAGGGGGCAGGATGGATACTGGCAGCTTTCTTGGGATGTGGTCAAAGAGGGCATTAGAGAATGAACCAAGAAAAGAATGCTGACTTCAGCGGAGTTGGCCCACTTACCTTTAAAGGTTCAGTGTTTTCAGAGGGAAATGAAAAGGTTTATTTTTGGTCCTGAGCGCACACAGGGGCTGAATCTGAGACTAAAAATGGGGTGGAAATGATTACAAAGAGAGTGATACACTTATCTGAAGCATTACTCTATTGACTTCTGTGTTGTTTTTTTTCTTTCTCTTGCCCTTGTTGCTGTTTTAGATGGACTGTCTTGGTTGAGCAGTGAATAACATGGTGATGAAACCCTTGTCTGACCATGAGGATATGTCTAAGCCTTGGACACTTCAGTCTTAGAGCTGAGGGACTAGAAACCCTTCCCACATTCAATACATTGATTAAATTTACTGAGATATAAATATCATCTATTTCTTACCAATTAAATTATAGTTCAGATTATGTTATTAAGGGATCTGAATTAACATTCTTCTGGACGTAAGAGAAGCATGTTTTTGCAGGCAGTAGTTAAAAGCTCCCATCCTTTTCTTCCATCTAAGCAAATTGGATTAAAATTTTCTCTAGTGAAGTTTTTTAGCACTCATATTGTCTATGGAGACCCGTTAAAAATTGTCCAGGCTATGGCTTTCATCCAAATGTACGTAAGTATCAGTCTTGAGATACCTCACTCACAATCCAGCCTTTGCTGTTAAATTTGTATCAGCCTTAACATGCTTTGAAGTAATAATCAGTGCTGTGTCTCCAGAGGGATAGGACAATATGTAATTGGCTTAAACAGAAGGAAGATCTTGTTAGACATTAAGAAGCCTTTACTAATGGTACAGTAATTAAGCACAGGAATAAATGACTCGGGGCCTTCTGCCTGTAGAGAAGTTTGGATGAACACACTGAATCTTGTCTTCTCCCACAAGAAAAGCAGAGATCATTCTTTGCAGTTTCTTTCAACTTTGTTTTCTATGATTCTGCATATGTCCACAAAGTTTTCTTGCCAGAAGTGGCAATAGCAGCATTTTCACTGCCACTGCGTTGTCATTGAAAATGCTGCCCCATCAGTGCCCCAGCGGAAGAACAGGCTGAAATAACAGAATGCCAGTGAGCATCCTTTCTTTCCAAGCTGGCAGAAGCAAGCCATTCTGGAAGGTGGTGTACATCTCCCATAACCCATGCTCCAGCTTCCTTGGTTGAGCCAAATTGTCTTCCCTGCTTGTCAAATGGGAGAAGTGTTAACACTGTAATTAGAAACATTAAAGCAATCAAAATGAGCATACAGGCATAATTAAGGCACTATGGGTTTATGTCCCCTGCAGGCATTCTTTTAGAATAAATGACTTTTTGGTTTAATTTAAGCCTCTTCCAAAACATCACTAAAACAAAGGGGGAATTCCTATCCATGTTTTCACCAGTAAAACTACTTAGTTTTCAATCTCATAACCTAGTTTATACTGGTAAAATTTCCCTGCACTGACAAAATCTAGAGGGTATTGCTGATAAAGAGCTTAGCTTGAAAGGAATAAGTTGGGTCTGGACAACAAGAATGAAAGAGGAGCAAGAGAGACTTCACTGGCTCTGGATCAAGCCCTTCATAAAAGAGGAATTAGCTGTGCTGTGCCAGTGTTGGACATGATGTTATGAAAGTGCCATTTTTTCCTGAGAAGGAAAGGTACACAGAATAATTAACAAGGCTGGAAGAGTGTTTTCCAACCTGTGTGAGTGAAAAAAGGTGAGCTGAAGATCAGGATCATCTAGTGAGTATGGAGGAGTTGCAACTCTTCTGCCCCTCTGTAAGACTGGAGTGGTGCACTATGAAACAGGCTGAGCCCCACTCACGGTGCTCACTGGGTTAAGCCATGGAGAAGTAGGTGTTCAGCTCTGACTTGCTAAGGCTGAGCTGTCTGCAAAAAGTAGCCACAGCCTGTATAACTGGAAAAGATGGGCTCAGCACCGTATGTGCATATGCATGTGGTGTAGTTAGGCTGCTGACAAAGAAGCACAATTGCCGCCCATTAGAAGAGTGCTGCCTCTTGGTTCCTCATTCTGCCATAGGAATACTTTTTCTTGTGAGCCTGGTAGTTGTAATGGCCAATTCAGCCCAAGAAAAGGGGCTCAGGGTTACCCATGGCTCAAGGCAGAGTTGCTTGCACACAGTGGCTTAGTAAAGAATGGGAATATACACATCTGAGTGTGTGAATATTTGCTGGCTGCCTTCAGCTCACTGGAAGATTGAGCAACTGGAGAACTGACAGGTGGACTTTATTTGAGGTTGATGTTAACCTTCCCACTGGTGGGAGGTTACAGTGTCTACTGAGTATTCCTAATGGTTTGGTAAAAATATTCAAATTTGACCATCTCTGCAGGATCCTGCAACATGTTCTCAGAAATGTCTTCCTCATGTCCAGTCTTCCCTGTTTTATTGAACATAAGGTCTTTGATTTATCCTCTGATGAGATCCCATGCAAACCCTCGATTGGGCTGGTATAGATGAGAAACATAACAGAGCCAGCTAATGGTGGTGCAGATGGAAGGACATGACCACTTTCTTTGAGGACCTGTCTTCCTGACAGGGTTAACAACACCCCTGCTAGCATCGTGGGGTCAGTGTCCCACTCATGGCTATTCCAGACTCAGCTGTTTGCCCGTGAGCCAGAAGAGTGACAGCTCCACAGTTGTCATCTCCCACCACTGGTGCCTGGACTTGGCATCTGTGAGCTGCAGGCTAAACTCATCATGTATTCCTTCATGCAGGTAACATGACAAACAGCAGGTACTGCAGGGTACTGCTGCAGCTTCCTGGTCCTAGCACTGCCCTCACAGGTACCGAGTGCCGTCCATCAGGATCTGAGTGTCCCTGTGCTGGACAGCTGAGAAGAGATGATCAGTGTAAGCCACAGAGGTAAATAACAGACACAGCCTGAGTTTCATTATAGTTCTTCATGCTAAAAACGAGTCATGGCAAGAGTCAATGGGTGTACCCTCCCCAAAACTGACTAAGCAAGAGGTTCAGGGATGTGAGGGTAATTTTTTTGGCTTATATTTGAGCATGCACATGAAGATTAGAACTGTGGAAATGACATTTGTCTTTGGTCACTCTAGCTCCGGCTAAGATATCTGCAGTCATAGAATGACTGGAGCAAGCAGCTCCCTTATCCCAGGGCCTTACCCTGTTAGTGAGGCTGCTGCTTCCCCTGCTTGCTTGGCTTAGGTTGCCTGAGTTAAGATTGCTGAAGTTCCTGAATAGGGAAGGAAGCCGAGGAGAACTTGTATGCTGGAGAATCTCCTGCAGCACGTCTGCAGAGGGGCACGGATGCACTCCTCTACCTCAATTATTTTTGTCCCCTGTCCCCAATGAGTGTTTCCACAGCTGATGTGCCATCTGTACAGAGCAGACTGATGGCCCTTTCCCTTGCCCCACGCCCTCTGCAGAGGCAAAGGGCTGGCAACTGGCTGCAACAGACGTGGTGAAGGACAAGGTGAACGTCACAGGCAGCTCCAAGAAAATCCATCCAAAATCTTGCTCCATATGGGGCAGTACAGTTCCAGCTGTTCAGCCTTCGGAGTAAGCTGGCTCTGAAGCTGCTGCTACCCTGGCTGCTGTAATGCTAGGCAAGCACAGCCCCATCAGAGCTGGTGAATTGGGGGAAAGCAGCAGGGGTAGCAGCATCACGCTGGTACCAGGAATCTCGTGATGCTATTGCTCCCCATGATTATGCTCTTAACAGCCAAGCAGGGTGGAGTTTAATGAGCAAAGGTAGATGAGAAAAGGAAAACAACTGAGACAAATGATGTTTAAATGTGATGGCTCATTAAACAAAAGCTCTCTGCTATGTTTCTTTCCTTGGTAGCAACAAAAGGGACAATGGCCATAAGTAAAAGGCAACCCACTGACAACAGGAAGGATTTATAGAAAGTAACACACTTAATTTAGCTGCTCCAGCACGAATGAGCAGAGATATTTTGCATCAAGTAACTCAAGAGAAGGGTTTTGCAATGTCTTTGCGTGAGACATAGTGCTCTTTTCTGCCCAAACCCTAGGCACTTCTTGCTATTTGAATATCAAGGACCAGTCCTGCTTTTCTTCATATCTGAATTCCTGTTGTCTTCAGCAGATGTTTTGCAGTGCAGAAGTCAGTGCAGTGTGGGCTGAGGGTCTCATACCAATGCATCAACCATCCTGTCTGGCCTGACTATTTTTTCGTTTTTTGCCAAAGCCTTAGTATCGATTCTGTAGTAGATTGCCTTTCAGCTTTCCAACAACATGTGAGAAAAGATCTCCATAATGTTCATCTGTCTTACAAGGCAAGTAGCTACTCTGCATTTGTATAAATCATGGAACTGTGTGTGATTTTATGCCCGAAGAAAAAGATGCGATCTATCTTATTGAAGTTCCTATTGTGTTACTTATGAGACTGGTGAAGGCAATAGTCTTCAGGCATGAAATACCTGATCCCCCAGGAGCTCCTGCCATTAAGCTCTTGAGCTGAGAAGTTGGCCTTGCAATCCAGCAAGAGTGGAGATGGGGCCCTAGACTTCTTTGCCAGTCCAAAATGTGTCAACAATGAGAAAGACTGAGTACACGATCACTTCTGATGTTAGCATATCTTGGATAGCAAGAGAATGATATCTTTACTGCTCTTTTCTTGTTTTCTGCCTGGGCAACTCAGCCTTATCAGAGATTACATTGTCCAGTACTGGAAAATTTAGTCATTTGGATTCTGTAGAAAGTATGCTGCTACATCTCTCCATAACAAAAAACAGCAACTTAGGAGCAGATGCAGAGAGATGAGATTTAAAACCCCATTCACTGGCCTTTTTGAAGGTCATGTGCCAAGGAACTAACACAGATTCTAGTATTCCTGTTGAAATGGTGGTGCATGACAGCAGTGGTTTTGTTGGTTGTGTTCTGCACATGACTGTGCTGACATCGTAAACCACAGTAAAACAGATAACTTTGTTCTGTCTGATGGAACAGAAGGTCTTCTGTCTCCCAAATGTCATTTGATCCAAGAGGGATTGAACTGATTTGAAAGCAGTTTTCATCAACACCCTCTCTGTTCCAAGGGAGGAGCTTGCACCATTGGAACTACCTATTCACAAATCTCATGGGAAGGCAGCCAGCAAAATGCAGTGTCCATACAGAAAGTGCTTATTGGTTAAGGGATGGTGGCTCTGTGGACAGGAGAAATGCTGCTGAGACAATTTATCTACAGTGAGGAGTTTAAACATTCAGTTCTCACTTCCATACCACCGCATCTCCTACTTAGTGGATGTCAAAATGTTGCAGTTGAGCAACATCTTATTTTGTGCATAGAAATCAATGGTCTGATTGATTGCCCTCAGACTGATTTTTGCTCAAAATTGCTGAAGCCCCATTACCTGGATGACATGAGTCAGAGAAATTAAAGTCTCACTGATTATGATGTTATAAAGCAATCTGAGTCTGCAAAAGAATAGCCTGCATATTTGATATCAGGGCATGTCGTGTTTGCAATTGACACTTTGAAGGTAGATACCTAATGTTAGTCAGAGCAAGCTACAAGAAAAACAAAACACATCAATAAGGCAAGGCCAACTGGATATGCAGTGACTGAAGCATGTTTCACCTTAGAATCTGGCAGTGAGTGAATTTCCAAAACTTCTTACTGACAGCAAGATTTTCCTCCAGCTGCATTGCCTAAGAGCGGGTATGTGGAAAGTTCTGACAATGCAGTCAGCAGAGATCCAGTCAATGCAGGTGGTGCAGATTGGAGAGTTGTGTTGCTTGTGTTAGACACAGTAGACACAGCTGATGGGCTGAATGGCTCTCCAGAGTCTGCAGCCTGCATTAACTCCTTTTCTGTTGACTGTAAGCAAACATTTGGCCCCAAGTTCACATGTAGGTACCTGCAGTCCAGACAGCCACATCACACACTGGCTGCGACTACACACAGTTCTTCTCACTCCTGAGCTGCAAACCTCACCTTGGTGTGTATCATGTCAGTCAATAACAATAGCAATCAGCTGGAAAAGGTGGTTGCCAAAGAATAACCTCCAGTTCCCCGGGGATAATATCAGTTTAGTGTTTAAGATCAGTCCTTCCACTTTATTTCACACCGTAAGGATGTAGAAAATATTTGGAAACTGAGTCGTGAGTTGGAATGTCTTCTCAAGGGTATGTTCACAAGGCATTCAATCCCAGAAGCCAAGAATGTATACGTGTATATATAAATATCTTTCTCTGAAACCTTTTGCCCACCCTGTCTATCTTATAAATGACTTCTTCTCTTGACTTTGCTCTGATGGATTTCCTAGAGTTTTCATAGTTCTTTCTGGGTGGCCTCTCTCCAGTTTCACATCTACTGAGGACCACATTTTCTTCCTGTATCTATTGAAGGCAGTGACTGCTATATCTGTTCCAAAACAGCTCCCCATGGACAGACCCAGGGAGCTTCTCATGACAAACAGCAATTTGATGTTCATACACGTTATGCTGACATGTAAACCCACCAAGGATGACCAGAAGAAATGGGACCTGACTGTTTTCATAAATTTCCTCAAGTGCCTGGTGGGTGGCAGAACATGCTCTTGCCAGTGACCTCTGAGATTGCGGTATAAAATTAACCTAAAGTATCTAAAAAGCAACAAGAGGGGAAGGATGTATTTTATGTCAATTCAGTTAAAAAGTCCTCAGAATTAGTTGCCTGAAGTGTTTGGGAAAGCTGACAAAGTATAATAGCACAGAGACTATTTTCTTGCTTCTCAGCAAAGACAGCATTAATCGTCTGGGCTTAATATAGCCTTCCACATGCCAACTGGGTGCAAAATTATGGCTGGTATTAGAAAACCACTTACCATGTGGACAGGCTTAAAGTGCAATAAGCTGTGGGGTGTAGATGCAGATGGAGTATGTCTAAGGACAAACAGTGACCTTGAGGATTGTATGCCATGTCTTTGGAGACATAGTGTCTCTTCATTATGAACCCTGACAGACATGGAGCTTTTCACCAGTGGTGGGACAAGGAAGGACTTAGATTTGGAGCCAGGCTTGAATTTTGCAATCCAGGTATACCTAGAGAAGTTTGAGCACGAGAGATTCACTGGAATGGGTTGTATACACTATTATAATATCTGTATTCATAATATATAGGCAAATATACATCAAGAGTGTGTGTGAGAGAGAATCCACAGCTCTGGATGTTTGCAAGAACAGCATGTATAGAAAAACCCCATCCTTTTCTGTGCCCAGCATGGCTTGATTGGTGTATTTTTTGCCAAATAGCTATGCTTATTTTGGTAGAAAAGGAGCAGAAATATGACTATCTCATCTGAGACTTTGTCTTAGCACTTGAAGAATGCAGAGTATATCAAATAAGGTCAAACCCTTTCACACCTTGCATTGTAGCATCTGTACAGCACAGCTTAGAGATTGTCCTGGTATTACTACCTAGTAAAGTGAGCTCAGTGGCACAGTGCTTACATAACACTCCTTTTTTCTGTGCATGAATTGTGTCTCAATCCTGTTTTTCTCCCAGTAGATTTTTCTCAAAAGTTATTAATAAACAATTTTAACTAATAAATTACCGGTTTTGCAATATATTCTTTGTTGACCTCCTTGGTTATGCAGCAATCTGTCTTGGTGGACTCTGAAGAGAGGATTAATTTTAAGAGCATGATAATAAATATACTGGTGTTAAAATCTTTGCTAAAATTAGGAGACATTCAGCCCAGTATTTCTGCAGCTATCCAGACACCGACATACAACATCATCACACAGAGTGAGTTGAGCAGAAGGCTGATTCATGGATCAGGATTTTTGATAATTAACCAACACTAGTATTTAGGTAATTATGTCTGTACGGGATGTTATGACATCTTTATCTTACGTGTAGTGCCAGTTACTGAGACAGCTTCTTTTTATAACTAAAATATACCTTTCCTGCCTGAAAACATTATGATAATTGTGGGAACGTCTCTTATTGAGCCACCTGCCACTTGATGAAAGTGACAGAGCTCAGCTTGTGTGAATTAATGCTGAAAGCACAGAGGAGACTACCTATGGCTCCTCATCTGACTACTGGAAGCATGAAAGGTGTGGCAGCAGGGCTGGAACTGAAAGAAGCAACTAAAAAGAAGGGGAAGTGAGTACATCCCAGAATTTCCAGCTGTTATATTCTCTTGTTAGTGGCCAAGATGACTGCCACGGAGACCCACTAAGCTGAGGGGCTGATCCATGTCTCGCCTCCTAGCTGGAAAAGGGTCCCCAGGGAAATGGATATTGTGCCACTGCTTGGCAATTGCACCTATGTGGAGATAGGAGCATCCTTTACTGCTGCACACGGTCTGGTGAAAACCCCTCTGCTGGCCACAGCAGGGAAAGGAGGGTTGACTTCACAAAAAGCAGCTGCTGTGCACTTAATGTCTCATGTTGTCATTACCAGGTGTGTTGATTTTTAGTTATAAAAATCTTTTAGTGTAGTTATTTTGGCGATCCACTTTCCTTCCCAGCCTGAAACTGGGAAGCATAGCTGTGCTCCTCACTGTTAGGCCACCATTTGGGTGTGAATGGAAGGCCAGCCCTGTCTCTAGACTACAGAAACACACTGATCTCTGACCCTCTCACTGGCAGTCTTCCAACAAACTCTGTCCCATGTTCAGATTTGGGGAGAAGTAGCCTTAATTGCCTGCCAGACCTCTGATGCACACCTGGCAAAATCTGCTGGGGTCTATCTCAATGACTAAATAACAGGGCACAAGGTGCTTTCTCTAGCTGGAGTGTTGTAGCTGTGCTGGTGTTCACCTGAACCCTGGTGGTTCAAGGCTGCTCACTGTGCTTCTTCCACTGGCTGATGCCTCATCATTCCTGCTTCCTTCTCCGTTTTCCCTTCCATCCTCATGGCAGGAAAGACTCCTTGGCTTTTAGGTGGGGGGAGGTCATGGCAGATGTGTGTTCTCCTTTGAGACTTGCCCACTGCTTGGCTTAATTAATCCTGACACATTGCAGTTGCTGTTTCGGAAGAAATGTCAAGAGAAATTAGACCAGCTGGTAGCATGAGAACTGGGGAAGCGTGGTACCTCACTTTCCTGGAGAAGTTTGATTTGCTTTCCTGGTAGGGGCTGTGGGGAACTGGATGGCTGTGAGCAGAAGAGGCTGACCTGTGTCACCTGCTCTTGCCACAGTCCCCTTGCACTGAGATCCACCGAAAGGACAGCAAAGACCCAAACAAACCAAGCAGGAGACCTAACCAGCAGCAAATGGTGTGACTGGGCTTTCATGAGAGCTAGGACAGCCCTGAGATTTGGCTTGGCTTAGGGTCCTGGTTACCTGAAGCATAAGGCTGTGCGGAGCTCTGGGGCTTTTTTCAGCTCCTCAAGGAGGAGAGAAGCACTACTGAGTTGCTTCTTTATCTTCTTTTTTTCTATGAGCACCTTTAGCAGCTGTTTCTCACCATTCCCTTCACCTTTATATCTATTTACTTGAATGTTTTCATATACCAACCAATCAGCAGCTTTCATGCTTTTTTTTTTCCTTATATGTTGATGTTTCATTAGACCATTGCATCTGAGCTCTTTCATTTCTGCAGTGATCTGATTTAATAAAATGAGAAGCTAGTCTGATAATACACAGTGCAGCTGCACAATGTGGATGCATTGTGAGAGCATATATCTCCCTGTATGAACATCTCTGTGCTCTCCTGTGCCACATCAGCTTGTAAGTCTGCAGATGCCACAAGCCTGGAAGAGAATTGCAGTTGCAGGGAGCTGGCTTTGACACTTAAATATGGCCCAAAGTTCAGGAGCATTTTTTGTGCTGTCTTAAGGATGCATGCAAGTAAAATTTCACCTCTGCTTGATGATTGACAAAAAAATCTCTTTGTTCTACCAGACAGGCACTTACTTGCCAAGGGCATGTTACCTGTATTTAAATATTAAGAACAAGACCTTGCCATGGCATGGTATCTCTAGCTTGAGAAGCTCAGAAGTTTGGCTTCTAGTAGTGTAAAAGGAATATTTCTCTCCTGTTTTGAACACATAGGTTGCATGTCCTATTGCAGTGTTGGAGATCTCACTCCTGATTTCTGTGCTGGGCTCAGTTCAGGAGTGCTCCTCTGGGACTCCTCTGGGGAGTGGGTCATGAGCTGCGCTGCACCAAGAAGCAGAGAAGAGACTAAGGACTGAGAGAGGAGAACAGAGAGGAGGAAGAAGAAGGATGGTTTTGTGAGGGCCATGCCGCTCCTTAAGGGACAAAGGCCTGGCTGCAGCAGACGTTTTGGTAGCTGTGATGGCAGTAGCTTCTCTGCACTGTCAGGGTCTTTGCACTGCACCAGCAAGTTCCAAGCTCAGGGGTTGGTCTAGGCACAGGGTTATCCAAGCCAGGAGGTTATAGAAGGCAGCAAGACAGTCATGGTCTCTCTCCTGCTGTACGTATTTGTGCACAAGAAAGCTGGGCTATTGCTGGCAAGTGACAGCCCTTCTGATCTGCAGCAATCAGTGCATCGTGCTTGCTCTGTGTCAGCCAAAGCTCAGCTGCTCCCTGAGAGATCAGGACTTGTGCATTGTGTCCCTCATCCCCATCCTACTCCATACTCCTCTAAAGGTCACAGCATTGCTTATTCTCTCTCTGTCTTGTGGTCCAGGCAAAGAGGGGCATTCTGTTATGCTTTGGAAGACTCGGTTTGTGGAAACAAGCCCTCGTCTCTCACTTTGGGCTTGATTTGAAGCCTACTGCACATATCCAAGGTGTAAGAGGGCAAAGGGAATGGAATTTGAGGGCTGTGAGAAGCATGGCTCAGATATCAGTCCCTGACCCCATGTCCATTAATTTTCTGTTTGCTATACTACCTCCAAGAAGTGCTAGAGTCCTAGAGATTGCTAGACTGACTATCACCAGGCTGCACAAAATGCTTGCTGTCTGCGGTAACAGAAGGTCTGCCTGGCCTCTGGGTGGTGAGTTTCCAATGAATTTATACAATTTAAACAATAAGAACTGATAGAAACTGTACATGCAAATCCATGTAATACCTATGTAATGTTTGTGTAAGGCTTATGATTGTTATAATTAGACCAGGATAGGTTAAGAAAAGAAAAACTAGAATTGTGTGTTAATCTTATTGGTCAGTTAACAAATATAATCCACAGTTCTGTAAGAAAAAAATATATGGAGCATATAGAGCATATATAAGAAGCTGGTTTTACCTGCTGGTGCTGCTGCTGCTTGGCTTTATCATGCAACCCCCTTCGAACTCTGCCTTCAAAAACCTATGAGACTATGAAATAAAGAACTTAGCAGAACAGCAGCCTCCTCTGCTCTTTTACCCTGGTCCGAGAAGGAAGAGTACCCCATCAAAAGCTCAACAAATGGTAGGCATCACTGCTCCATGGGTCCTAGCATCCATTTCCTTCTTGGGAAAGCTTGAGGAGCTGTGAGCAGCCTCACAGCCTTGTGTGGAGGGGGGTGTGTGTTTGCACGGTGCTGATCATGCTGCAGGAGGTGGGAATTCACCTCTGCCTGGCTCTCTCTGTACGTATCAGGCCACTGCCTGAGCTGGGGCTGTCTCGTACTGAGAGAGGTGCACATGCAAGGTCTGCTCCGTTTTTTTTTTTTGCACAAATCACGTGTATTTCACTGACCAAGACTGCCCACAACTTAGAAAGGGACGGCCAGTTTAAGTAATTTTAACACAAGCACAAGGGCCCCATGGTGCTGAAAGGATGGCTGTCCCAACTCACTGGCACTGCTGCCCTGTTAGAAATTGCCAGCCCTGCACAATCTGCTGGGGAAGCTGTTCAAGTTTCCCTCCCTGTTTCAAGTTGTGCAAAATCCTCAAGCTTAGCTCACATCAACCATTGTGATGGCTTCAAATAATGTGTTGAATCCATAGCTCAGATTTGGGAGGTTCCTGTGGACTGGTCTCCCAGCAGTGCTGTGTAGGCTCCGTCCCTGCAGGGGCAAGGAGAAGATACTGAAGTACATCTGCTCTTCCACTGGCGTGGCTGAATCTGAGGGAAGGCAACTCTTCAATGCCTGAGGCCTTTCTCACTCACAGCCTTACCCTGGGTTAGTTAAAGCATCACAATCTTCTCTCTGAGCTCTCTCATGTTAGTCTAAAAGTGGTTTACGTCTGCTTTTTAATTCATAATTTCCTTACAGGCTTAACTTGGATCATCATAAGCTTTTCTCAATCCTGTAGAGTACAAGAGAAGTCAGGAGGGGTTTCAACTAAATGCATATTACACTAGCACAATTTTAAGGGTAGGCAAGCTCTGAGAAACGTGACTGAAGACACGTGAGTATTCACAGCCATTAAAGTCAAAATAAATACAGTGTGGGTGACCTAATAGATTCAAACAGTCAATGCAGTAGCAGGAACTGCTGTCAGTGTTCATGACCAAAGAAAGACAAAGTTCATTGAAAGAAATAAAAAAGTATAATCACTCTGCATTATTCACCCAATCACAGTTTCTTCTAAGGGAAACCAAGCTGTTAATGTCTGAAACAGGGGAAAGCAAAGCAAGAAGTGCAATGGAAATGGAAACCAAGTATTTTTTCATGTTTTAGCTGCTGGACTAAACTATTAAACACGTTTGCTCAGGATGGAAGGATGTGAGATATGAAGCCCTTGGGCAGGAACAGTGGTACACAAAGACACTCCTGGGGCTTTTGGCTTTGGCTCTGAAAGGTGCTCCAAGAATGGTTTTCACTGGACCCACTTAAAGGAAGGAGAGACACCCCCACCCTTTCCTGTAGGACTGCAGGTGGTAGGAATAGAAGGACTGGCACCTGACTGGGTCTGGAGGGAAGACTTACTGCTGGTTCTGCTGTCCTCATACTCATGCTCTTGAATAAACCACTAGAAGTTAACTATCATTAGTGTCTCAACAAATTACAAAAAGGTTTGGGGACCTGCTCCTTTGGGCACTTTAGTAAACCTGGACCTTATTAGACATCTTTTAGAAAGTCAGTGAAGTCTTTGCACATTTACTTCAATGTTATTAATTTACAAGGGCTACTCAATGAAGAGAGCCCACTAACTTTTAAAACTTTACTTACTTACACTGCTTCTTGGAGAAGGATTTTCTTGGAGAGTGATGATGATAAGCTTAGGCATTACAAATCCTCTTGCTGCTTTTGTCAACAGGCAGCCTGAGAGCATTAATCAGAGAGATGCACGCTTCCCAGCACCAGCAGTGGCTTTGCTCCAGCTCCCTGCCGCTTCCCTGCCGTGGGGTACGGCCCTGCGAGGCACCAGCTTCCCTCCGAGTCTGGAGGGGCTCTGCACACTGGGTTTTACCAGGGCTGGGCATCCCATTTGAAAGGCAGCAGGAAACTGGGATGCTTCTCATGACCCCTTTTTAGGCAGTAGGCAAGACAAGGCTGTGTTTGCCTCAAAAGCAAAACACTCTCCCCAAAGCGTGCATTTTGGCTCAAGGCAGTTTTGTCGCACCATGCATGTCTCCAGTGCATGAAGCTTCATCAGGGCAAGATATGGGGTACACTTGGGCTTCAAAGCATGCTCCAAATCACTTTCCAGACAAGTGAAAAATTGCAGTTCAACTTACTGCTGCAGAGAAGGGAAATGGGAGCGCAGTGTGAGGAGGACTGGGAGTTTTCTGACCTCCAAGCCCTCCAGATCACCTTTAGGGATGTCCCAAATGCTCCTTGTTTGTCTAGGAGCCTCCAAGTCATTTCAGGCCAAGTCAGTCATGCAGCTCTGTGTTACTCTCATGGCAAATGTGGTAGGTAAATGCTGCTGCTATTCCTGGGAGGTGCTGGTATACATTAATGGTATGAGGAACTTGGCACAGTTTCTGCCCTACCCTAGCCCAGGGTGTTATTTTTCCCTGTGGCACTGCTGCAAGTGAGATTTATCAAGGATGATTTTCTCATTCCCTATAGTTACTGAGATTTTGCTCTGGGCACTTGGTGAATCCCCATCTCCCTGGTGTGCAGACATTGCGGGTGCATGAAGTGTGAAGTTTGAACCCACCTGGCAGACTGGGACAAGTCCTTCCTCCATGATGGACTCACTGAGACAGTGCTGGGAAAGGTGAATCTGTCAACTAAGTGCATATGGGCAAGAAAGCCACTGTCTCGGGCAGTGAGAAAGAAGGATAGCATCATCTGCCTGAACAGGCAGAGATTAGACACATGGAGAGTTTGACACAGGTTGGGTAGCAGGGAATTACTGCACATTTTGACCCTTTGTCCAGTGTCTGCCTGTCTGGCTACTCAGACTTCTTTCTGTGTTATTTAGAGCATTATGCTGTGTATTGACATTTGCCTTCTTTGAAAGCTGCAGGGAGAGGATTACCCACTGCTTTCCTATGTGGAAAATGCCAATAATGAAATTGAATGCAGTAGGTTCTTCCTTCACTAAGAGCTTCACAAGCATGTCATAAGCATATTGGTAGCCTTTGCTGCCCTGAAAGGGTTTGCTTCTTGAAGCAAATTGATTTTCCCTCTGAGTCAACATGAAAGCAAAGTTTTTCAGCTCTGACTATTCTACAGGTGCTTGTGCAAAATCTAATGAATGTGTTAATGTTCATGCAAGGATGTTGCTAGGAAACTTGCAACATCTAAATGAGGAAATGCTGTTAATAGAGGCAAGTGGAAGGGCCTCAAAGTTTTCCTTTGCAGTCCTGCTGATGGTTGTTGTTATATAAACAGGGCCAGCTGTGACACTGTGTTGGACCATCATCTGGTGACAGCAGGTCTGCTTAAAAAGCAGTAAAAATTAAAAAATTTTAAAAGGCTTGACTCTTGTGGTGGAGTTTTGATGTTCTTCCATCCCAGATAAGCTTTACTACACTATCTGCTTCTGTAAAGGGTGGGTAAGTGCCTTCTCTCTTGATGTGCTGGTGAGGACTTTGCTCTGCCTTGTTTCACAGTGCCTATTTGACACTCACTGGTGACCAACCTGAATCAGCCTGTGCAGACCCGTCTAAGACCCAAGCTTGGTCAGTGCTTTCCCAGTCAGCCTGAAAAGTTTTGTGACGTCTAGAGCACTGAGGGAGGTGATTTTTGCCTCTTACCTTTGTCTGTCTCCAGTGGGCCTCTTGGAGTTTAATTCAGCTCAAAGATGATATTGAATGAGAGATTTTCTTCTCCTCTTTGTGGTGTTAAGATGCCTATAGAGCCCAAGGGGTGGAAAGTTAGCAAGGACTGCTAATATCTTACCTTTGGGAAAGACCAAAAAACTTTTGGCTTGGATTTCCTGTGGGCACACTTAAATGATCTTCCCACATTTACCCCTCTTGCCTTTCCCTCCTAATGGCACATTATTTCTGTAACAAGTGTTGCTCTTCCTGCCATTACTAACCCTAAGGAGGAGCCCATTTTTCTTCTTCCAAAGGCTAGAGAGTGCTGAGCTTGTTCTCTTTTGAAGAAACATTAAATTGTGTATGTTATGTACTTTCCTGCTGCGGAAGTTAGGGCTGGCAATCCTGGCTTGCTCCCAGCTGAAGCTGTGACATTCTGCTTTAGCTTTTCTTCCAGCTTCTTCAGTACATAATACTTCTCTTCATCTCATCACTTGTTGCATTAATTTCTATATTTTATTTTTTTAGAAACAGCTAGGGAAAGAAAACCAACCAACTAAAGAATGTAACAAAACTCCAGCAGCAAAGGTTTTCTTTGGATGTAACTGCTTGTTCTCTTGGCTAAGAGTGACCTGCAGGTACCAGCTGTTGGCTGAAAAGTCTTTGCTGTGGTTTGATGTGTGGATGGGGGTCAAGTTGCATGCCAGGTAAGCTTTTTTTGGAATGAGTTGACAAGGGAGTTGTTCCTAATGTGTCCTGAAGTACAGCTTGTTTATGTGGCTCATCCTGAAGAAGCCCTGATAACTTTTTAGCCCATTGCATGCCAACTGCTGGGAAAAACCCCCCAAACCCTGGAATAATGTAGTGAATTTAAAATGTTGTTTGGAAGAATTCTTTCCTCCCTGGCTCCATAGTGTTCAGATCCAGAGATTCTTTTTTTTTTTTTTTTTTTTTTTTTTTTTTTTTTTTTTTTTAATCTTGAAGGCTTTGCAAAAGATTATCTGATATATTTTTTTCATCTCTTAGCTGATCTAATAAAAATTAATTCCTTTCCCTGGAAACGTTGTCTCAGCTACAGCCTAAAGAGTTCACAACTACAACAATACTACTCCTGTGAACAAAGTTGCCTCCATTTCAATGAATCCAACTGTGTAGATTTCAAAAGGAATTAGCTGTGCAATCATTTAAAAATTACTCAAATGCATTTCTATGCAGAGAAAGTCATAGCATTAAAATCTCGAGTCTTTTCAGGACTTGTGTCCCCTTTGTGCAGCTGGGAATTGCCCTTCCCTAATAGCATGAGGCTCCTTTTTCTATCCCTTCACAACCACCAGGCATTAAAGATGAGAGAGTTTTTGTTGTACAGGGTTTTTATGTCTAGAAAAGCATCACTTGCCCAAGGCTGAATCTGAATTTTGTCTGTCCTAAGTGGGGATAGTTTGGGGAGAAATGCCTTTGAAACTGGTGAGTTATTTGTAACACTAGAATACATCTTGGTGAGGATGGATTAATGGGTAGAGTACAGCTGAGCTGGTGAAAGGTACATGATTAATTCAGTTTTGACAGGACTGTATAATTTATAGCCTGGATCACACTTTCAATTAGGCATATCACATACTTTATTTCTACAACTGTAGAGCCTAGGAATACCAAACCCAAATGTCAGCCAAAGTGTGCTCGGTGCTGCACACAAACAGAAGTACAGAAATAAAGGTACAATGTGAAAGAGAAAGAGCACACCTGAATAATGTTGAGACCATTTTGGGAGGCAATCCTGCTCACTAGTGAAATATTGAACTGTTGAAGCTTTCATGCTTAATGACTACCTGACTATTTCCATAAATGTCCCAGTTTCTGTCTTTGCAGCCATTCCTTCATGGAGGCCAAGTTTGATTCCAAGGAGAAGTAAACTGAGAGGGCAGGACAAGCATTGCAAAGGTAGATGTCCAGTGATGCTGTAGATGATGTGGGGTTTGGGTGCCAGGGTCACCAGAGTTTTACTCACGAGGGATGTGTGAGTTCCTGCCTTCTGGTGAGCTGAAACTGTAAGACAGAACTATAGAAGAGAAGGGGAATTTGCCTGTAAAGGAAGAGGTCTATCCTTTACAGGCAGGAACAGGTTAATGTGTCTTGCTGTAGACATGACCAAAGTGATGAGGAAGGCTAGCTAGGCTGGAGCTTCTGGTTCCTATAAGGACATTAGCTGCCCTTGCTGTGGGCCTATCTCTCAACATCAAACAGCCTAGGGAAAGCAGGCTCAAAATGGACTCTGGCCTCTCTACACTGTGGGGGAGGACCCCCTGCCAATGACTGTGAAGTGGATGTCAGTCAAAACCCCATGTTGCTGTCATGACACTGAAGACCTTGCTGTCCTACCTGTAGGGCTTGCAAGGTTTCTGTAGGATCTCTGCTGTGCACCTCGGTCACACCTTGGGGCTGCTGCTCACTGCAGAGCTTGTGCTCCCCTTGTTAGTGATTTCGGAAGTATCGCTGCATAAATCAATATGCAGGAAACTAACTTAGTGTCTCTGCCAGGTGTCTGTTTTCCTGTAGCCTTCCCCAGTATTTCAGACTGGATTAGTAATGAGCAGAGAGCTATATTTATGTGGAAGTGAGATGCCAGCTCCTTAAGGATTCATTTATTGGGCTGCAGGCCAAGGAATGTTTTGGCCCTTGATTGCACGTTACTTGCTGCATTTACTTAATCAAATAGGGAAGCTTTTAAACTTTCAATCCAACAACATGAATACATTATTGTATAGTCCTCTGATTTCCTTACTAGCAACATGTCAGTAATGAAAATAGGTCTAAGGAGGAGAGAATCAACAGTGTAGTTTGTCTGAGTCACTCCGGCATCCAGGTATGGATAAGGACTGTGCTCTTGTCTGTTTCATAACATCCAGATCCATTTTATGAGATGCCTCAGAAAAATCTGTTTTGTAGCTGTTTGATTTCCTAGAGAAAGCCAGCTGCTTTTTTTCTCTTTTGGGAGAGGGATTCATTCTTGGAGATGACACCTCCTGGAAATCATTATAGAAAATAGTATCCGTGGTAACTGGAGCTGATATTTCTATACTCAGAAGAAATCTGTGCCATCTTAAACTGGGAGTTGATTGGATGGGGGAGAATAACTTCAGAAAAAGGCTGCTTTGAACCACTAGAGAGAGGATCAGGAGGCCATGTGAGGTGC
Source organism: Aphelocoma coerulescens (assembly GCF_041296385.1). Taxonomy (NCBI): domain Eukaryota; kingdom Metazoa; phylum Chordata; class Aves; order Passeriformes; family Corvidae; genus Aphelocoma; species Aphelocoma coerulescens. The sequence continues at coordinate 99,111,759 of NC_091013.1, read as the reverse complement.
TCAAATGTAACTTTACACGCCAGTAAATACAACCTTACACACAAGTGTAAGCCCAGCCCCAAATTCAGTAGTACCTGCATCATCTTTCAAATGGTGGTATGTCCAGAGAAATTTTTCGGCCCTTTCCTGTCCTACATGCACTTTAAGTTGTTGAACTGTGTTTGTGCAAACACTACTCTGAGAACACTTGCCTTGGTTAGCATGCCCTGTTATGCGAATAAGCTTTCTGATTATTTGGATGATTTGTCATTCTCTACTGATTAAATTGGATTGAGCTCAAGTACTGGTTGAGGCAGGGATGTAGAGGCCTTGATTCATTCCCACGTGAAAACAAGGAGAAGCTTGGTAAGCTGGGCTTCTTCAGCCTGGAGGAGAGGGGATAGGGGAACAGGCACCTGTCTTCCAATACATATGTGGAAGTCATAAAGAAAATGGAGGTAGACCCTTTTTACTGAGGACAATTAGTGGAAGAGCTCAGAGAAGTTTTGGAGTTTGTGTCCTTGTAGATTTTGAAGAATTGACTGGTCAGAGGTCCAAGCAATCTAGTCTGAATTAAATCCTGACCCTGCTGAAATTGTTAATTTGCTACTTATTTTTTTGAAGTGAGGGGTATTTGTTTTTGCTAAAGTTAGTTGCCTCATAGACATGATTACTTTTGCTAAAGTTAGTTCCCTCATAGACAACACTTTTCCTTCAAAGCCTTAAGAAAAAGCCTCTCAAAATTTTCTATATTTGAGAAGCTCAAATATAGAAGCTGAACTGGAATCTCTTGACAAAAAGATGCAATGTGAGGAAAAAACAGTTTTGGTAGAATTTCAGCTGAAAAACTTGGTTCAGGTCTGTGCTCACTTTCAGATGTTTCCAGGCAAAGTGAACAACACTAGGGGCAGTAACTAGGACTCCTCAGAATTATTTCATATTCATATTCTAGTTGCACCCAAGGGCCCACTGGTAATGATGCCCCCCATAGGTTGGTCCACATGCCTTTGAAGAATAGGCAGATGAAGAAAAAAGTGAATTTTTTATTAAGGGCTTAATTTAGCTAAATTGAGTTGAGTCTGTGCTACCACACTGAAAACTCCAGTTGGTTTCCTAAAAGTCTGATCCCCTGTAGTCCTCTAGCTGGTTTTGAATTACTCTGTGTTCCCCCAGCAGAACATGCTCTCTGGCTGACCAACCCACAACTGCTACTACTTTGTATCTTTTTGGGAGCCCCTGTTTTCAAAAAGACAAACTCAGATGAGGTCATGTCCTCCCTGCTCCTCATATTGATACAGTAGAGGGAAATGCAGGCACGGTGTGATAACAGAGGCCTTGAAAAAGGAACAGAGGATGCAGTGCAAACAAGAGGCATGGGGTGATGACAAAAGAGATGCAGGATACCAGTGTAGACATCAGCTCCACAAACAGCTCACTAGTAATCAGATAAAGAAATGGGGACATGAGAGCTGGACAAAACAAGTGTTAAAAAAGTAAAAAAAAATAATGAAATTCAATATATGTAAAAATTCTCCATGAGTAGTAAATCTGGATGCAGTGTGGACTTGAAGATCAAAGAAAGAGGAATGAAATATAAAATGTTGCTAAAAAAATGTATAAACCCTGCTCCATACAGATCTTAGATGGAGAAGGAAGAATATATCAGCATTGTGTTCTTCCCTGCAAAGAGAAAGATGGGATGTTTGCCGGGAAGTGTGGAAACTGATTTCAACTGCTTTATTACCCAGATTTTTTCCAGATAATAGTCTTTATTTTTTCTCCTCTAATAATTAGGTCTAGGTAAATGGTATTTGTTAATTAGACTTTTATGATTTCAATTTCATGAACAGTAAATTCCTAGGCTTGCATATAATACTTGTTTCTTTATTGTCTGTAAGCAAGGGTTTGAGTGCAACTGTGGCACTCAGAAGAATCACAGAATCATTTAGGTTGGAGAAGACCACCAAGATCATTGAGTCCAACCTTTGTCTGAACAAATCTGTCAGCTAAACCATGGCTCAGTGTGCCACATTCAATTGTTTCTAGAACACCTCTGGAGTGGTGACTCCACCACTTCCCTGGGCAGCCCATTCTAATGCTCGACAACCCTTTCTGTGTAAGGGACATCTTCCTGATATCCAACCTGAACCTCCCCTGGCACAGCTTAAAGCTGTGTCCTCTTCTGTCACCGGTTGCCTGAGAGAAGAGACTGATCCCCACCTGGCTACAGCCTCCTTTCAGAGAGTTGTAGAGAGTGATAAGGTCCCCCCTGGGCCTCCTTTTCTCCAGGCTAAACACCCCCATCTCCCTCAGCCACTCCTCATAGGACTTGTTCTCTAGACTGTTCCCCAGCTCTGTTGCCCTTCTCTGGGCACTCTCCAGCACCTCAATGTCCCTCTTGCTGTGAGAGGCCCAGAAGTGGACACAGGACTTGAGGTGTGGCCTCACCAGTGCCGAGTACAGGGGGACAATCACTGCCTTGCTCCTGTGGTCACTCTATTTCTGACACAGGCCAGGATGCCATTATAAGGTGTCCCTCTTGGCCACTTGGGCACACACTGGCTCATGTGCAGCCACTGTTGACCAGCACCCCCAGGTCCTTTTCTGCTGGGCAGCTTTCTGGCCACTCTTCCCCCAGCCTGTAGCTCTGCCTGGGGCTGTTGTGGCCAAGGTGCAGGACCCAGCACTTGGCCTTGTGAGCAGGTGAGTGATAGCCATGAATAAAATAAAAAAGAAGCAATGAATAAAAGAAGTAATAACTTCCTTAGGCCTCTGGCATGAGACATTCTCCTGCCTTCCCACTTGCAGTATTCCGTAAGACCAAGCTCCTCTTGTAATTTTTCTGGAGAAGCTGGCAAGTGAGAGATACCACAGTCTGCTGCCAACCACAAGTCAATGGGCACTCGGGGAAATTTTCCTCTAAGGCAGGAATCGAGCAAACTTTTAAGTTACTGCCTCTTCTAGTCCAGTCCTGAACTCAATGATGCATCTTTATTTCCTTTCTGTTGATGTGAGAGGGACCCTGTTATGTTTCCTGGAGACTTGTTTTCTGCATGCAGGAGCTATGCTCAGTCTTGGCTGTACTGCAGCAATAGCTAAAACCCAGAAATGCTTTTGTTGGTGTGACCTGTTCTGTCCCAGACCATTTTGCTAAAATAAGCAAAAAGAAAGGCAACTGGTGTAGTGTGTTTTGTATTGCTGAGCGAGGCACCTTGCTGATTCTGCTGCTCTCATTTCTCATACTGTAACCATCTTTGTTGAAAGCATTCATTGCCATTCACCTTTAGGAATTTAATTTGCATAATCATTTTTTCTTGCAGGGCTTTGGAATTGGCTGATCTGGACTCTCTACTTGAAAATATCTTAACTGTGCTTTTCAATATGCACATAATGCTGTGAGCTAGAACAAAACGATCTTGTTGTGTTACCATAGAGACATCCAGGGTCTAAGAAGGGTTCCTGCTTGAAATCGGACTGTTAAAGGGACAAGGGCTGTTAAAATTTGATGAAGGGCTTAATCCTTGACCAGGCAGTGGTATAAATCAGTGCCACCAGGGTGAAATGAACTGGCAGTCCCCATGCAGTGCTTTTCAGACAACACTCTTCAATCCAACTGGCCCAAAAGGGGCTGGCGTCTTGGTAGACTCAGGGGAAAAAGAAAAAAATAAAAGAGGTGGAGGGAGCAGGGGAAAGGTCTGGGAAATTAACTTGGAAATCCTGAATCACTTTATGCTTTTCCTTCATTTTCCCCCCACCTCTTTTGATTTGAGTTCTAATTAAAAAGCTTTCCTTTGCACTTAGACAACTCAACTTTGCTTTTCAAGCATACATTTTTTAAACACAGCTAAATGAAGGCAGGCATGAGGGAAGGTGCAGGGCTGACAACTCTGCTCTGGAGACTGAAGTCCTGCATTCACAATTAAAGGCAAGTAGTTGGACTATAGCTACATTCCTGTGTTGTCTTGGTGAAAACAAGATTTGGACTGAGACGACACTACCTTCTATGATCCTGTAGAGTTTTTAGTGTTGCTGCTGTAATTGCCAGTTATAATGACCATTTTGTGCAATGGAGGGAAGAGAAAATGCCTTGCTATATACATAAAGGGAAGAAGAAATTGGTTGGGAGTAGATTCAGTAACAAAAACTTCTGGCATTTGTCTTTACTTGGGACTACAGTGTCTGGGCTGCTTGTATGAGCATCAAAAGAGTGCCTAAGAATCCTATTTGCCAACTTATTTAAAAGCTCTAGCAAAATGGAGTGAGAGGCTGTACTCTGACCCATATCAAGTTAATTGGTGTTGACCCTGGAGTTAAAATCCCTAAATGGGCATTAGAAAGAGCACTGGTGAACATGTCTTGAAAATTCACCTTTTGTCATTATCTGACAGTGGTGGGAGGTGCAGATCTGCCTTATGTTATACATGGAGCTGGTTTTTTCCTCTCCAACAGTGGCTGTTGATTCAGTCCCATAGGACATCCTGGCTCTCAAGTCTCGTGAAGGCAGTTTAATCCTTCCTGCTGTCCTTAAGTCGGCTCTGATGACTTCTTCCTCTGGCTTAAATCCTGGCTCTGATGGACTCACCTGATGACTGTTTCATTATGTAAAGAGCACTGTAGTGTCTCTAGGACAAGACAGTTCTGCTCCCTGTCTTTTTGCTGTGAAGCAAATCCTTTCTGGTCCAGGCAAATGTGAATTATGTACACCCTGCCTTGCACAGGAATCCATGTCATATTGTGCCAAAGCAGTGTGTTCAACAGAGCTAAATTTGTGCACATTCAAGACACTCTTAACTCTTCAGGTGCCATGTACTCTCATAAATACTGTGTGGGCCATGACTAGCACTAGGCAACAGCAAGAAATGCTGTCACTAATAGCTTGGGAACTTGCATTCCTGTCAGCAGTGATTTAGAGGATGGTTTAGACTTTTTGCAGGACAGATGAAAGGGAGATAATCTGGCATGGGCTCTGGGCAGCTTCCCAGCAGCATAGCAAATGCTGCAACAAGGAGAGGCTTGAGTCTGAAGTGGAGCAGGGGCAATTAGAAATGTTGGCCAGCAGGTCATGTCAAAGTGCAAGCTTAGTTTTGTTCTGATACTACTTCATTCTTATGTTGCTTCTAAACAGAAGACTTTGTTTGCTTCCACATGGCTGCCGAGATTTTTTAGGAGTCACCCTTGGGATGCCATTGGCTCCCTGTGTTGAGGGATTAAGTCAGACTCGGAAGATGCTGAGCACTTGTCCCAGGAAAACACCGACAGGTGGGGTGAGGTGTATTTAACAGCTACTTCAGTGTGGTGGCAGTAGGTACCATCATTCTTTATAGGGGAGAAACCTTGCCCAAATTGACCTTTAGGCTAGTAACCTGTATCCCCCTCATCATTGCGTAGGTCACCTCTCTCACCCATGGGTACATTGCACTGTGGATACCAAAGATCTGAGCTCTCTCCTCCATCAGTCCAACAGAGATGCTTTGCTCAGCTGCAGAGTAACATAGACAGTACTGTGGTCCCTGAGCCAAGCAACCATCTGGAACTGGAAACAGCCATGAATGTATTAGAGAGATACCTACACTGCTCTATGGGCTTGGAAAGCTGGTGTTTGCTGCATGTGGAACTTTCTGCCCTGTTCCCTCCAGACTGTTCTGTATATCCCCAGGGTTTTCACCATTACCTGGGATATCTCTGGCCTTTATAGGTAACTTACTGGATTTAAAGTTATTTTTGCACGTTATTCATACAGGCACCATTAGTGATACCAAAATTAGGAGAAGTGGCCGTATGTCCACTGGAACAACGATTTCAGCCTCTTGTTTTCCTGGATTCCTTATCCATTTTCATTCCTCATTGGAAAAACAAGTAAGTGGCTGAAAAGCATTATGCGTAGTTACTAGTTGCCAATGAAGATCAAAGAGTTAAGAAATGCAGAAGACTGCAATATCTTTTATTAGATCAGCAGATGTAACAAGGAAAAAAACAGATGAGTTTTCAAGCATGGAAGCTCTTCCTCAGGTCAATGTGCCCAAAAGCATGTTGGTATTTTCAGCTACATCAGCTGGTCTAGTAAAAGTTATTGCTTCTCCATAGAAGTTATTGCCCCTCACATATCTTTAGACCATCACAGCCACAGCAACACTGCTACTAAACAAGATTCTCAAAGACCCATTTTGTATCGCAACTGCAGGAATACATCCACATGAGTCCTAACTTTAGTGTATTTCTTCTCAATTTTGTCATCTATTTATTTTCTGTCACAGCTGTGTGTAATAAATTCTTTCAGCAGTTCTGGGAAAAAAAAAAAAGAAGAGTGATTGATTTCCATTTTCTGAGCTTTATGGGGTATGCTACTTAGAAGAGTTGTCATTACCACCATTTGCTGGTGTTTAGTGGAAGATTTAATTCACCTACTGAAATGATTTGGGGAAATCTGTCGATGCACAATTTAGAAAGTTCTTATGTAAATGGCAGCATTATGAAATGCTTTTATGTGGACACAGCATCCCCTGTTTCCTGACAGGGGTGGCAGCGTGTGTCTGACAGGGTACAATGGACAGTTGTTAACCACAGCAAGAACAGCGTGTCCAAAGAAAAGGTTTAGTCAGAGCCTTGGGGACCAGTTTGTATAAAACATGTCTGCATGGGCAGGATTTGGGGGAGTGAGTGAGAAATGAAGGATTTCAAAATGTTGAATAAAAAGCTTTGGTTTTGTAGACATCAGAACGCTTAGGGGACTTTGGGCAGGAGAAGAGGGGAGGGAAGAGGATTTTGTAGCTGATGAGGTTTGCTTTTACTGTGGGAACAGCCAGGGAAAACTCAGGAGATGTGAAAACATGCAGAGAGTTGACAAGGTTGTGGATTATCTCAAAGTGCATTGGGATGCTGCAGGACAGACAGAAATTGCATGTGTGGGGTACATAGAAATTTATTTATTCCCCATACTACTGTGGAAAGGAGCACCTTGCAGTGCAGTAAGCAAAATCAGCGTGTCACAGGTACTACAGGCCCGTGATGAAGAAACCAGACAGACCTGTGTGCCCATGAGGGTTGAAAAGTCTAGGGGAAGCAGTGTCTCAGCCCAGCTCCTGGAGTTCGGCTGTATGGCTCCCTTCCCATGAAGTGGGGACAGCAGCAAGACATGGCTCTTGATCAGTGGGTCAAAGTGGTTTTGGAGAAAGAAACGATGCAGTGGCCTACTTCAGTGCTGAGAAGTTTGAAAGTACGCCTAATCCACCCGGGTTTCCATGGACACATCCGCTCCTGCCATCTGGCATCGAAGGAGTGCGGAAATTTGTTTGTTTTTTCAGGGCTGGTTTCCCTCAGATATTCCTGAGGTCTCACTACGTGGCTGACATGCAGGCATAGGCCATTGCTGTGACAGGGATCAGGTTATCCTGACCAACACGTGGACTGGGCTCACCCGAAAGCCTATGCTGGCAGTGCGTTGGATTCACAGCACCTGCAGTGGACTGCGCCTGATGCTGGACAGCGAGGGCACGTGAGAGCAAGCCAGTAAATACCCACCTCTCCCAGTGCTGATGCTCCTACTTGTTCCACTGTGCAGGCTTTCAAAACCACAAACCTTTACACTTGGGACAGTATTTCCACATAACCAGTCCTGTGGCCAGTAGAAAAAAAATCTGTGATAGATGAGTTGACAGGGTTATCCCTGTTTCTTCTTCTGTTTAGTGACCTCTGTTTTGTATACACAGGTGTTCAGCAAAATAAATCAAGGGTTTTGTTTGAATTAGTTTTATTGAAAAGCTACAGACATAGTTAATTTGGTGTATCTTTGAAGGGCTGTCATATTTCTTCTCAGATAGGATTAAAACAGTTCAATCTGCAAACTCTATTTCCTCTGTTAAAGGGAGATAACCAATTGCACAGACTGAAGTTATTAATGATCAACTGAGTGAATTTTATCCATCTCTTTATATCTTGGAAGGACACCTCACTGAAGCTGATTTTGATCAATTTGTAAGCAATGTCACCTTCAATAAATTCCCATCTGACAATAGATAACCCAGTAACGAGCTGGGAGACAGAAATGGTGATGTAAGACCTGGCACCTATTGCAGCCCTTGAACCCAGCTGCATCCCCACTGGGTTTTTAGAGCCATGTTAAGGCAAAAGGGGGAAAAAAAAAAGTAGAATCATCCTGGAGAAAAGCTTTCTTTTCAAATTTGACTCACAAAGATGTTTTTCATTGAGACATGAGAATTACATTACTTATCATAATTCTTTCAAAAGAAAAAGGTGGGAGCAGTTTCTTCCTTTTTTTTTTTTTCTTCTTTTTTTTTTTTTTTTCCCTTTCCTTGCCCAGCCTAGCATGCACAAACTTGGAAGTATCTTGGCTGTTCAGTTTAAGGATCCTGTGTGTGTTCTTCTGAGCAGTGTAGCACAACTGAGTCCTGCAGTGGTTATCTGCCAGCATTTAACACCTGGGATATGGCGAAGCATATCTCTTCTACCCATGATGTGCTATTCCATTGATGTCGAGGAAGAGATATAGACACTCACTGGTGGGAACATAGACTGCTAGAGCAGCAAATAGCTGTGCTCATAGCTCTAGTATCCAACTGGGTGGAGTGTGCTGCACTGGCTGGATAAATGGTTGGCATAAGCCTAATATTTTGGGGAAGGCTCAAGGACAACTAAAGTGTAAATTCAGAGTTCCAGGAACAGTATCTCCTCGTCCACGTCCTCTCTGTACAATCTGCAAGCTATTTTTGGAAGTGGTGATAAGGTGAAGAGGGAGCCAGAGTGAGAGGACTGACTGGTGCATCTGAAGATTATTATTCCCTGTGGCTGCTCCATCCTTCTGGAGTGTGGCCACAGATTGTTCTTGCAATTGCTGCAAGAAGCAGCTCAAGTCACTTGCTGTGTCACTGTGGTTTGTAGGTATGGTACAGTATCTGGTGTGGTGACGAGATCTGAAAGCTGATTAAAATACTCCCTGCTCCTAGCAGCTTGCATCAGGAGGGAGTAATTTGGGTCCATTTTTGGGTAGAAATGCTTTCGCTGACTACCAGGCTCTGGATTCACATTATGCTCACTGCACTTTTTAGGAAGCACATTAATTCATCCACTGTACAGGGTGAACTGATCTTTGCTGTTTACCTGCCAGCTGATGCACAGCAGGATGCAAGGAACAGTCCAAAGTGAGCTGGGATGGCATTTGCTAAATGCAGGGTGTCCTTATACTAAAAAACACACTTATTTCCATTAGGTTAAGACAGCTTCCAAGTCTTGGCAGATCAGGAAGGCAGTGCGGCAGTCCTAGGGAGAATATGCAAATTTTCTTGTTTTCATTTGATTTGTCTTTGCATCTCTTCATTCTTGGAAGTGATCTGTAGGTGTAAGGGTAGTGGCAGGCCATTGTGCCCAACATGCTCTGAGCTCTCTGCCCTTGACTTTGATGAAGGAGGTTATGTTTGGCAAGAAACATTCATGGACCTTCATTGTAGGTGAACGTGTGGACATACCCATTGTATTCCTGCAGGTGGTCACTGTGTGTATGCCCAAGGATGGGGGTTTCCTGGAACTGCTTCTGATCATAAAATCATCATGTCCCTTTGTCCTTTTGCTTGATGAAAAATACAGCAAGTCAGCTGGAGGAAAGAGAAGTGGTCTGAGGGAGTCTGAGAAGACTTCAGTTCCCATATTGCCACAGAATAAGGGCAACAGCTGGGCTGCGACTCTCCCTTCGATGCTTTTCTGAAGTGTTATGCTTCAGCTGCTTGAGCTTTTGCCAAGAGCTGGCTCCTTAATGGAGCAAAACCCTCTTTTAGCCTGCTTGCCATGGCAGGGCTGGAGTGGTGGGTGCTTTGCAAGAGCGCTAGAACTGTCAGACCACCCGTATTGTCAGGTTTCATGTCTGAGAACATGCAGCCTGCACCCGACAAACCTGGAAAGAGACTGGAGGGTACATCCCCTGAGTCACCATGTGGTGCCTTCTTGCCTCTCTCTGCAACCACTTGCTGAATGAAATCCAAGCCTATGTGGCAGGCAGCAATTTTGCTGCCTGATAAGGGTAGGTCAACTGTTGCTCCTTATAAACAGAATTAGTACTTTTATTTCAGAATCAAGATAATCGGTAAACCTGGACTGCTGGGGTGATGTTTTTGCCTAGTCCTCTTGTAGAAGTGTGCCAAAGCTTGACGCTGGGCAAGGCAGAGCTTAATCTAGGCTGGTGAGATGGTAGTTAGCTTGCCACATACTGTTTTCATGGGCACCAGCTTGCTTTTTTTCATGTTGCTTAAAGCAATTTCTGTTGTGATACCCCCGAGGCTTTTCCTTGCCATTTTCACTCCAAGGCACAGCTCTCCCCCACCCCCCTTCACTGGGGTAGTGCAGCCATGCAAAGGGTCAGAGCACCTTTTCAAACAACCGAGGAGGCAGAAACCTGAACAGTGCTGAGCAATAGGGTTATCTGGGCAGGGGGATGCTCCCAGGGACTGTGATTGGGAAGGAGGTTGGGAGAAACATCACAAGGTGGATTTGCTGCCTGCAGGATGCAAAGGCTGCATAGCTGTGCTTTGGTAGGGAGGAAACTTTGGGTAGGGGAATGAAGCAATTGGACATTTGACAGAATTGTTAGGGGGTTTTCCTTGTCAAACTGCTTACTTTCACAAAGCAAAATTACCGTGATCAGACTTGGACAGGGAGCTGGCTGTGCGTGAGGAATCAGTCTGTGCAAGCTTTCTGCTTTGATCCTTTCTCCAGATGATCACCCTAAATTCATAAAGGGCCCCTTTCCTCCTTTCCCACCCTCTACATACACACTTGATGTGTGCTGATTTCCAACTGATTAATTTTTCTGTGTAGCCTTAACGACTGCAATGACTTAAGCTTGTGACACAACTTGTTGGCGATTCCCGTATGACATACTATTGCAGTTCCCCAACTCCAAGAACTGCCTCACACCCTTTTGAGATACCTTGGTCGATTTTGTAGGAGTGCTGAATGCTCGTGTTTCCCAGGCTCCTGAATGGCAGAGTTAGGGTGGTTCGTACCTTTGCAGTGTTTATACTGTGCGCTGCAGCGGTGACCAGTCCCATGCAGCCCATCCCAAATATTTTGCTGTGTGCTGCCGCTGTCGTCTTCAATGCAGCTGTAGGCAGGCTCTGGAAAGAAGAAGCCCCCACGCTGCCGCGATGATCCGGACGAGCTGTGGGGGTGCAATCTCCAGCCCTGCGCTGGACCGCACCTCCTCACCCCGGCCCATGTAGCATCCCTACGGATGCAGCGGCGCCGGGTTGGCGGGGAAGGGGAGGAGGGGGAACCCCCAATTTGTGCGGAGAGAGGCGGAGGGTGGTGGGACGTGCCGCTGCGCGCCGGGACGGTGCCACGCGGGGGGTGACAGCCGCAGCCCGGCGGGTTGCGGGGGCGGCTCGGGGCCGCCAGGCTGCGCTCTCGGTCCGGCCGCCGCGCCTGCCGCCCTCCCCGGGCGACCGGGGCTTGGGGCACGGCGGAGCCTCGCCGCGAGCGGGCGGTCCCGGGACGGCGGCGGCGGCGGCGGCACCACCGGCGGCGGCACCTGCGGCGGCGGGGAAAGGCAGGGCTCGGCGGCCCGCTGCGCGCCCCTCGCCCGGCCCGGCATGACGCGGCGGCGCCCCGGCGGCGGCGGGAGGTGGGTGCCGGCAGCCCTGGCCGCGCTCCTGGCCCTGAGAGGTGAGTGCTGCTCGGGCGGAGCGGGGCGCGGCAGCCGCGCACGGGGCATCGCCCCGGGGCCGCGGGGTCGCCGCCGCCGGTGGCACGGCGGTGCCCCGCTCGTGGGGAAGTTTTGATTGCGGTCCCGCCGGTGATGCTCGGGAATGCGGCGGCGGGCGAGTGCTTTTGCAGGCAGGCGTGGGGAAAGAGCGCTGCTCTGCTCTGCTCCTTCTGCTGCCTCCGCTGCACCATCCTTCCTACTGTTCTTATAGATACATATTCTATTTATTTTTTTTTACGGTGCTGTAAAACTTGCTTTAAACTGGGCTTCACGTTAGGCTCAGTTGTCTGGGCCTAGCCCCTTGGTGAGCTCACCTGTGTGGAAAACTCTGGTCTATCCCTCAGGCCCTGAGGCAGCAGGGAACTTTCCGCAGAGATGGTGACAGGCTGCCCGGAGCCCCCTGTGCCCCCCCCCCCCCCTCCCCCCCATCCTCTGCTCTGCCTCCTCCTTCCAGGCACATGGCGCACCGCTTCAGCTCTAAGATACGTGCCTGCCCCAGGGGACGTGGAGACTCCACCACCTCCCGCCCTCTGTAGCCCTTCCGAAATAAGGTGTGTACCGTGGTGTCTGTGCGGAGAGGAAGCAAATTGCGTGTGACAGGTGCTACTCACATCGCTTAGTGCACTGCCGGGGCGCACCAGGAGGTGCTGCATTAAGGGCAGCAGAGGAAACTACCAAGTGCAAGATGTTCAGACTCATCTGTTGATCAGGTGGCAATGTCTTCTTTCAAGTAATGCTAAACTTTAGAGCAGGCCTGCTCGGTTGTGGTTTACTGAGGTCTAGAGGACAGTTTTCTTAAGGTCTGCCCTTTAATGCAGATACCCACTAAGCAGTTTCGCACAACTGTGCTCAGCAGTGAGCAGCCCACACCTTTGAGACAGCTGAGCCACCTTCACTGCTGGGAAACTGGGAAACCTGCTGCAAGAGGTCCCTGAGACAGCGGGAGGACAGTAAGAAATGACGGGATCTCCCATGAGAAGACCAGAGATGTCTCAGCAAGGTCTAGATGAAACCTCCTCACAGTCGGGATCTGGGTGGAGTCTGCTGCTTGAGTATCTGTGCCTGGCTGTCACTGCCCTGCAAGGCACAGCAGGCTTTCCCCTCTACCCAGGATCTGTTTAGAAACAAGTCTTTTGATGGATAAGATGAACTTCTCACAAATACCTCAGCCTCAAAAGCACCTTGGGTTCCTATCCTCAGAAAATGTTTGGGAGTCCGAGTCTCATGCATTAAGTGGAAATTGCAGCTGCTGACTTCAAAGAGATGAATTATGGAAAAAAAAAGTTTACTAGTATTAAATTGAGAGAAATTTCATACTTCAGCTTTCATACTTCACACTATTGATTTGCTTTTTGTTGTTTTCCCAATTTGGAAAGCAAGTTCAATTACTTTCAGGTTCTCAGTGCTACAGTTTTTTTGTCTGCAGACATTGCAAAGGTGTAAATGTCTAGAAAGTTACTGGGCTTGCTCCAGTTAGAGGCATATAAGCGGTGAAGTGCTTCTGTTGATGTGATATCACTGCAAAACCATACAATAATAATCATATTTAAGGTTAAAATCAAAGGGGTATTTAATTTTCTTTTAAAGCAGAAAGATTGACTCAATATTTACTTTTTCTGGTTGAGGGCACATGGGGACAATGACATTGGAGACAGCTAGGTGTGGAAACACTCTTTTCCATGAAATATTTATCTGCAATAGTGTAATGGTTTTTCTTGCACTTTCCTTTAAGACGTCATGATTACCTAAATGAAACACCTGTGTCTCAAGCTTGACTTTTTTCATTTTGTCTTAGAAAAAGTCTTTAGAAGATGATGGTAGATGAAAATAACTGTGGTACACAGTTATTTCTGTGGTACACAGCATGGCCATATTTTCAGTGGTTCTTGAATGTGAAAAGAAAACACTGTAAGGGATAAGGAACAGACATACACCCAGGAAAGCTGAAATTAAATTGGGAGAGTTTTTTCTAAACAACATTTGCAGAAGATTAGTAAGTGTGTTTCTGCTCTGGGCTGCCAAGTATGGCTAGAAAGAGTGATTTTTAAAAATTTTTTTCCTTTCTTGAGATTTTAGGCTGGTTTAGAAGATAGAAGATAAATGAGGGGGTCATATGCAAAGTGATACCTAAATTAAAAGTAAGATTTAAAAGTAAAAGGATCAGAAATTGTAAGAGTGTATAAGGCGGAAAAATACTTAATGCCAAAAATAAGAAAATTGTTGGGGGGGAAAAAAAGCCTTTGGAGGTCATTTCATCATTCTCACGCTTTATACCTACAATAAAATACAATTAGACTTCACAGTGATATTTGAATCAATTATTATAATGCCATTTTCTTCTGTTGTTTTGCAATTTGTAGAATAGCAATGATTCTTTATAACTGGTGCTAGCTGCCCACTTTTTCTGGGCCTATTATATCCATGTGTAATGGTCCTGGGCCAGGGGCAGCATCTATGTGCTCCCTCTAAAGCATTATAAGCATAATAATTTTTTGTGGAAATAATATTTTCTCAGAAGACATTTAGGAAAAGACAGGAGGGAATTCACTTTAGAGCTTTGAAACCAAACCTGTGATTGCTAATCAATCCTCCTATGTCTCCAGAAATAGCATCCTGCAAATTGTCAAGTGTGGTAGAAATCACACATCGGGTACAGTTAGAGTGCAGAGCTGACGGGTGTTTTAGCTGCGTGGTGTTTGGGTCCTGTGACACAGAATTGCAACAGGTGCGATTTCAGTGTGTTACAGTCCACTGCAGATGGATCTTGCAAGATCAGGGGGTGAGGGTGCCTGGCTGCAGTGGATTAATGCAACAGCAGGTCTACAACTCCCCACATGAGTTTTTGAAGTCACTCTCTTGCCAGCCTGAGGTTCTCACAGCTGAAGCCCTTCTGGCGTTGCAGCACCCTTGTCCGAGCCCACCGGTGCTTCCCAGCCCTGCAGCAGGTCCCCAGCCCTCGCAAGGGAGTACTGTGTCAGTCCCTCGCCCTTCCACGCTTTTGCAGTTTTTTGGAACAGATTGCCATTTGTGTCAAGCTGTGTGGTTTTGTGACGTGTAGATAAATCATTTTGCTCGCGACCTGACCTTGGTCCCCAGCGGTAGGCACAGATGCATTAACTACTTCTTGTGTCTCTGAAGTGGGCATCATTTCCTTATTTTGGAAACCGATTCTTTATCTCCGCTTCTTCGGTACTGCCTAAACTGCAATTTTCTTTTTATAAGATTCCATTCTCGAGGGATCTCAAAGTGCCTCAGGAGCAGCTATATTTAGTTGCTCAGTAGTAATATGGATATACAAAGTATGGTATAAACAACCCTTTAACTTAGGAAACTTAGGAATTGTTTTTCCTGCCTTCGTGGGGGATTAGAGTTTTTATTCTTGTAGCAGTAGTACAGATGGAGAAAGCAAGGCTCAGAGAGACCTCATGACCCACTGAAGGTCAGCAGATGATGGTAGTAGTCTTGAGTGTCTTGGAACAAACTGTAACCACAGGAGGATGCTTAAATTTATGCAGCAGGTTAAGCAATAATGTAATGGTCCTCTTTAGGGATGTTCACTACTAAATTGTGGTGAGTCATCTATATTTAGCAGGATGCTACTATCATCATGCTTTTTAAGTAAAGTGCTTTTAACACAGTTTATTTCAAGGAGAAGTGCATGCACTGAAAATCTGTTCTTTGTAGTTTCCTCCTTGTGGACCATTAGTGCTGCCTTCCCTTTTGTAAATGTTCAGAGAAAAATTTAGCTCCTGGTTGTTTAACAGACAGTAGTGTAACAAAGACAGTTCTCTGGTTATTACTACCTTGTGTTTGCACAGTCATTTATGAACACTAACTAATTGAGAGTCTCCAAACTTACTTTGTGAGGGCAGTCAGTTTGATTTATAGCCTGGAAAACTGATGTGTGCAGAGATGAAATTATTTTCTTGCTGTCAGGTAGGACATTTGCCCAGCCTCTCCTTTAGAGAAGTCACAATTACAGAGCTTCTGGTCATATGCCTCCCTACTTTATTCTCCCAAGTGTTTCATGTCTTGTGCACCAGGGAGGAAGCACAACATTTTTCACTGTGCACAGTGAACTTTTAAGTTTTTTTTTTTTGTCTTACAAGTTTTCATCTCTTTGGTTATGGAGGTCACTTGTGACCTGGCTTCTGCCTTTTTTTTTCACTGCTTGAGCTGGTCTGAGAACAAATGCTCTATTTCATCCGGATTGAGGAATTTGGCTTCATTCTAAATGGAAGTAGAAGTCAAATGCTTTGATGGTTTTCAAAAGAAATTTTTGAGAGAAATTCCATCTTAGGACACTGATATTTTGTCTCTTTGTGGAGTTGTATAGTTATACTACAAGGAAGTACCCTAAGAAGAAAGATATTTTGATGTGAAAAGTCAAAACTTTTCATCCCAAAGATGCTTAAGTTGGATGTTTCTGTATTTTTGACTTTTTCTCCCCCTGTTTTTCTTTTGAAACACAGTTATGATTTTACAAAACATCCCATGTTTGGTAAGTTTTGGTATAGTGGAAGTAGCTTCAGTAAAAGCCTTTAGTGGTTGCTGCTTTTTATTTCTACAGGGCATTTAAAAAGATCAGTGATAAAACAGGCTTGCATAAGTTGGTGGTACCTGTGCACAGTCTCTGCCCATTAATTTTGCCATCTTGATGTGTATGCAAACACCATGTACACGTCCGTGGCACTGTTCTTGTCCTTTCCTTATTCATTGTGCTGCCGAGCACTGTACTGAAAGAGACAAGTTTCTATTTAAGAAATACAGCAAATATTTGTTAATATTTATTTCCTCTTCTGGAACAGTCGCTGTAGAAGTCAGAACAGGACTAGCAGGTCCAGCTCAGTCCCTTATTATTCGTGCATGTGCAGAGCCACAGCTCTCCTTCTGGCAGAGTAGCAGTACTTGTACATTTGCATCTCTGCATGAAGCTAATTTCAAGTGTAATTTTGGTATTAGACCGATCAGATTGCTTACATAGGGACAAAAACTTGTGCATTTATTTTCTCATACCCTCGTGAGCCAATCTAGCTATGAGAACAGGAGCTTCTGTTTCACAAGCATCAGCAGGAGAAAGCCCATGTCTGAACTCCACTTAGTTACCTCTGGGCTTTGATTTTACCTGAATGCTGAAGCCAGGGGTGTTGCTTGTGGGGAGGCAACGACACCCTGTTTGCAATCTGTGGTGCATTTCTGCAGCAGCCTGTCTGAGCAGCGCTGGGCCAGGTCGGCCCGCTGGTCTGTGCTGCCATGGCCAAATCTGGATGCTCCAATGGGAGGTGCCAAAACCTCCTCAGTGAGAAATTGGTGCCAAACATTGAGCAAAGAGGTGTCTGGTGTCATGTCTGTGCTACAGGTTGCCCTAGGAGTAGGCTGGTGTATGTGTTGCTCTGGACTTCAATGCCTACACAGCCCAATTTTCTCTTAATTTTAGGGCATGTCCACACTTCACTTCCTCGCCATAAAATGAACTAAGTCATAGGTATTCTTTCTACCAATGCAGAGCGAATAAAGCATCCATCTCCTCCCCTTTCCTCAGGGAAGCTCCCTCCACTTGCAAAGCTGCAGGTGTAAAACCTCCATCGTTGCCAGGGGCCAGGCTGAGCTGGGCTAACTGAGCCCCTGGTGCAGCATCCTCAGTGGGTGTCCAGAAGGGTGGGTGTGCAATGGCACTGGACACCAACACCTCGGCCCCCGGAGTGGAGGGGCTGCGAGTGGGCTGCAGGCTCAGCTCTCCCTCTGCCTGGCACAATACTGGCCTCTGCCAGGAGCAAGTGGGTTGGCACACCCTCTCTGCAGGCCCACTGGGGGGATTACTTCCTAATCCCCACTAATTAGAAGTTGGCTAACGCCTGGACACATGAGGGTATAGTGACGTTATGCTTTTTGCATTCTATTTTTGGGGTTTTTTTTGTTCTACCTGACATATCTGTGGATGTTCCCAGTATCCTTATAAATGCATGGGCCTTTGTGATTTCTGCTGAGCTCTTGACTTTACATTAACATGAGCTAATCATTCCTGGTAGTTAATTATTGTCTGTGTTTAGAAGAAGCAGAAAAAGTAAAAACAGAGAAGGAAAATGACAATGTTTTCCTTATGTCTGGTCATGTTTCCTGCTCTTTGGTTATGCTGAACCACCTTTCTTTTTTTTCTCTTGAAAAAACAAATGAACACAAAAAGCCCACAATCAAACAAACCCCACAGAGAAGTACCTGTTTCACTTCTTCATTCCCATTTGATAATTTCTTTCCATTTAACTCATCTCCAAGTTAAATTGTCCCAATTTTAACTGTGCTTGACCGGTAAGTGTTTTTGACTAGTGAATGGTGAAACCTTTCTCTGCCTTCTGCATTTTCAACTGTGCCATGCAGAAGTAACTGCAGCAATTCCAGCTGAGGGTGCACTCTCAGTGTTCAGGGCGGCATTTGAATACTTCCAGCATCCTTTTCAGCCTCTTCTTTTAGACACCCTGACAGCTTGCTTGCTTCTTTGACCACTGTTGTATGTTGAACAGATGTTTTCATTGAGCTGTTCACAGTGATACCAAGATATTTTTCTCAAGTGATTACATTTGAATTAGAGCCCCATGGTACATGAATAGTTCAGATTATTCTCTCAACTTCTTATTACTGTCCGTTTGGCAATGTTGAATTTCATCCTGCATTATGCTGCCCACTTGCTGAGCTTTGTCAGATCCCTTGGAAGTCTCTCTCAATCTTCTTTTGTCTCAGCCAGCCTAAATCACTTTGCCAGCTTCCTGTCTCTCTTCCAGATATTAAGAAATGGATTAAACCACCCCAGAACTGGTATGAAACCTGGGGGTAATCCCTTGTAATCAGGGCCAGAGTGAGGACGGGGAAGAGGGGCTCCCATGCCTCTGAGCCTGGGCACTGAAGAGTGGGGCAGCAGCTCTGGACTCAGCTTGACCTCAACTGGCCTGAAACGCACTGGGGGCAAGGCAAGGGGGGAGCTCCCACACCAGGCAAGCAGGGGAGAGGTCTGGCACTGAACTGGCATCCTGCCCAGAACAGTTTAGCAGGTGCACTTTGAAGTGACAGCAAATTAATTACTTAGTCCTGTCCTTTTCCTTCCAAAATTTGAGTGGATTGCAGGGCCACAAGTTCCCCTGAGCAGAGATCAAGCTGGTTTGTCTCCTATTGTGTGCTTTTAGGGGCTTAGGGTATCAGGCTGGTTTAACCAAGCCCTGCTGCCACTTCCAGGTTAGCCTGTACCCTCTCTTATGGGGAGCATGCTAACTTCAAGAACCGCCTCACCTAGCTTGCTTGTCTTTCCTAGCAGTTACAGCTACTTGAGGAATTTCTTCAGCTGTTCTGCACTTCTGGACTTGTCCCTTAAATATACTGAAATGATTGGGTTTTGACTTTTGCAGTTGGCCTTCAAATTTGCTCTCCGTCCTAGCTACCGTTTCATGAAGCAACTGTTTCGATTGAGTCGCTTCTTGCTCCTTTTGTTTGGCCATACAATATGCTCTCTTGCTTCTCAGCAGGTTTTTGTTTAGGGCACCGAGTACCTTTTCAGTGATGATGCTGAGATTGCTTCAACATGCCACCGTACAGTGTAACAACCTTAGTTCCCCTGCTTCTGGAGTTAGGTTGTTTTGACTGTTTCGGCTTTTAATTGTTCTTTCTAACATGTAAGAGGCCCAATGCAAAGTCCTGTTACTGTTTTTCTCACGGGCATGGTAAATTTGATTATGTAGCTGCCCTCGTTACTTTGTATCTTTGTATCAATTACAGTGTTTTAGCTTCTAAGTGTGCTGGGACGGGCTGTTCCAAGCCCTACCTACGCTCTTTTAGACGCTGCAGAATTGTAACCTGCTGTGACTCTTAGCTAATTCCTGCACATGTTGCTGAACTCATTATTTTTTTTTCTGTTTTCTTTGACTTTGTTCCTTTGCTCTCACTCCACACTGCGCAGTAGATGTTCCTTACCTGATCAAGAGGCCATTGGGAAATACAGGTTGCTTTAGTGAGACTTGTTTTTTAGTTAACTTTTCTGCCTCTTCAGCCACGACTATCTATATGAGATTTGTGTATCACCCACCTTGCAGTTTGATGTCTCTGCCTCTTTACCCACACTGGATTTCAGGGCAGGGCATGAGTCTGTGATGACTTCTGCAGCTGTGGGCACACAGACTGCAGGGCATGTTGGACACTGTGTTGGTTGGTGTGGCTGTATAAAAAGGTTGTTACATCATGTTGTAGGGGCTGGTTCACTGCATCAAACCTGAAGTGCTTCCTGGAGCCTTTTGCTCCAGCTCTGACCTGTGCTCCCGTGTGGTCTATCAGCATTAGCTGCACTCTGAACCATTTGGTTTAGAGGTGATATCTCAGCAAATGCAGCCCCGCTTCTTGGTTAAAAGGTCCCTGGGAGCTCCTGCAAGGAGTGCTCTGGGTCCCTCCAGCTCCTGTGCACCACTCACTCTGCTGCCTCTCACTGCCTGTGCCAGTGAAGGAGGCCTGGAGCTCCCCACAACCCTTGGGGAAGGAGACAGGGATGGGTGGAAGATGAGTTGCTTTAGTGAAGCAGAAGGTGATGGAGGGCTTCTGCAGGGCACTGCTGAGCTTGTGTGGTTTCTGGGCTGCTTCCATAGCTAAATGTGTGCTTGATCTTCACTGTTTGATGGAGTTTGCTGTCTGAACGTCTCCATTGGTTGTGGAGCTGCTCGTGTGCAAACCTGCTTGGCTTTCTGGCTGTGTGAGCTAGTGACTCGGGAGAGGTTGGGAGGACCTTGGCTACTTGGCAGAGGGACAGAATGGCCTCAGTCTGTCTGCAGAATCGTCGTGTCCTTGGTTTGTCAAGGACAGCCCTTCCTTTTGCCCCTGAAACAGCTGGTGCGCCCTGGGCCCTTATTACGGGACTCATCCGCAATCAGCGCCTCGCTCTCTTGTGCTGGAAATGCCTTGGACACGGAGAACAGCCTTGTGCTTCTCAGCTGCACGGAGTTGCAGCAAGGCTGCACTTTGCTTGTTCTTTGGGGAATGCTCTGTGTTAGCTCTACAGTAGCTTTTTTGCACAGTTTCTTCTGTTCTCTCTGCTCTTGCCCTTTTTCCCAGTGGCGGCTTTTCTGTATTTTTTTTTTCCTTTCTTTCTTTCTTTTTTTTTTTTTTTTTTTTTTTTTTTTTCTTTTCTAAGACTGCATTTCAGCTGCCACATTGACAGCAGTTGTCTGTTTCTGCACAGAATAGGTACAGCACAGTCTGGCTTCCCCCACCCCCTTGGTCCCCATCCTCCAGCCCTCCTGCACTACATGCCCTGTCCCCCACAGCTTCAGCCTCGCTGGGAGCTCCAGCCCTGAGCTAGAGGGCTCACAGCGAGGGGATCGCTGCAGGTGAAAGGGGGGGGGAGCTGAGGCATCCCACCGCCACCGGCTTGTGTTGCATCCTAATTGCAAATAGCCCTTCCGGCGTCAGCAGTTTGTGGGAATAATTGACAGGAGGTGCCGGCGAGGTGCTGAGTCAGAGCGAGGTGTGCTTGCCAAGTCACTGCAGCAGAAGGAGTCCGATCGCCTCGTGTGGAGGGAAGCCAATGGACGGTGGGTTTCCTAGCTGCCTTTTGGGCCTCTTTCTTTCCTCTCTCTGAGGCTGCAACTCAGCAGCAGCGATGCTATGCATGTAAGGGACAAACCAGGGGATCGGGGGAGCTCTTCATTTTTTTCTTTTTCCTTTTTGGTTTTTTTTTTTTTTTTTTTTGGCTGTGAGCACTGGGATTAGGGGATGCAGGCTCCATTCCCACCTGCTGCCACTGGGTTTCTGTGCTGTCGTTTCTGTGCTCTGAGCAAGCAGAAGGGGTAGAAAACACATGTTGGGGGGTAGTGTCAAGAGAGTGGCCCTAATGACAGATTGATGTCTCCTGGGAGAGGAAAAGCAGCATGTGACATCCTCAGCTAGGCAAGGGGGATAGCTATGCAAGCCGAAAAAGCTGCAAAATAAAATGACTGAAAAGGTGTTTTGTCCTGTCCTTCCTGAGGGTTGTTTCTGCTGCAGTGTCCTACCATTTATTTAGGGGTTTGAAATTACTTGCTTGACACGCAGGAAGATGAGTGCTTGTCCTATATACATCTAGCACCTGATGGACCTCCAGGTCAGGCTTGTGAGAGCTTTGTCATTTATTCCTGACCTTCTAGTATATGGCTAACATCAGTGTTTATACCACTGCTGAGTCTGTCCCAGAGGTGTGGATCCTTTCCTTTGCCTTGCTTCACCCTTGCAGGGTGACTTCATTTGTCTTTGTCTTTCTCCCTCTCTGTAGCACAGGGTACCATTTTCCTACCTTGGACAAAAGTCAGTTTTTGTTTCACAGTGATCTAAATATATGTGTCTGCTGTGTGCCGCCTTTGTAGGGAGAGCATACTATTTTTGCTTTTAGTAACCACTTTATAGAAAGAGATGAGGAGCATGAAGACAGAGGCCCATGTATTTTTCAGAACCCTTCATATCTATGCTGCGCTCTACCCACCCACTTTTTAAATGCTAATCCTTGTATAATCTTTCTCTTCACTGACTCAGGTAACAGCCATGTTCTCTAGATCCCCACGCAGCTGATTGGGAAAACCGAGGCCCAGAGATGGGAAGTGCCCTTCCCATGGTCATGCAGGATTCCCATGGCCAAGCTTGAGTCAGAGCCTTCATCTCCTGACTACCAGCCCATACCTTTTCCACTGGACAATGCTACCTGTCCACTGATTTAATCAGTGGCCTGCTGAATACTTTTCATCCTGAATACTTTTCATCCTGAATACTTTCCATGGCAGTGGCTCTTGTATGGTTATTGATCCTGAGTCTTTAGAGTAAATCTGCAGTGACTAAATCAAATGCAGTTCTTCCATCATCCTTGTCTTGACCACCTTCATGATGAATATTGTGCACCCCAGAGGGGTGGCCCTGGGGTCACTGGTGAGTGGACTGCATGTGTAAGGTATCTGTTCTTCTCACCTCCAGTTTGCTGCCTGTCCACATGCTGGGTGCAGTCTGTGACACTGGTGGCAATCTTAAACCATCTTAAACCAAAGTGCCTTGAGGGCACTTTGGAGAAAATCTTTCCCCACTGGATTCTGCTGCAAGATCAGCCAGGACTGATCAGGATCAGATCAGGGCTGGTTTAGGAGGCCCAGGATGGTCTGCTACATGACTGGCCTGCCTTCAAGTTGTGTTTCTGTGTGAGTTTTGCCCTGCATGGTGGAGATGTGCTAGCCAGAGTGCTCCTATGGAGAAGAGTGAGTCTGGTCCTCAGGCATGTTGAAGTGTTGTCTTGCTTAAGGGGAACCTTGGTCTCAATCTGGTCTAATGCAGCTCTTCCTCCTTATCCACTTTCTACCCATGGTGTGGCTTCACCCTGGAAACGGGAAAAAAAATAGAGCATTGTCTGTTACAATTGGGATTTTATAAGGGACCTATGGGAATTAAGCACACAATTCCCTCAGGTTCTTTTTAAACAGCCTAGCTGATGTGAATTTATGTTGACAATAAGCAAGAGTGGAAGCAGTCCTGTCAGCAGAGCCACAGCTATTCTGCCTGTGTTTGATGTAGAAACTGCTGTGCTAAATCTTATTTAGCTTTAAGGTCTGTGGGTCAGGACCTGGGACTGGAGTCTTCAAGAGGTCTCTGATGTGAGTGGACCCCATGCTCTTGCCTCCTCTGGCCCCAAGCTGGGGGTCTTTTCAAGCACTCATAAGTACAGTGGAAATACCAGTGTGTAATAACGTTGTGTGTAGGGCCTCTGCTCTGTGCTGGGCTTGACAAACGCACCTGACATCCACTGGACCAAGGCCTGAGTCTGCTATGAGTCAGTCCAGGATGATGAAACTCTGCAAAACCAACTCTTCTTTCCTTTGCAAGGGGTAAAAATGTGTGGATGGTGAGGTGTAGCATTTGCAACTCGCTGCAATAGAATTTGCTCTGGAGTTAATTGAGAGATTCTTCTGACAGCTGCAAGAATCCTTTTATATTTTCTTTCTCCATAACCAAAGAATGACAACTTGTATCAGTTTTTCACAAATGGAGAAATTCAGTGACAATCATCATACTCTTCATTAGAAGAAAACAGTTATGATATAAAATAATGAAACAACTGCTGGAGACCAAACAAGTAGTGGAATATAGCTGTCACTTAGAACACATCAGGACACAAACAAGAAGAAAAAGCTGCCTTCATCCTTGGTTATGAGTGAGAACCCTTTCTGGGATTCTGTTTTCATGGCTGAAATGAATTTCATAGTGTATTTTAGGTTTCTTTTTGGAATTTGTTCCTCTGGCCATATAGCCAGGGCACATCTGGCAGCTTCTTTTGCAGCTGCAAGAGGGGAAAAGCAATTCAGGTGGAGATGCTGCTGACCCCGTGATCCAGTGCAGAGCCAGTGGGTCCCAGAAAGCCACTGTTGTCTCCTGCCAGTGATCTGCTTCCAGCTCCTCCTCAGCCCTCGGCTCTCTGACACATCTCCTGCATCTCTCACCTCTAGGAAAATGTTCACTGTGTTCACTTGATGGACGCAAAGGAATGTCCACCTCTCATTGTGAATTTATGTGAAATGGGCCCAAGTTGTGGAAATCTCATTAAATTAGTGAGCTGTGTAAGACTTCCATTCATTTTGGCTTTGCTCAGAGAGCAGCTTGGATTATTCTCTCAGATTTGAAGAGTTATTCAGCCTTGGAGCTCAAAATCAACTTCCAGGCTAAAATCAGACCAGGTCTCCTTAGCTTAGCTTTTAAAACAGAAATGTATTACACTCAAAGCCCATTAAAGTCAAAAGGCTGTCTTAATGTGTGTGTATATATATAATATATAATCATGCACATATAACTGGACAGTCAAAATAAAGCAGCACTGGGAAATGCATAAGTTAATGATGCCTTGTTATGTGCCCTGTATCATTTATGGCACGAATCCTGTATCCTTTATGGCATGAATTTTATAGTCTAAGTGGTAGTAAGATTAGAGGTAGGTGAATAATTTATAGCAAATAATTTATTTAATGAATTCCTCTTCCATTTCTATTTGCAAATTGTTTGTGAACATCCTGTGGTTTCTTTGCATTTTACTTATTTGAAATTACTTACTGAATAGCTTCTACAAATAATATTTGACATGCCACATGCTTATAAGAAGGTTTGTTTTGGTTTTTTTTTAACTGTTTCCTAGGAGGAGGAGCAGTATTTCAGCTCCAGGTTTGGTTGTTCAGCAGTGATACAGAGCAAAAGTTCATGCCATAATATTTCACTACCCTGAAAGTTTAAAGTAATTGTCAGAATTAGGCAGTTTCTGAAAGGTATCAAGAATTAGCTATTAATTTTTAATAATTATTCAGACTGTTTGTGTGGATAGGCAAGTTCAAAACTCACTTTTGCCAGTGAGTGCTAAAATTGCTCAAAATGTGTTACTTCCTTGTACATTTACGTCACTAAATTAGAATAGCTGCAGAAATGAACAGAATGCTCTAAGGTCCACAGTCAGCAGTGTGCTGTGCATATGCCTGACTTCAGGCACATTCCTGAGTAGATGCATAAGTGGTAGAGTGGCAAATTATGAACTTCAGCATATGTTTAAGTGGTTTTCTGAATTAGGGACCAAAACAGAGAACAAAGCAAATTTATCTTTCATGAAAGTGAACTGACAAGAGAATTTTGTTTCCTCATCTGCAATTACAGGGCACTGCATCTTTCAGATGGGGAGTGTGGGGGAGTGATGATATAAATGTTGCATTAAGTTGCAGTATTTCTGATTTCATCAAATACAAGGCAGTTTGTCTGAAGTTTCCCATATATGTCACTCTGTGCTTTTTCCCCCCCTTAAATATTGGTGGAAATAGCATGAAGAATTGAAAAACAAACAAACAACTGCCCCTCCCCCAAATCCTCAGCCATTAGTTTCAGTTTTTATTTATATCTTCATCTTTTGAGATTTCTCAGATTTCAGAATATTTTCCATGTGCTTTTATTGGCCTATCATCCCTCTAAAAAAAAAAAGTTAATTTGGAAATATTAAATAATGCTTGACAAAAGTGACTGTCACAGAAATGAGAACTTTCTCTGAGTCTGCAAAGAATAGGTATGAGTTACTTCAGCATCTCAAAGAACAGTTGTAACAATGTCAACTGCTGAAGGTCTACATTTTCATGTGCAACTTTTGTGCACACTGTGGAAAGCAGCTTCTGAAGTTGAATGAGACACCCTTCAGCTCTGTAATGCAGGTGATGCTTCGCTGGCCTGCCTGAAGGCACAGTTAAATAGTTATTTTTGTTGGGTCTGTGAACCTGTGAGATCTCATATTCTTCCCATTTCTGCCTTTGGGCTGGCCTGTGTGGGGTCCCTTATACCTAGAAGAGGATTGAGCACAGCAGTGAGTACCTCACCTGTACCTATCCATCTAATTTCACGAAGCTTATGAAAAGTAACGTGTTTAAGGCCTTTGCTCTTCTTTCACAGGAGGGGTTGGTGCAGGAGCTTTGTGTCCCAAGGAAAGAAATGCTTCTGGGCCACAGTGCTCATTGGCTTACTGAATTGAAGTAGCTGACAGAAGACCACAGACAGTTCAGGAGAGTGTGGTCTGGGAAGCTGGGAACAGAAAGGGCCATCTCTGGGTGATGGATGATGTGTGGGATGCAACTACAGCAATAGGCAATCAGTTTTGGGTGAAGAAGAGCGACTGTCCCTGCTGACTCACGAGACCTAAAACGACCTCCTTGGAGCAGAGAGTCAAAGGAGTAAGGTGTTGTTCCTCATGCCAGTGATCAGAAAGGCACCCAAGCCATGCTGTGCACCAAACCCCCAGACCAGACATATCACAAGGACAAGCCTGCAAAATGTGGTCATTGATGCCCATTGGTGCTTGTATGCAAGGAACTTGCACCCATGAGAGGAGAGCTGCATCCAAAGGGAGGGTTTTGGACCTCTGTACACATTTATTTCCCTTTAGGTGATGGTCTAGATCCCAGTCTTGTACACATGGAAATCAGTGGGGGAGTTTCAGCTTCGTGTGGTTGGGAAGGTGATGGAATGTTTGTCAGGTAGAAGAAAGGAGGCCTGGAACTGGACTAGCAGTGTGTGATGTGGGGAGGGCTGGGGAGTGCCTGGACTGTGCATTCCCTGATCTATGTTCCTATTTATTGATCAATGCTCCTCATCCACCTGTCCTCCTCCATGTACTGTCCTGTGATTCCAGCCCCAGGGCTGGAAGGATCCTGTAAGGAAAAACTGGTAGTGGAATTCTGAATATTGCACCAGCAGTCTTCCCTCCTCTTTCTAAGGCTTTCAGAACACTAATCACATGAAATATATCCAGGCTTATTGCTCATCCCTGGCACCTTTTATGACCTCAGTGATGAACATTAAAACATTGAAACACTGAAATTAAAAAGCAATCACCTCTACCAAACAAGGTAAACAGCAAATGGTCCCAGCAGTCTGCCACGTGTCCTAACACACCACAGGGATGCCTTTAGCAGCAAAAGAAGTAGCACTGCATTTGGTTCACAAGAGCAGTGATGCTATACCCCACAAGGGCTGTGGCACTTGTGTCTATGACAGGAATGGCATCAGGAGACTTCTTGAAGTAATTGCATCCTCATTATTTTGGGACCAGAGCCTGGTCAGCTCAGGAAGGTGGGAGATCAAAGGCCACTTCTGAATTTAGCTCACTTTCATAGAGCCTTGGGATGAAAATGGCAGAAGAGGTTGGTTTGAGAAGAAGTGTGGCTGTGTCTCCATCCAGTGGCTAGTGCCACTGGTGACAATCCCACAGAAACTCAGCTTTATTTGGGGAGATCTCCCAAAAGAAGGATGTGGCAGATGGGAGGCTACCATCCTAAAACTGACTTTTACAGAGTTCTAAGATGTGTCTGATCTTGTCTTGGGTCCTTCTGTGTTGTTCTGTCTTCAGTGTTATAAACATAGACATATTAATAGTATCAATAAAAATATAATAATAATAATAGCAATAATCGTTGTTATTTACTGTTTTACACTCCCTTGGGAAAGACCCTGGTTATGCCAAGTGGTTCTGCTGTGACTCCAAGGGGATGGTGCACAGTTTCAGACCTAAATGGCTGTGGCCACACATCACACTCTCTGTGTCTCTCTCACAGTCAGCCAGGACAAGTCAAAACAGGCAAAAGGAAAGAAAAAAGACAAATTTCCGCATCCATAGCAGCTGGAGTGAACGCCAAACAGATGGGCTCTTCCACCCCGATTATCCTAACCTCCTAAATATAGAAATACAAGCTTTTTTTTCCCCCTTCTTTTCTATTTTTTTATAAATTTAAATTACCCGAGGGGGTGGTGTTAGCTCACGCTAGGGCAGTGCTAACGAGTGCAAATAGAAGTCATCTGCTGACAGAGTCAGATCGAGGCTTCTGCTCATGACTATCCCCCCACCCTGCCCACACACATTTTTTTCCATTGGAAGTGTGGGGAATGATAGGGGCTGAAGCCGTCCCCTCTGTGGGATAGGGGAATATGAATGTGTGCATGAAGAGGCTTTTATTTCAAATTCTGTCAGTAGTTATGCAAATACATAGAGTAAATAAGCACCAGAGAATATGGTTAAGAACTACATGTCCTTGCCTCCTCCTGCAGATGGTTTGGTGAGTAGATGGGGTAGCAGTACTTGGAGTCACTGGAGGAGTTCACAGCTATTTTAGTTACCATTGCACAAGCATACTGATAGATATGGGGTAGAAAGGTGCAGGGTCTGCTTTTTATCACGTCCCAACTTGCGTTTTTTTGCAGCATGCAGAGAGATTGGAGGGATGTCTTCTGGCAGAGGGCTGGTTGTGCCTGAACAGCCTCATCCTTTTTATTCTGCAGTAGTTGACATCAGCAAAGCAGCAGCAGGGCAGTGCTTTGTGTGATTTTTTTTGGACTTCTTTTGCTGTATGGAGGACTTGGATAGGAAAATTCTGGGTTTTTTTTTCCAGTGGGGAAACACACCACCTCACCAATGCTGTGTTTTCCATTCATCTTTCAGATTACTTTTGCTCTTTCTTGCCCTGGGGCTGAATTTTATACCTGTTGTCAGGCTTTTTTTCCATGACCAGCCTTGGAGAGCAGGTGGCAGGAGGAGGTGCTGCCTGCACAACACAGCAGAGGAGTGTGAGGCTGTGTCTGATCCCTGCCCTGTTCTATACTGGCACAGGGCAGAGTGCACACACCTGGGTCTTGCTTTCTCCACCTCTAGGAAGGAAATGAATGACAAGGGCTCGTTTCTGGATGTTTCAGGATGCTGTCAGGCAAAACCATTTTGTTGGTGCTGTGTTACTGTTATCACTGTAACCATGAAATAAGATATATAATGAGGATAAAGGTTAGGAGCAGAACTGCAATGTTTTTCCCTTGTCATTATGTACAAGGGTGTGTTGTGCTCTGTGGATGTATCTGTGCTACCATCAGACCAGATATACAAATAGACCATGTGTAAGACTTCAGAGACTCTGTGAAGAAGTTCTTTATCTTATGGGCTGCTCTCCATGTGAAGATAGCACATAGCTTATCAAAGCTCCCAGAGCTCATTTTGCTTGTGTGCTCATGCTCTCCTGCAGAAACTCAAATAGTTGCAACCTTAACCCCAGGTGCCAGAGTGCCATATGAACCTTTGGGTTTTATAGGATCTGCATCTTCCTTGGAGGTCTCCCATGTGCAGGAGAGGTCGACAGCTTTTGAAGGAGGCTGGCTGGGGAAGGCACGGAGTTTGCACCACTGAAGAAGGCCTCTAAGAATAAGTTCATCCAGCAGCTGGCAGGGTGACAGAACTGCAGGAAATCCTGCCTTGGGGCAGAAGGATGAAGCTGGTGCTTTCCTGAGGTTGCAGAGCAGGGAATTGTTACCCCAT
Source organism: Aphelocoma coerulescens (assembly GCF_041296385.1). NCBI lineage: Eukaryota > Metazoa > Chordata > Aves > Passeriformes > Corvidae > Aphelocoma > Aphelocoma coerulescens. Next base: position 99,082,228 of record NC_091013.1, on the reverse strand, counting down.
GTCTTTTCAGGGTGGAGTGCTTCTCTTGTTACGCTGAGGTCATGCAGAGCAGTGTTGTCTGGACCGTAAAGCACACAGATGCTATAGATACCAGGTAGTGAGGCAGGAGCAAATACATCTGGAAGCTTCCCCTGGAAACAGTTTGTTTTTAACGTGGTGGGGCTCATTCCATCGGTAATAAGCCCTGTTGGGGCTGTGCTCAATATTTGCATTGCGTCCCCTAGAGCCTGGGTCAGAAAAGGGCTTTGCAGCCTGGATGCAGTGCCAGACCAGTGCTGTCTTCCATGCATTTGCTTAGGACTCAGGATAAGCACTCATAGGTACTGCATATAAGGGATCACAGTGAGAGGCACCTAATTGGCTTTGCAGGACAGGGGCTTTGGCACGGTTTCTTCACTCTGATTCACGAGTGGCTGTATCAAACCTGGCTGGCACAGCACAGGGTCACTCGAGCATCTCCGTGCTGTGCACTTGAGTACTCCTGACCAGCAGCAGCTCAGGGGTGCAGGCACACCCGTGCTGGCTCTGCACACTGCCTGCTTGGCAGAACTGCCTTGCTCCGGCTTTGAGCCACTGCACGCTGGGTCAGTCCCTCCCCGTGGCTGCGCCCCATCCGTGCTGCTGGAGCCAGGGCTCTTTGGGCTGCACTAACCCTGATGGAGCCACCACTGTATTTCTGCACCCAGGGCATGGCTAATCCTCAGCCAGCTTGGATCATTGTCTCTAGAGATGCAAACAGCATTTTTAGGTTTTAAAAAATAATGGTACTGCAATCAGAGGCTCGTCGTGCTGCTTGTGTTTAAAGATGCCTAGTTATTTTCAGTTATGCTTTTCACCTTTTCTTGCCTCAGTTTCACTCTTGGTAAATGTTGTTAGAAGTTCCCCTGGTTACAGCTGTTGCCCCCTGAGTAGCTGTGATTGTCATTATTGTTATCCTGTCTTTGCTTTGAGACACTTTACTATCTCGCAAGGGTTGAAAGAGGTTGCCTGGAACTTTCATGTCCCTGGATTCTGGCTTGGACTGACTTTGCATGGAAAATTTCCCCCCCCCCCCCCCCTCCTATTTTTTGAGAGTAAGTTTGGGGCGAAAATGGGCTCCTGCATGTATGAAAAGGGAAATGTTTTCTTTTGAATGCTGCCTTTCCACCATGTTGTGCAGCCAGGCCTCGAAATGCAGCAGAAGGGTGATCTGTGTGCTTTTTGTCACCTTTGAGACAATCTACATGAATTAGGCTACATAAAGAGCCCTTGAAAAATCAAATGTGATCGTCCATGTGCTCAGCAGAGGCAACATAGAATTCATTGAGGAAAAAGCCTCAGAGTTTTCACCCTTTGCAGCTTCTTTGTGTAATGGGGACAAACCCAAACCCACCGCTCCCCTACAGACACCATAAGCTGAGCTGGGGGTGGTCTCTGTCGGTAGGAGCAGGGAATGGGTGTGTGTCTCCCTTACCTGCTGGGGAGACTTCCTTTGTCATACTTGGAGGTGGTGGAGAAGAAAGCCACCTTGTTCATGTTCCAGGAGAGAGGGAGCTGGTCAGGAAGGTGACCAAGGCAGGGGTGCCTGCAGACTAAGGATCATGGTGAGAGCGGGAATGCACTGAAGGATGGGGGGAAGAAGGGAGGAAGAGGATCCATATGGGACTGAATGGAGAAGGAGTCCCTGGGAGTGAGTCACATTAATGGGCTGCCCCCCAAGCCTTTTCTGCACCAGCTCTCTCAGCTTCTCCTGGGGGAGACAACAGTCATGCATAGGGATTGAAACTGGGAGTGGGGCTCTTCTTTGTGAGGGATCCTTTGGCCTGATGAGGCTTAGAGGGGTGAGATGAGTCTGGGCCTGTCTGGTCAAGAAGACCCGTGTCACATCCCAGAGGAAATGAAGAACTAGAAGAACTGAGCACCCTAAAAACCTCCCCAGAGACTCAGCAGTTCCATCTTCTGGCTCGGAATTGAAGGTATATCACAAACACAACCTACAGTCACACACTAATTGTAAAGCCAGTAAACCAGAGGATTAAATATAGGCTCTGTTTCTGTCTATCCTGGAGGCTGAAAGAATCAGGAAGAAACAAAAGTATGTGATTTATTTATTTGTTTGTTTTAGTACATAATCAGCTATATTTTAGCAGTGCCAGTGGATATGGCATCTGTTGCCATTGCTTTTCTGGCAGCATCTGGGCTGAATACCTGAGCTGTGTTGATACTTGAGTGATTAGACAGTTTGTTTATAAACTACCTTGATGAAGGCTGGTACTTGCACCACAGAGGTTAAACAGGAGGTGAATTAACATAATAAGAACGTAATTATGATTAATAATTGCTATATTAGTAACATGAAGCAGCAACGAATTTTTAAAATTGGGATAGTTTAAATTTCTGTGAAGTAGATTGCCACTTTAGTCTTTTCCCTCCAGGTATATTATATTTCTGAAACATCTCCTGTCCCTTCTGTGCTGAGATATTGTTTACCCTAGCAGGGGTCAAAGGGTGCTTTTGGGGCAATAGTGCTCTTCCCTGGTTTTGTTTTTATTCAAAAGAGTGGAAGTTGAGGACAAAAGGGTCTCTTGGCTGGATGTGATGTATATTTTGTAGCAGCTGTTAAACCCAGCCTTTTGCATGGAAAGGACTCACATTACCTGAACTTGGGCCCCCAACCTACAGTAACTTAACAGGCTTTTGCTCAGAATCCATAATTCAGAAACAAGATAGATGGTGTATTTCAGGGGTTGGGCAGAGCACCACCTGTACAGCATGAGGGAGACTGAAGCTCCCAGAGCACCTTCCTCCTGCCTCTCACAGTACCTGGGGCTGCAGCAGGCTGATTGGAAGTGAGAGGTGAAGCTGGTCAAACGGGGTTCTAATAGCAGATGATGGCACAGCATTTTCCCTCCCTTCCCACTTGCACTTCTCCATCGTGGAGAAAAGGCACTGAGGCCTGTGAAACATATGCTGAGATCACCATGCCTTGTCAGCTCCAGTGAGCTGGATCCTGCTGCTCAGTGGGGTCTGTAAATACTCTTTACTGTGCAGGGAAGCTGTGGGGTCTGGCTGTCCTTGTCTGCTTGCTCCTAAGTCTTTGTACAGGCAGGTTCAGTTGCATAAGTGTTTGGGAGATGTCTATTTGCTGCATGGCATTCCTGGGAGCAAGGAGGAAAATTTTCTATTTAGCTTTCTTGGTTTCTTGCTGTCAGATTATGACAAGACACAGCACCCTGTGGTCAAGGTTACTGACCACATCAAGAGCTGGTGCAGGCAGACTAACTCTCTCTCAAATGGAAAGGGATTTTTTTTCCTTAAATCATTCACCAAGTGTTTGTGAATCAAGAGTAAATAATTTTCAAATGGATCATGAATTGAGAGTAAATAATTTTTTAAATGGTGTGTTGTGAAGCAATCACAGATAGTAAAAGGGCTAGAATGGACACCAAGCATTGCCTAGAGAGAACTGAAATGCTTTCTCCTACAAGAATCAACAGCAGCAAGTAATCTTCTTCCCCTTTCCTGTCCTCCCATCTCCAGATGCTTTACTTGCACGTAAGTAGCTATTGAATATGTGGCTGGTGTGGCTCTTAATTCCTTGGGGAATACACAACTGGAGAGAGTGTTCATTTCTCTGCAGAGCACATTAGTCTTTCCCAGTATGGAAGCTTAGCTTTTTAACCAAAGCAACCTCCCTCCCACCTCAGTGAGCCCTGAAAAGATGTACTTTTGTTCTGTCTGTCCATGGCACTTTGTGCTTTATTTTAATGGTTTAGATAAAGACTTTCTTACCTACTGGTGGGGTTGGAGAATGGCAGACGTCTGGGAAAACGAAGCTTCCCTGTGTTTCTCCAAAGTTCTATTTCCAAGTGTGTTCCTGTTGTCCATTAGAAAGCTAAGAAACAGAGTGAATGAGAAATAGAGTGATCAATTACTTACAAAAGTGAAGGGAGAAGGTAAGCAGGACACACACGTTTTATTTGTTTCTTTAATCCTTGCTTTTTACACTTCCATTTTGAATATCTCTCCTATGAATGACATAGGTGGTTCCTGGAAAGCCCCAATTAAAAACCAGAGTTTTGTGTATCATCTCTTTTTTTCTTGTGGCCTGTGATCTTGTCCTGTGATAATTGAACTTTGGAGTAAGTCCCAGTGAATTACTCTGAAACTACAGCACCAAGGACAAAAACCAATACCAAACCCCAACTTTTTGTTTTTGCTCATGCCCAAGATAGGAATATACCAACGAAAGGTCATTTTTAGGTTCTGTCTCTTTCCAGTGTCCTGGCTAGACAAATCATGCTTGAAAAAGGGATGCCATCAAGACTGGGGGAGGAGATGTTTCCCTTCCTGGTCAAGCCTGATCCAGAATGAAGACTGTGATGAGGAGAGAGAAGCTGACCTCAGTTGCTGGGCTCTGTAGGGCAGCTACTGTCTCCCAGGCTCTTGTTGGAGTTTTTCACCCTGGAGAAGAAAAGGCTTCAGGGAGACCTTGGAGCACCTTCTAGTACCTGAAAGGGGGCTGCAGGAAGGATTTTTTACAAGGGTGTGTAGTGGTAGGACAAAGGGTAATGGCCTCAAACTGAAAGAGAGTAGGTTGAGATTAGATACTAGGAAGCAATTCTTTACTGAGAGGGTGGTGAGGCACTGGCACAGGTTGCTCAGAGAAGCTGTGGATGCCCCGTCCCTGGAAATGTTCAAGGCCAGGCTGGATGGGGCTTTGAGTAACCTGGTCTAGTGGAAGGTGTCCCTGCCCATGGCAGGGGGACTGGAACTAGATGATCTTAATATCCCTTCCAAACCATTCTGTGGTTCTACCTACAATTAATTTTGACTGGTAGCATCGCAGAGTAGCATAAGCACAGCTGTGAGAAAAAAAGCCACAGGTTGGCTTGTAGAATTTCCTGTGATTGAAGTAATAATGTCTCCTCTTAATTAATTTAATTCTGGTTAAATTTATTGAGTGTTTGCCTTGATTTATTCCATTGCTGAATTGCTCTCTCAGATAGCTTGCGTGAAAAGCTGCTGCATTTCCTTGCAGACTGGAAAGGTGTGCTGTAATAATCCAACACAAGTTCCTGATGATACCACCCCCCTCCTCTCACCTTGTTCCTCTCCTCCTGCGGGGGAAAAAATTTGAAAAGGAAGGGATGGATTCACAGGTTCTGCTGTTTAAAGAAGAGCAAGATATTTCTTGGAACTTGATAACCATTTTTGCATTGAGTTATCAGCACGTCTCTGCACCAGGCTTGCTACAAGGCCATGGACACAAGGCCTTATTCCTTGGAGCTGTTACTTCTCCATGTGTAATGCGGCTTGTTTGCGTTTGGGATGTGTTTTTGGGATCATGGGCTTGTTAGATGCCTAGCCTTACCAGATTTGCTTCTCATGGGCAAGTTACACGGGGTGCTCCCTTGCCTTCACCGGCAAAGGGTTTTGTTCTCCACTGTTCTCCCCCTTCCAGCATCCGCTCGTGCTGTGTATGTGCTGGAGAGCGTCTCCCCCCCTCCTCCATCCCCGTGCCCCCGTATCCTTTTCCCGATTCAAAGTCTCCCAGCGATCTTCTTGTTTGTGAGGAGCCAGCAATCCTCCTCCTCCTCCCGGCTGGGTACAAGGCCCTGATTTCCATTTGAATAGCAGGCTTTCTGTTGAGGCTTCCCCACCGCCCCGGCGAGCGAACAAGGAGCCCACTGTTCCCGGACGGGATGTTCAGCCAGCCCTGACGTCCCCGCTGTCCTCAATGCGGTTTTTCAGCCCCTCCACTGAAGCCCGGGGCGCCGGGCTGGTGGGGGACAGGCTCCCGGCGCTGGGCAACATGCCACTCATTTTAAGCAGTCCCAGCCTGTTCCCACTTCTGCCTTTATGGTCTATCAGAGGCTTGTTTGACTTGCAGCTGGTTTTCGTGCGGCACCGAGGTAATAAAAAAGGGAGGGATAAGTCAGACTGGAGTGGTAGCAGGGGACAGGATGAGATAGGGTCCTTTGCCAAAGGCCTGAAGGATGAGCGGGTGTGTGCGTGGGGCTGAGCCTGTATCCTGGCCAGGGCTTCTGTCTCCTTAGCTCATGCTGACTCCTCAGGTCAAAGCTGACCTGTGCCTTGTTCCTGAAGTTCCCTTCTGAAAAACACATCCTGCCATCCGGCTCTCTGGATTGGCATTTGTTTCCAGACATGCAGGTGCACCTCCCCATCTCCAAGGTTTCAGGCTAGAGGCAGGACAGAGGAGCAACAGCTGACCTCCTGCCCTGGGACCACTGAGCCTGGGCAAAGCCTCCTGCCCCATCCCACCATTCAGAGCATGTTGTCAGGGCTGTCCACAGGGAACTGGTTGGGTTTGAAGCACTGGAGTCTCATTACTACAGTCAAATGTGGATGAGGGCTGACAGCCCTCTGCTAATTTTTTTGAGTTTTCCTTCGGAATGATGCTGGTGTAAGTGTCGTGATAGATTGGTCTCCACCATGGGGAAGCTTCACTTCCCAGTGAGGTGTGGAATAACTTGACTACTTCTCCTGCTGCTTTTAGCATCCAGGAGCCCATGGTGGCATGAGAAACCCCAACCAACAAGCCATGAAGGAGATCCAGACATTGTGATGTCCCAGGCAGACTGTGGCTGCTGCTTTTGTGAATCAGTTTTTGATTTTTTGTTGGTTTTTTTTTTTTCCTCTGTGGGCAGAGGTAAGGGATTCCAGGCTTGTTTGTGTTCTTCCCCAAACAGTGTCACACTGATGACATTTAAATTCAGTGGAGCAGGCACAGAAGGGGCAGCAGCAGAGCAGGCTTCCCTCTCTGCTGCTGTAGGAAGAGCCAGCTGGAGCGTGGGGACAGTGATGAGGCCAGGCAGACCTCTGCCAAGGCTGGCAGCAAACAAAGCCCACTAAAACCGGTTACAATGTGTTAAATCGCTAGTTCACAGCAGACACGAAGGAGAAACCTTTCTCTCCCGTGTGTATGGGTAAATTGCTCAGAAGTAAAGGTAATGTTTGCTTTTAGTAACTTAAAATTTTAATTTAGCTGCACCTCTTTTTAGCTTTCTTGGTTCTTCCACTGAGTAATGTTCATTTGTTGCTTGGGTGCTGAGTTCCTGCAGTCCTGATTTCCCTTTTTTGGATGAAGACCTTAATTCAAATGAGCTACACCCTTCTGCAGCACACAAATGCTGGAGCATACGCAGGGGTCTGGCGGTCTTACCTTCACCCCCTCAGCTTCCATCTCATCCTGGCAGTCCAATAAGTCTGATGTGCAGGGGTGGCTCTGAATCCTGCAAGAAATGTGGGGCTCATTCAGGTTGGTGGTGGAGGCTTGGAGCAGATCAGAGACTGTTTCTCTGCTGCCAGCAGAAGCACTGGAAATCCAGCATTCCCCGTTTCCTGGGCTCTGGGGGTTGGTGCCCTGAGTGGCAGTGTGAAGGATGGTGCCTTTATTTTGAACTTTTGGGAGGAGTTATTTGTAATATAAAAGGATGGAAATTAATGTGGAAACTCAGCCACTATTTCTTTATTAGAGCACTTCCTGCTCTTTGCCATGAGGAAGAAGAAAGGGATAGAAAACAAACTGATTAAAAAATGTTTCCAAATTAGTGCTAGTGGCAGCATGCTCTGAGGCAGCTCAGCACTTGGTGCTGTTCGAGGCTATAAGGGCTGGAGTGCTCCTTATGCTCAGCACTCCAGTGGAGCTGTGATAGCTGGCAGCTTCCGTGGACTTCCTTAGGGAGGACTATGGATGCTCAGAGCTCAGCAGGATCAGACCTTATATTAATATTACCAAATAATGAAGCACAAGGTGCCTGGAGAAAAATAAGTTTGAGTCCCACTGGAATTCTTGGGCTCCCGTGACAATTTTCAGTATGGAAACTTCAGGCAAGTTTTAACACAGTGAACAAATTGTTGAAATCTTTGGATTTTTGGGGTGTATAGATTCTGCAGCAGGGGACCTTCTTACCAGATACCTTTTGAAAGCTGCACTCCCACTTACAGAGTTTACATTGGTGCAGCTTCTGGAACTTGTTTCGAGTGAGCAGCTCTGGTTGTGTGTAAGAGATAATATGTAACTGAGCTGATCTTTTTTCTTTTTTTCTTTCTTTTTTTTTTTTCCTTTTCATCAGTGGAATTTGTTGGGAACTCAAGAAGACAAAAATACAGATGCTTGTGTTACTGTAATATTAATGTCTCAGATGAATAGGTTCCTAAATTGTGACATTTAGGAAATAATATCTTGTCTTTTTTGCACTTGGAGAAGACTATAATTTCAGTGTGAATATTTCTTTGTGTTTTTTTTTTTTTTTTTAATTATTTTTAGAAGACTGTTTTGCTGGATATTGAGCATGTAAAACTCTGAGATGATGTTGCTATGAGAACCTTCACCATTTCATTTCCAGATTAGGAGTTTTTAGCTATGAGACTGTGAGGATAGCTCAGCTCAGCTTAGTTTTATGAACGAATCTACACATGGTTGTCACCTGGGTGACTTGGGTGACTCTCAATTAAGTAAAAGGAAGTGCAGAAGTCACCCCGCAAGAAAAAACAAACCCAACCGTTTCCCTAAATATGAACCCCTCCAGATCCAGCCATAAATATGGTCCTGGAAACAGCTCAGTGTTTTCTCTTGACAGCTGCATTCTGAATTCTTAGAACTTTGAATTTACACTTCTTCTGCTGGGAAGTGAGCATCTCTTCACTCTCATCTCTTCTCAATTCAGCAGGACACATTCACTAAGAAAAGAAACCCTTCCCAAGATGAGCAGACTCTTCAGCTGCACAGTGATACTTGGGTACTTTGACTCAAGGTTATTTACTTTTCCTCCCTTTTAAATTTTTTTTATTATTATTTTTGCGACATTGGTATCCAGTTTGCTCCATTCTGTGGACTTTTGGGGTTTTTTGTCCCTTTTACATCCATAAAGAAACAGGGCTCTGGGAGCTGTTTTTTCCTCTTTCACTTTACTGCATGACCTGCAGTGACTACCATTGTGAGTAGGTGGTGAGGGGAGGACAGCTTACGCCTGTTAGGGTTTCATGATTTTGGTAACAGTGTGCTGTTTCTTTCAGATCCAGGTATGTTTGAACAGCCTGGGAAGGAGAGGTGGGTTCCCACTGCACAGCAGGTGTATTTCTCCAGCACTCCCAGGACCCTGGCAGCAGATGCTGCAGGCTGGCTCCCAGCTCACTCTGCCTGCCATGCTGAAGGGGGGGACTGGGAAGCTCCAGAGGACTGGCACTTCTAAGTATGCATCAATGAAGTCAATTTTTCCGGCAGAAGCCATTTCCTTCCCCACAGCACTTTCCTGTCTCTTTTGCAGAGAGTATGCTGTGGCAGCAGCCACTGCTGCATCTCAGCAAGTCTGTGCAGATAACTCGCAGCAAGTCACAGAGAAAATGCCTCCTTTCCACAGGGGTTTAATTAGGCTGTGAATTATATTAGCAGAGAGGACATGCTTACCGTGCCATACGGTGGGCATCACTCAAGCTGGGCAGGAAAGGGCAGGAGCCGCAGGGTGTGCAGCAGAGACCGAGCTCTCTGAGACTTGCAAAGGCTGAATAAAGCACAGCACTTGCAGTGGGCACCTCCATTGAGCCTGGTCACAGGCTGCACCACCAGAACTGTGCTGGGCCTCTAGAGATGTGTGAGTGCTCTGGCAGCGAATCCTCGCAGAGTGGGATGTGGGCAGTGCGCGTGTGCTGCTGCGTCTACTTGTATGGTGGTCCTGCTGTCCTACAAGGTCAGGCTGTGTTTGAACAGTGTGTGAGGAAACATGGTATTGGAAAGGTTGCTTTGATGCTCTGAGTGGGCTTCATGTTGTCCTCTGAGCCTGTGCTGGAAGACTGCTAAACATTGTGTCATCTGTCCTTTAAATTGCCTCATGAGCAAGGCAGTGGGGATACTGCTAGACAGGAAGGGGGGACATTGGCTGAGCTGTGTTTCAGGAAGTATTTTCCTGCTTTTTTCTTTGCCATTCTTCACAAAGAGTTGAAACTGGATGACAAAATAGGCAATGGATCCTCCCCCAAAAATGCCATCCTCAAAACCAGTCATGATTAGAAGGAAGAAAGTATGCATAAACTTAAGAGTGTGCAGGAAAGCACCTGGTCTGGTTTATTCTGTGCCTGAAGGCTGAGCAAGCAGCTCTCAGTGAAATCATATACAAGTGCACACACAAGCATGCACACACACAAACATAGAGCTCTTCATTTGCCAGTAAAAGTGCAGTAGCATGCACTCTGCATATGAAAGATCATGTCTGTGCTAAAGGTGCACCACCCAGGGGCAGTTGTGCTGTCAGGGACTACAAAGGAGAGAATCACTGATATATATATATTGCTGGAAAACATAAGAGGTTGCAGAAGCAGAACTAACTGTGCTGTTTAGGCTTCTTTTTTACAATTTTATTTATTAAAATGCTCTAGATGCAGAGTAGCTCTTCTCATTATTTATAACTGTCGCTACCACCTTGAAATGAAACTGCAGGCACTTTGATAAATGTGGTGAAAGCTTGTCTGGTGTCCCTGCCACTTCTCTAAAGTGCCTCCTGCGTCCTCTGCTGAATTGCTGTTTCATCAGTTTGGACAGCAGTGTTCCTCAGCAAATTGCAGTAAAAGTCTAGTTGCATCATCCCGTGCTAATGAAAATGGAGCAGGAGGGAGTGAGCATGTGCCGCGAGCATCCTGTAAGTGCTAGGCAGAGCAGGGGCAGGAGGAAGAAGACAGCCCTGCTTCGCCCCACTCACTTCTCCATCCTGGTGAGTTTGGTGGGATAAAGGCTTCTGTTCAGGCTTGCTGTGAGCGTGCTTCTCTTTCGCCTCGTGCTGACTGCTAGGATGTCATTCCTGTTTGAATTGCCTGTGCCAGAGGGCAGAAATTAAGTTGTTCCAGCCTCAGCCCCTCCTTTGTATCATCTCACTGCCCATGGTGTGGAGAGATCAACTGATGGGCTGTACTGGGGCTGTCCTGATGGCTGAGTGCAGAGAGCTTTTAAAAAGTCTTGAAGAATGCAACTCCCCTGGGATCAGAGAAGGCTAAAATGTTGACATTGAAAAATCTAGTGACCAAAACAAAGGGAGAATGTTTGATTCAAACAAACAACCAACAAAGAAGCCAACCAAAAAAAAACCCACAAAAACCCGGATCAACAACAACAAAGAAGAAGCCTCTCAAAACCTTGACTTCTCCTTTGAGCAGGGGACTTGCTCTTAGATCATCTTGCTAAACAGAAGCTGCACTTACGCTGAAGCAAGCCTGCCAGGATGATGAGGCAATGGAAAGCTTGTTCTACAAGGGGAGATTAGAAGAGCTTGAACTGTTTAACCTGAGGAAAATGGTATGGGGAGTAAGAGAGTGCTCTGTAAATATGTTAGAAGGCAAACAGTGTGAAAAGGGAAGAGTTTTTAAGGCTAAGGGAAGGTGTTTGCAACAGTACAGGCCCCTATAAAGCAATTGTGATAATTTAGTCTAGGAATTACAACACAGTTTCATACTGTTAGGTGGGGGAAGTTTGGAAAGCAGCTTCCAAGCAGAACAACAGGAACAAAACGCCCAGACAAGCTTTAAGATGAGTCTCGATCTGTCTGTGAAGGGGATTGTATTAAGAGGACCAGGCTCTGTGTGCCAGTAGATTCTGTTCTATGCTGCTTCCTGTGTTTCTAGTCCCACATTAACTATTCAGGCTTTGTGTACAAGATGTACATAAATAGAAAGCATGGATTAAACTGAGTGGTTTTCAACTTCAAACTCATTTGTTGGGGAGGTATGTGTTCATTTATTTTGGTTTTTGTCTTTTTTTTTTTTCCCCATGGCTCCTTTCAGGGTGTCCTTTTGACCTGAATATGCCACAGCAGCATTTCACCCAGTGCCCAGGTTTCCCCTTCCTCGTCCTCAAGCCGTCTCACTTTTGTGCAAGCTGTTTCCACCAATGCATAGCACAACTCAGCACTTTTGGGGGCTGAAAGCTATTTACCAGCTAAGAGGGCAAGAGTACAAAACTATTTTCAGCAGTGTGACCCACCTCGGCCAATTGGATTGTGTCTGGTAATCCTATTTGGTGGAGATGGGTTCACGTAACCTGAAATAGTCGCTGCTCTTTGCCTTCACCTCTGGCTCCCATGCCTACACAGCAACTGGGTTGTGGTGCCTGTGCTGTAAGACCTGACCTCCAGAGAGGAAAAGGGTGATGTGAGTGCTTGGGCTGAAGCTCCCTTCCAGGAGGTTGTCCCCTTTTTCCACTGGTGCCCATGGGGTGATGTCCTTGTGCCATGATGTGAGGCTGCTCTCCACCCCTGTTGAATCAGGCATGGATGTGTCTATCTCTGACCTTCTAATTACAGCCCTGGCACCAGCCTAAACCTTGGCTTGTCCCTTTGGTGAGGAACAGTACTCTGGATTGCCACTGCAGCACTTTCATTTTTGCCTGCACTCCCACCTCCTGATGGTCGTGTGTATCCTGGAATGGGCAGGAAGGAATTAAGTCAGATAGAGAAAAGGACATCAATATTCTCTTAATTCATTTCAAATGTGTAAAATATTTCAAAGTCATGAAAAATCTATTGCCCAAATTAGGCCAAGAATAGATATTGCTACTTAGCCCAAACTTTCCAGACAGGATTTGAGGCTCTAAGGTTTTTATTGGTGCAGTAACTAAGCAGTGAACTTGCAGGATCCTTTTTTACCCCAGTTTTACTTTGAGGAAAGGATTGCGAAGTCACACTGTCTACTTCATCCTTATAGCTTTGCACCTTGTTGCCACTTTTAGCCCTGTTTGACAGAAGTCTCCAAAATACTGCATTTGCAGTATTTTTGAAGTCATCAAATCATACAGCCAGATTAAGAAAGGAAACCCTACTGAGGAAAAGGAGGTCTATAATGTGAATTTAGGTAGAGTATTAGGCATAAGAAAATCCAAGCCAGCAGGTTGCAGGAATCTAGGCTTCAGTCCTGCTACTCAGGGATTCCTTGAGTATTTGGGATAGGGGTGGGTGTGTAAAGCTGAATATCTCTGAGCCTGTACAGGACTACAGAGCAGGAATGTTGCTGAGTTTTGTAGTTACCAGTTATAGCTCAGCTCAGCTGAGGCACTTTCTAGCCTTGATTGCTGCAACTTTCATCCCTTTGATTGATGGAGAGTACCATACACATTGAGCTGGGCTCACATGCCTGCCTCCTCTCTCATCAAAAAGGAACAACTGTGGGCTAATCCCCTGGGCAACCCCAATGGCAATGAGAGATCCTTACCCCTCCCTGGAGGGGTAAGATGAGATGTTCCCTTTGGCACAGGCCCTGCAGATGCTGCTCAGGCCATACCATGGGTCAGTGCTGCTTCTGGCTTGTGCCTGTGCTCAACAAAGCCATCCCTCTTGTTTCAAGGCATAGAACTTGGAACGGCAGAGGCGTGTTCTCTGGAGGAGTGGGAGGAATAGGAAAGCTGTCTGAGGATAAGGTGCAGTCTGCTATGAGAATCACAGAATATTCTGAGTTGGAAGGGTCCCACAAGCACCATCAAGTCCAGCTCTTATGTGAATGACCCATACAGGGATTGAATCCACAACCTTGGCATTCTGGGTTTATTTAGCACCAGGCTCTAACCAACAGAACTAAATTCAGGATAATTTTCCTAGCAAAAGCTAGGAAACTGGAGTGTATGGTGTGTCACTTAGCCCGGTGTCAACTCAGGCATGGGGCTTTTGTTGTCATGGGTGCTGGACCAGGCTGAGACTGACTCCCAATGCTGTGTGTGGTGAGCCTTTGTCTGCCCTGTGATGCAGCAAAACAGTTGGCAAGTGTTGCCAAAGACCAGTGTATGCAGTGCTTTGCACCGCTCTAGACAGTGCTTTTCGCCATGGGCCATTGCAGATGCTGAGTTAAGCCTGGCAGCAAACCCAGGAGGTGGGCCAAGTGTGCTACAAGCTAGGGCAAGCTGGGGGAGCATGTGGAGTCACCCTTGTGGAGTCACAGGATGGGCAGAGCGTGGCCAGACTCCTGGCAGTCTCCCTTTCTCTGCAGCAGTCAGACTCAGCATTCATTGCATGATGTCTTGATCACTCCAACCTACAGCTTCTCCCTCACCTGCCCTCCTGGCCTGTGCAGCAGCAGCAGCTGCTGCATGAGAATGAAGTGCTTTTCCTGCTACACAAATATCCAGCACTGCAAAATTAGGCTGGAATTTCTCCCTTTCTCCCTTATCCCAGTATCCTCATTCCTCTGTTTTTCAGGGAGGATGTGAGTTCTCCCCGAGATATTCAGCAGTGACATGTGGTTTATTGTGATTTCTTTTTCCTGCCTTCTCACAAAGTAAAACCTTTCTCTTGTTTCAGTGTTGGCACAGAAAGGGCATTGGATTTGGATCCAGCATGAAGATGAGCAGCCAGCATCAAACCTGGGCGAGTTTATGGAGTAAATAATACACCCAATTCATCTCACTGTGTCATTTGCACTAGATGTCTTGGAAACTAGAGCCTCAGTTGGACAGGAAAGCCTGCACCAACTGGAGTTGAAAGGATCTTTCCAGCTTGAGTGCTGGCATCCCTGGAGGGATTTCCTTCGGGGCTTTCTCAGTTTACCTGGACAATGGTCATAAGCTTAGCCTTTCTTGCACATGCTTTAATCTCATGTTTCAGACTGTCTGTTAGTCATCTGTAGGGTCAGGAGGGCATTTATCTCTCTGATCAGAATGGCAGATCTGCTGCAATCTGGTTGGGTTTTTTTTCCCCTTCTCAGTACTTTAGGGCACATTTTACTTTTTCAAATTTCTGGGCACTTTTGCCTAAAAAGTTCCTCCAGATGGTGAAGGCAGGACATTGCAGGGTGTCAGTGGAGTGCTTTATGTACCTTCCTGTCCCTGGTCACTCTGCAGTTACAGCTTTGGGTGCTGTCAGGGGCACAGGAGGGTGAAGTTACTCTTTGTGGGACGTTTCCATATTGAAATGCCCATTGCAAGACTGCCAGCAATTACATGGTGTTTTCCGTCCTTCCTTCCTTCCTAGTGACTGGGATGCAATTCATCCAAGGACTGGCAGGTTGCTTGCAGTCTGTGGTGGGGATCAGGCTTCCTTGGGGACTGCCACCAAGTTTTCCTGCATCCCACTTCAACTGTAGCCTGTGTTCTCAAGCTGCTCAGATCTGAGGGCTCCTGTGCTCCACTTCCCTCCCTCTCTACCCTCTGAATTTTGTTGTTTACATCATTTAGTTCATAATTGCAGCAGTCAGGGTATTAAAAAAAACAAAAAACCAAACCAAAACAAAAAAAAACCAAACAAAAATCTATCAATAATCTGCATTTAGAAACAAGCCTCCAGGGTGTTTAATTAAACCCAGTGTGATGGGAGGCAGCCAAAAGGCATGTGTGGTGTGTGTGTGTGCACAGACAGCTAGGGGAGTGGCAAGTGTGTACATGTGGGTGAGAGAGGGAATAAAAGATCTGGCTAAATGGATCCTTTCTATCTGAGCTCCAAATACAATGTTCTTAAACGTATGACCCACGAGAAAACAACAATCTCCTCTTGAAATATGTGGAGATGCTTGTGCTAGGGAAAAGGTCAGCAGCCTGGCTTCACAGGGCTAGCACGGCTGTAGGTTGGGGTGGCTGCGGGTTTTGGTGGGGAAGGGACATCCCAGCCAACCCTTTCCTGGCAGAGGGGCTGGATTTTCCTGCTGGAATCAAGCTGGAAGGCTCTCACCTAGCTTGAAAGAGACAAAAAGCAGGCTGTGAAAGGGATGTGTGGGCTGTTCTTCTACCTAGACTTTGGTTGCTGACAGAGAGGAAGTGGAAAGAGGAATAGAAACAGAGCTATGAGTTTCAACTCCTGTTTTGTCCCTGGCATATATAAAATCTATGCCTCTTTCCTTCATGAACTAATTACCACCTGGATATCATAAGGAACTGATTTTATTTTCTTTTCCAGTTGCTTTGGAAGAGACAAGAAGAGAAACCTGGGTGTACAGGGGGAAGTAATTCTGACCTAGTAGACCTGCCTCTTCTTTTTAAATCAGTTTCATAGAATCATCTACACACTTTGTCCATTTTTTTTTTCAGCTTGTGTTCTCTATTTGCCAAAAAATATTTAGCTTCTTCTTCCCTTTCATTGCCCTGCAGAGTCCCTCCTCATTTGCCTACCTCTGCTGCCCCAGAAAAGGGAGGCACCGGACCTTGGTGCCTGGTGGCTTTCCCTGGTGAGCAGTGAGAGCCCTCAAGGACAGTTGCCCTTTTCTGGCCAGCTGAGGATGTGAATGGGGCGTGTGCCTCTGGAGCTCAGTGCTGGCTGCAGTGGGTCTCCCAGTGGGCAGTGGTGCAGGCTGTGGGTGCCACAGCTGTGTGCAAAGCCAGCATCATTCTCGTGTGCCTGATGCCCACTTAAAAACAATGGAGAACAGAAAAAGGGTTGTGTTTTCCAGCTGAAATAGCTTCAACAAGTCACGGGCACAGTCCCTGTAAATGCAACTGTTGTGTGCGGCCCTGGGATGACTGGCTCTGTTGTGCTTGTCCCCAGGGAGCCATCAGGCCCACAGGGGCTCCTCTGAGCTGGGGGCTGGTGAAAGCCAGAAGATGTGGTGGGGGGAAAGGATCGCTACAGGGATGGTGATTTGTCATCCATTGCAAATAGCCTTGCAGCTGAGAGCTTTGCCAAGCATGAGGTGTAGCTGCTGCTGCTGCTGAGCTTCTCAGCTGTATGAGAGCAGCAAGCCCTCATGCTAGCTGAAATAAGAGGAATACTACATCAAGGTGTTACCTAATGATGGTGGCTTTGCAGTCTATGAAGCCTGCAGTCCTGTGTCTTCCCTGAAATTCAGGTTGGTGAAAATAATTAAGGTGGAAGGGCCCATCTAGTCCACCCGCAGGCGGAGCAGTGCAGCCTGTAACTTTACATTAAGGACTTTCAGCTGCACTTTTGCTGTCAGATTTGGCAACTGCACAACCTTTCTCTTGCTTCCCAGTGAGCTCCATACTGCCTCAATGCGTGTGGAGCTATTGTATGTGTTGGGTCATAAGGAAGGGCGGCTGCTCTGTCGAGCTCCTGGTTCAAGCTGCTCCTCCACGATGACATTTCTGTGCCACAGCAGGTCATGCAGGTTCTTATCGGCTCTAATTAATGCTCCTGGCAGTGATGACAAGTGGCCCACGGAAGCGTGAATCTAGTTTAAGGAGACTAAGAAGCCAAAAGGAAAAAAAAGAAAGAAAGCCTTCTAATCTGATCCATTATGCTCAGACCAAGAGATCAGCAAAATGATCAAGCAAGGAAGAGAAACAACTTCTGGCTACTAGATTTTGTATCCCTATCCAGGCCAAGTGCCGGGGTAACTGTTAAACGATTGTAGCACACTGAACATCAATCTTGTAACAAGCTTGGATAATACCCTGTGGTGAATTAACAAGGACTGCTGACATCTAAGTGCTTTTCAGCTATGTGCTGCCAGGAATAAGTCTCAGTTCTGGGGGGCCTGAGTCTCTCCTCAATCTGAGTTTAATTCCCTCCCATCTGCTGTCTGCATTCCCCGACGATCCTCGCCCAAGTAGGGCACAGCGTGTGTTTTGAGGGGAGTGGGGATATGCTGGGCTCTCCGTGGGCTGAAATTTCCCAGGCGGAGAATTTGTGCTGTGTGGGGAGATCCAGGGTCTTTGTGCCCCCGCATGAGCAACTGGGTGCTGCCTCAGCCAAAACGTCCTGAGAGCCTCCGCTAAGGTGGCTCTGCTGGTAGAACAAAACCATCCAAGCTTGAGCAGTCTGGAGCAGGGGACAAAGGCAGTCTCATTCCCACCACTGCTGGGGATAATTATCTCATTATTCCTGCAGCCTCCACAGCTCCCAAAGAAAGAGTGACTGCTGTGCAACAATGCCTCTGCTGTAAATAACGCCCTCAGCACATTCCACTGAAGCAGAAGATGGAGGTATAAAGCACTGTCTACCCTCAGACCATGCTCAGATTCAGCACTTGGACTTTGGTCCACTGAGCTTTAAGTTTTGGGTGGTTGTTTTTGTTTTGTTTTGGTTTGGTTTTTTTTGAAAGTGGGGCAGGGAGCTCTGTGTGGGCTTTCTAATGTTTTATTTATTAAATCAAGGGCATGGATGCATGTTCAGTTTGCAATGGTTGGAGTTGTGCAAGAAGCCTGTGTCACCCTTCTCCTGGATGTGACTGGCAACCTCACACAGCGGGCAGGAAGGGGAGCTTCTGTTCTGGCTATGCCAGGGCAAAACTGGGGAGTGCCACTTATTCCTCCTGGATCTGTCAAAACGAATCTTCGTCTTCAGGCATCAAAAATGTCCCCGAGATCCTTGTTTGGAGGGAGGCAAGACTAGGGGGTAGGAATGGGAGAGGTTTTGCCAAGGTCCATGCAGCCTGCAGAGAGCCAAGGGCAGAACTGGGTGCCATGACTCAGGTTTATTCACTTTGCCTTGTTTAAAAGGTGTCCCATAAAAAGAAATATATGCTGCCATTAGAAGCAGAGAAGTTTTTTTTTGTCAGACTTCTGCATGTTTCACTGATCCATTGCTGGTTTGTGGATCTTACTGCAGTGCTGCTGATGCCCGTGCCATTATCCATGGGTGCCTGAAATCTGGAGTATGTTGGGTTTTTTTCTCTACTTGTTATGTGAGAAATACCAGGAAGTTGTCTCCCAGGTTTTCCTGGAAGGTTTCTGGAAGATTGAAAAAGTGTATCATGAAGTTTCTTCATCCTTGTCTGAAAATTGCATTGACTTTCAAGAAAAGAACCGTTTTGCATAGCATTTGTCAGGCAACTGGTTTTATTAAATGTTAACATAAAGCAGAAGGTGAGTTTTCAATGTTTCTTTAGGTTTCCTTGCTCAGGCTTCTATTCTGTTGGTTGTGATGGGACTATTTCATTAGCTCACTGGAGATGTCTTTGGCAAAAAATAAGCAGCTGAGACTTAATATTTCTTATGTACCTTAAAAACAGCTAAAAGAGCAGGTGTAAAAATACCCCATCGATACATGAATTTTCACCTAGGCCTCAATTGCAGATCCACAAATCAAAAATGCAAAGACCAAAGCATCTTTCTCCTGCAGCCCTGCTGGGAACAAGGCTGTTGTTGGCTGGCACATGAACTTTCTCTGTGCCACCACTGTGCTGCAGCTGGGCTGAGGGCCGGGGTGGAGTGAGGTGGGTGTGGGTGCTCCTGAAGGAGAGCAGAGCCAGCTGCAGGGAGCCAGGGCAGCCTCCATCACTTTGTCCCAGGCTCTAATGCTGACTTGCTGCAAAATTTGAGTGCCTTCTTTTCCAACACATAAAACTGGGAAGGGTGGCTGTTGCTTGTAGTGAAAGGAGTCAGTGTGTGAATCAGTGGGGGTTGTGCTCATGTCTCTGCAACGTGCTGGATGGATGTAAAATGTCTTTATTCCCTGTCTGGTCCAAAACCAAAAGCCCTGTGAGGCTGTGCAGAGGAGGGATCCCTCTTCCTTGCAGGCCATCTGCAAACCTTCCTGCCAGCAGCCTCTGCTACTCCCACACTGAGCCAGCAACTCGCTGGTATGTTTGGGCTGGCTGGCTCTGGGCAAGTGGCGGCTTACACAGAGGGTGGAGCTTTCTGAAATCCTGGACCTAACCTCAGCAAGTACAGGCTCTAGCCAAGCAAAAAGACTTCTCCATCTTTGCCACACCATCTGTCTTCTTCAACTTTCTGTAATCTTTCAGCTGCTGGATTAGAAATTACCACTATGCGGCCCTGGGCTGAATCCAAAGCAGGGTTCCTTCTTCAAGTGATTCAGGAGAGTAAAGTTCCGCTGAAATGTGGTGTCTTTTCCCTCCTCCTCAGGGCCCCACAGGGTCACACCTGGCCACCTTGGAGCATCCTGGATTGGTAGAACTGGATTTATGCTTTGTGTCTTGATGTCTTTTTCCTATGCCATGTGCAGGGGTAGAGGGGATGCACTCATGACTTAGCAGGACTAGTGTTGGGAGAACACATCTGTTTATTTCTCTAGTCTGGTCTTTGCTAAACAACATGCTCACTGCTGGTGTGCATGTGGGAGAAGTTCTGGGTCCTGCACTTGCTCATTATCAGTCTGACTTCCCAGAATCAAAGGAGAAATTGATCTTTCCTGTGTGTTTTTACAAGACCATATATTTTGAGGGGTGAGGCAAAACGCTTCCTTCCTATGTACTGTTTCCAACATCCATGTTGTCAGTGCTGCATGCCTACCATTGTCAGATGTTTCCTTTGCCTCTTCTTCCAGCACCAATGGCATTCTTTCCACAGGGGACACAAAATGAGGTGGTAAGGCTCAGTGCAGAGCAATTGGTGCATGATGCTGCTGGTGTCACCCAGACACTGGAACAGGCTTTGTGCCACAAATACATGCAGGACTCTGGAACACAACAAGGCATCTTTCCTGCTCTTACCCCACTGATGGTAATGCCAGTTTTATCAGGGTGAGTGCTGCTAGCTTTTTCTTGATGTTTCCCGGTTGTATCTGGAGGAGTGTTTAGGGACCTGTAGCTTAAGCATCTGCCAGTGACACTGAGGTTATGACACCTGCCTACCTACAGAAGTGCTGCCATGACAAGGGGCACAGCACATGCCCAGAGTCCCTCAGTCTGGAGAAGTCAGTGTGCTGGCTGGGATGGTGGGGAAGGAGGCAGTGAGCCATCTCACTTGGAGGGCCCAGGGAGATGCCTGATTCCTCATGCCAGTCACGAGCCAGCAGTATTGTATAAAGACCTGGCTGGTGCTGCTGGTTATAGGCATTATTTTAGAATGTGTTTTATTAATGTTGAAATTTGAACCAGAAGAGGAACAGCTTAGTTGGTTATGCAGTACCAGAAGGAATAGGGAGCCATTAAAATGTATCTGGGTGAGCAAGGCTGGGCGTGTGGGTGCACACAGAGACAGCAGATCTCAGCAGTGAGAAGGGGTCCTTCGGTAGCACTTATTTTTCTGACAGAAGCTGCACTTTTGTTGCTGCTCCGTGAGGTGCAGTGCAGAAAGGATGACTGCCTGGAGGGTGCTGCTGGGAGGTGAAGCTGTGTGCAGTTTCCTCAGGGAAGCAGAATTTCCTTTTGTGAACCATCCCTCTGTGTGCCCGTGTTAATGGTGCTCAGTTGCCACTCAGTGTCATATGTCCCTGCCTCCCAAAAGAACCTGCACTGTGGAAAGGGAACAGAGAGGGGAAATGGAAAGATGAGAAGCGGGGGATTTACAGGCTCACAGGGAGGTGATGTGGACAATGCCTACATGAGATACTGCAGGCAGAAGTAAGCTCACTTGACCTTCTGTCTGAGCCTGTGGATGAAAGCCAGCGCTGGTCTGAAAGCCGTGGCATTGCTTCAGTGCAGCACCAGCCATGAGCTCACGCCCCTTGCATCTCAGCATGCCAACCACAGCTATGCAGCTTCACCCCAGCTTGCTCCTGCCCGCAATACTCCAGGTAAATGTACCCATGGCTTTGCCGGTGCCACCTTCTGCTTATAACCCCTGCTTTTCCCAAAGAGCAGCCTGCCTCCAAGTGCATGTTTAAGGGAAGGCTGCTCAGGCTGTCCCCTAAATAAGTAAAATGGCTCTAATCTGCACCAGCTGGTCCCATCACCTTCAAGTGTAATTGTTTAATGTACATGTTGTACATTAGCTTAGCAACTTGACAGTCACACTGTGGTTCACACAAGAATCCCAAATATCACAATGCAACCTTCAAGTATGACCATTACTCTTGAACCATACCTTCAAAAATAACAGGCTGAAGATCCCAATTTCTATTTCTCTATAAGGTTGGATATTCCCATGCTGTGGACACCTTTAGTGTCCTAGCAGATGGCCGTCAGAGTGTCAGTGTTTGGGAAGTCACTTGCTACAGTAGTTGGAGGATTAAGCTTAGAAGGGATGGGTTTGCCCTGAGGAATGATCCCCAAAATTGCTGATTTGAAGAGTCCTTTCTATACACTGCAGTTGTTTGCACACAAACCTATCAACTGTTCTTCTCCTGGGATTTGCTGTTTATACGGAGAAGAGCAAATAAAGATTCTTCTGCAATTTCAATGGAAGCCAGGGAGCTTTTAAGCAGGCAGAGCAGCTACTGGCATCCCTGTTTCTCTGCTGAAGAAATGGGATGACTGCTAAGAGAGATGTGAGATGTCACAGTTCCTTTTCCTCTGAGGGATGAAAAACACTGTACAGGCATTTAAGCTTCACAAAATCCCCCTGCAAGGTATAAGGAGGAGTTTTTTATATATGGAGAAACTGAGACAAAATGCCTTGCTGCTGCTTGATCCATTCATTACTGAAAGAATTGAGGACAGAAGTTGGGACACCTATTCATAGCACTGACCACAAGGTCCTCCCTCCCTGTCACCTTGGAAGTCACACTGCCCATGCAGCAGTGCTCCTGGGAGGGCTTTCAGTGTCTGCTTTGGTCAGGAGACTATTTTGCAGATGTGTCTCCTCCATTCTTGCAATGACATTGCGTCTGACCTGTAGTTCTTAGATATTTTGTATAACCACCCCATTCCAGGTATGTCAGCCTGCAAGACCCATCTGTATGCGCTTGCCATTCCCTATCCCTCCCTGTTTTCAATCTATGCCAGTGCACTGCTTGCTTGAATCATAAAATCTCTCACTTGGTGTGGGCTTTTTGTTTACCTGCTTGTGGTTCTGTGCTCCCCTTTCCGTATCGCCTTGCCAGCTACGGTGCAAACAAAACCTGTCTGTGGGGGAAGGGAGCAGGCTGGGAATGCCCATCCTCTCGAGGACACGTCTGATCCTGCATGTTGTGAATGAGAGATGCTACTCTGTCCTCCCTTCCTCTTCCCTGCAGTGAGCTGACCATCTGCTTACCTTAATGGACTAGAGATTAGCCCCGGGGTTAAGTTATCAACGTAATTAACCTAGATTTCTCCTCTACGGCTGAGGCAATTTTTACTTGTCTACTGCTCAGGTGATGTTGTGAAATTCAGACGGCTCTCGAGGAACAACAGAAACTGGAGCAAGTGGAGGGGAAGACTTTAGAAGTTTGAAATTACTCTGAAGCCCCCAAGGCACAGAGATAAGAGATGATGAAGCTTGTGTAGGGTCATGTATGTACTCAGCTATGAGAACAGTATTGAAGAGAAATCTAATATATTATTAATAGTGCCTGTTCCTAACGTGAAGGGCTTTTCAGGTCTGCATCTCAAGCCAGGCAAGACTCTTTATCTCTATTTATGGAAATCTGTTCCTGGAATGTATGCAAAAAGCTAACAAATTGAAAATATTACATCCCAGTGTTTCTGTCCAGATGACTTTTGTCATCTACCTGTAGGACACTTCCCAGCCTGTGCTCTGTACCAGTGGTTCAGTGACAGGCTGTAGTTCCATACTGTAGTCATGTATCACCAGAAACTCTTTTCATTCTGGCTTAGTATGCTAGAGCTAATGTGACTCTACAGCCATGTGTGGGTGGCTTTTATGCTACATTTTCCTTGACAGTAAAAGATTGCAGTTGCCACTTCAGAGCATCCCTAGCTGCCTTTCCTGCCCTAGATTCAGGCTGTGTTTGTGGATAGTGCTATTGGACTTGTGCACAGGCTGTCTTCCTTTGCAGGGCCAGCAATGGCAAGGCAGTGCCCCAAGTTTCCTCGGGCACCAAGCTCCTCCATACACCCGCTGGGGTTCTTCTGCCTGTGCCCACGGCACTGGGGCCATGTGCCTTTGCACTTGGATTCAGCTTGCCGTGGGTGGAGATCCCCGGCCGAGGCTGTGAGTGTGGGAGCACTGTCTGACCCATCCGTGCGGGCACCTCCCGTGCCAGAGGACATGCCACTCAAACGATCATTGTAATTACCGTCCTGGAAGCTTTTAATCCCTTGGTTAAATAAAACCAACAAATGATAGTGGGAGTAGGAAACTGCAGCCGGCTGCAGGACAGCCCCGCCAGGAGCAATGAGATGTGCGAATGAACAAACACCCGCATCCTGCCAGAGACACCTAATCTTCCTAATGATGAAATTAGCATGCAGCTTTGGTCAGATCCCACCCACACCTCGGTGCTCAGCCCCAGACTTCTCATTGGCACAGAGGCAGGCAAGTTAGAAGGAGTTCAAGTAATAACAAAAATGATTAGGGTGCTGGAGGGGAGACGAGGAGTGAGGAAAGATTAAAGCATCTAAGTGTGTTTATCATGGATAATTGGTGATTAAGGGGGGAAACCTAACTGTCTTCCTGTAATTTGAAGGGTGTGAACTTGAGCGGAGCCGATCAGAAGGGTGGCAGGAGGTGTATGAGTAGGAGTGATGTGATACAGCTCAAGGAAAGAAATGTAGGTAGAATATCAAGCAAACTCCTAATTACATTTTTTGGTCTGGCTTGTGAGTGACAATGGTAAGAACACGATTTTTTGGGGGGCATATATACAGACAGAAAAATCCTGGAGGAGAGACCCTCTAGTAGTAAATTATCCTGTACAGCAAGGGCTGGACTACTTGAGACCATACACGTTTTGTCCCCTTCTCCACATCTTTTTTGTTCTTTACAAATATAAATATATATAGGAGGAAACAAACAGCACTAGCACTTGTGATTTTCAGTGGAGACATGTTGCAAATATTACATTTTCCAGTAACACTTTACCCCACACTGTCACTGTAAAATCTGTCTGCTGTCAAAATGTGGTGGGGTGTCAGTCCTCATGTCTCTTTGATAAGGTCTGGGAAGGATTTGGGGGACATTAGCAGCACCCAACGCCCCCAGACTCTATTGAGAGCAGCTGTCCTCAGTGAAATGGGGGGAGCCCTGGTGGGGGAGCCCTGGTGGTGCTGAGTTGTCCAGAGATAGAAAAGCCTCAGACCATGCCTGCGTTGATTTTTGTATGTACTCCTTGGTGTGCTCTGGCAAATCAGTGTGCCCATCATGCTGTTGGGCTTGTGCTCTGCTTTTCAGTTTAGGCTTGAAATTGGCAGACCTGTCTTTTTGGGTGGCAGAGACCAGTCACAGTGTAGGGAGGTTCTCCCTTATCTTGTACATGAAGGATCTGAATTTCTTTATGAGGGGTTTGCAAACCCTGTCTGTGCTCTTGGAGGCATACAGGGCACAATGACAGCCACCTAATGTTAGTCCTCTGTTGTCCCATGATTGTGCCCATGCAGAAGAAGCAGGATCACTCTCCTGACAGACAGGTGAAATATTTACTTGAGTGCTTCTAGTGATGGCTGTGCTGCAGCTTTCTTACTAGTAGAAATTTTACCCCACCCCTCCTCCCAGTAAGCCTCCCTACACACTGGGACACTCACTATACTAGGGATTGCTTCCTGTATACAGAATCATAGAATCACAGATTATGCTGAGCTAGAAGGGACCCACAGGGATCATCGAGTCCAATTCCTGGCCCTGGACGGGACACTCCAAGAGTCACACCTGTGTCTGAGAGCATTGTCCAAGTGCTTCTTGAGCTCTGTCAGGCTTGGTGCTGTGCCCACTTCCCTGGGGAGCCTGTTCCAGTGCCCAACCACCCTCTGGGGGAAAAACCCTTTTCCTTGATATCCAAACTAACCTGCCCTGACTCAGCTTTATGCCATTTCCTTGAGTCCTGTCACTGGTGACTAGTATGAAGAGATCTGAAGCTTGCTCTCTGCTTCCTCTCCTGAGGATCTTGAAAACCACAGTGAGGTCTCCTCCTCTTCTCCAGGCTGAACAAATCAAGTGATACCAGCTACTCCTCATACAGCTTCCCCTCCACACCCTTCATCATCCTCGTGGCCCTCCTTTGGACCCTCTCTAACAGTTTAATGTCTTTCTTATATTGTGGCTCCCAAAACTGCCCCCAGCACTCGAGGTGAGGCCGCCCCAGTGCAGGGCAGAGCGGGACAATCCCCTCCCTTTCCCGGCTGGTGATGCTGTGCCTGATGCCCCCCAGGACACAGCTGGCCCTCCTGGCTGCCAGGGCACTGCTCATTCAAATTCAACTCTCCATCAGCCAGGACCCCCAGGTCCCTTTCTGCAGAGCTTCTCTCCAGCCTCTCGTTCTCCAGTCTGTGCACAGAACCGGGGTTGCCCCATCCCAGGTGCAGACTCTGGCACTTGCCCTTGTTGAACTTCATATGGTTGATCCATATGCTTACACATTGTTACATGTAGTTGATCCACATGCTTACACATTCATCCCCCCCTTCCCGCCCTGCCTCTGCAGTGGCTTGCATGCTTTTCATATAATTTGCAGAGTTTTGTTGGCAGGAAATGTTGCCTAGAATGGGTTCCCATTGCAAGCATTTCACCTCAATAATCTCCAAAACAATATGTTTACCAAGTTTGCAGCTGCCCATGCTATCTGTAATGCACACAAATTCCTCACCTTGTACCTGATTTGTTCTCCTGCTGCTGCCTGCCTTTCTCTCCAAACCTGCAGGACATCCCCCTAACTTCATTCCTGTTTTTCACACCAGCTGCCCAAGGGCTGTGACACCAGTACTAGCATGGCAAACGCTGTGACGTAGTGACTGTGCTCTACCGTGGCTCTTACCCGGGGCGGCTGCTCCCCATCTTCATCATCCTAACACGGAGAGACTCAGCTCGAATGTCCCTGCAGTAACCTGCCTGGCCATAAATATGAGACCTTTACCTCAGAAGGTTTGCCTCCAACATCTTTTTTTAGCTTGCCTGGTATAATTCTCTGCTCTGTGACTACTTGCAGACACCATTGCAGGTTTTATTTCCAAAGCAGACGGCATTGTAATTAAGAGGTCCCAAAATGAACTCAGCCTTTCAATAACAAAGCATAATGAAATGAGCTCCTAACAAGACTGACGGGAGAGCAGTCAAGCTGTTTCAGCATCCACATAGACATTTTACCTGACAGAATAATAACCAGTTTCTTTCAGCTGTTAGGTCCACCTTCTCTGTTACAGTCTGACAGCTGCTGTCACCTCAGGAACCACCAACAAAGGGGTGTATCCTTGTCTTTCCAGGGAGGTAACAGCACCAGCTAAGAGGCAAAAGCTTTTATCCTGGAAAATTTCCAGACACCTCTAGAGAGGAAAATCCTGCCACTGGCAGACACTGACCATGGAATCAGATAATGCAACCGATGGCAACTGCAAGACTGATCCTTTGCCTCCTCCCCACAGGCAGGCAACTCTGAACAGCTGTGGTCTGTGACGTCCTGCAGAAAATCAGGGTCTTTAGCATTACGTTGACATAGGCAACCAAATTTTCAGATCTGGTGTCTTGAGAAACTGAAGGCACCTTTCTCTCGAGCAGACTTGTATCAGCTATTTCACAGCTAATACATACTTGCTACACACTAAAGTGTTTGCTGACTCACAGCTAGGCTGGTGTGCTGGGAGGCTCCACCTCTGTGTTATGGCCCACTTCTGGTGCTGCCTGGTCCTAATTTGCTTCAGGAGGTGCAACTGAGCTGCTGGTCCTGGCCCCAGCAATGCTTAGTGAACCTGTGAATCAACTGGCCTGGATAAAATTTGGCTGGGTCTTGTTACTGGGTCTTGCCTTCCTTGTCTGACAAGGTCTAGTGAAAAGCTGCTTGATTGTCATAATGTCATGGTCATCCTGTGTCTGTGAGAGAAGGCAGGTGATTGCCTAAAGAGCAAAGGATCCTGGAACCCTGAAAAAGCCTGAACTTCTTGCCCAGGCAAAGGTAAAGACCCCTCCTTGAAGGCATTCCAAACCCACAAGATCTTGTGGGACAGTGTGGGTATAGAGCAAGAGTAACCTTTCCCCTCTGTATCCAGTCCCTTGTCAACTCATGGAGCCACTGGCTGCCTTCTTTGGTGAGGCTGGTCAGGGTGGCCACACAGTGCTGAGGATGTGTCTGCCAGCAGGTAGCAACCCTGGACTGACTCTGCACCAGGGAACAAACCTGAGCACTGAGACTGTGCTTCTTTTCACCTGCTCCCTACCAGGAGATGAGGCAACCCCTTTCCTGGGTCCTTCTTACAGGGAGCAGGTTGGTGGCTGGTGTTGTGCTGCAGGGAGCTGGCAGTGCTGGCAGGGATGTGGGGCCAGGCTGGAGAGCTGTGTTGTAGGACAGTGCACATGTGCAAGTGGCTGTCAGTCTCCTGGCATCTCCAGAGCGCTTGACAGCTGGGAACACAATGCAGGCATGCTTATGTGAAAGGAAGTGACAGCAAGGAAATGGAAACGTCTGGAAGCATACCAGGGAGTGAAGCCTCGTCATAATATACCCCCAGGCCAGATCAGAGTTACTTTAATGCAATGATTCATTATTTTTTTCCTCTGCTTTTCTCTCAGTGAGGAGATGCTACAGATCTTGACTGGTATTGCTGAGTATGTAAAATATCGTGTTGCACACTTCAAGGAGATGCTGGCCAAATAAAATATGAGTCCTGCACAGAAGAACTAGTTTGAATGCGAGTTTTCAGGATAGCAGAGCCTTGGCTTTCTGGAATCAGAGTAGCTTAGAGTTCATTTTATTTTGCAAAAGGAGCCCAAACACTTTGGGGCTTCTGCTGGTCAACCACAAAGTACAGGAAGAAGTTTTCCCTAGCACCTCCTCCCATGTAAGTTTATATTTGATCTTGAAGGGGTCTGTGTCTTGTATTTCCACCAGGATCAGACTGATTTTGGTGTAACAAGGATGGATGAAGCCCTCCTTTATTAGAGTCTGGATACCGTGGGGATGGGATAGACCATGTGGTGACCATCTCTCTTCCTTTTTACTGTACTGACAGAAAAACAGCATCTGATACTGATTTTCCCTTTCT
This sequence comes from Aphelocoma coerulescens, assembly GCF_041296385.1. Taxonomy (NCBI): domain Eukaryota; kingdom Metazoa; phylum Chordata; class Aves; order Passeriformes; family Corvidae; genus Aphelocoma; species Aphelocoma coerulescens. The sequence goes on along the minus strand of NC_091013.1, from coordinate 99,053,617 downwards.
CCTGAGAGGGAAAAGATGGGAGTAATAGCACAGTGGACATGTGTGCTGATGCCACAGCTGTCATTGGGAACCCTTTGAGGCCAGTGGACATCCCTGACTGGTGGTCATGTCATGATTGGGGACCAACATTTGCCCACAGTGGAGCTATGATGGCCAAACAGCTTATTTCTCCTCTGCATTGTGATCTAAATAAATCTCGTAGAGCAGAAAGTGGTTATGATCATTTATCATTTGTTGAGCTTCAGCTTTGTGTCTGGCAGATACTAATGGAGAAAATGTTGTCATCCAAACCCAAGCAGCCTTCAGCTGGAGTTAAACTACAGCACTGCTGAAGAGCTACAGATTTGAGAGAGAAAATAATAACAGGTGGGCAGATTATTAAAATACAATGCAGACAATACCTGGAGGGTAAATATAATCAGCTTTGAGATGACAGTGAAATCTGAGGAGTGTTTTGACAGCAAAGAAGGCTGGTATACATGTGCCTTCACAGTGAGGACCCCTGCTAACACAGCTGGAGAGCTGATATCTTTATTTTAGCAACTTGTTTTCCATCATAGAGGAGGGCTACTTGTACCTGATAACTCACAGGCAGCCTGGATGCACCTTATTTCGCTTTCCTTTGCAGTAGGCTTCCTGCAGCATCCCAGAAACCAGAAAAGTCTTGCTGCAAAAGCACGTGCTTTGAGAGGCATTGCAGAGGCTGAAACCAGCACTGGGTTGCACGGCTTGCCCTGGGTTCCTGTGAACCACCATGTGTCTTTGAGCACAAGCAGCACCAGTCCTGCCCACCCCTAATTCCAGAGGAGCAGTCTTACCTCTTCTCTGGATATGGGCAACCTCTCTTTCTGCACAGGTGTGCTTTCTTCTCCGCCTCATGCATGGGCTCACCTCACCCTGGCAGCCTCTTGCCCCATGTATCATGCAAGATTTTCACTGTGTGTCCTGCACACACTTCAGCTGTTTGTTCTGCCATACCTTTACCTCACTGGCTGTCTGGGGAAGACACACTGACGCCAATAAAACTGATAAATTGCCAGAGAGGGCGAGATACAGTTTTAGTAACTGGCATAACAGTGAATTTGCTGACCTGGCACAGGGAGGGGAAAGGGAAAGGCTTGTGAATTAATTACAGTGCTGAAGCAGTGCTGAGGAGAGCCTGTCTTTCTGCTGGACGTGGTTCAGTCACTTGGCTGGAGATAGGAGTCTAACTGCTGTATACTTGAGGAGGTAGCAGATGCCCAAGGTTGAGAGTCAGGGCTGTTCAAGGAGTGGGCCTGGGTCCTGTAAGCTGTATTGAGACCATGCTGCTACACTCTGCCTCCCATCCATGACTTGCCACTGCTTCCCCTGTACTGGCATTTTAAATCACACCCCAGAATGGACTCTTTAGAAAGCTGCACAATTGCTGGGGCTGATGTGAAGGCAGCATGACAAGGTGGTAGCAAAGCTGGGACATCAGCAAAGCAGGATTCAGTCTGCTTTGAGTCCTGTTCCATACCAAATCCTGGTTCTAGCTCTGCCACTGACCTGGGTGAAGACAGGTCACCCCTCTGTGCTGTGACAGAGGGGGACAAACTGCTGCTGTGGTCAGTATTGCTCACTGTATTCCCAGATGCTTTCCAGTAGTCTGGACAAATCTGGTACCTCCCTTGTTTTGCAAAGCTAAAGCTGTCTCTGGAGTGCCCCAGCCATGCTGCGGTCCCCAGTGCCACTTGCAGGGCTGGAGGAAGATGAAGATGAAGCTCTCATCTCTCAGCATTGCTGCTTTCTCTCCTGCCCGTAATCCCAGGCACCAGCCTGGGGAAAACTAGTAGGTTTTCCTAGTAGTAGACAAGTAGACACTTGTCTGTGTCAGAGCATTGAATGAAGTGGCTCCAGTGCTTCCCAGTTTTCTGAGAAATTCTGGAGAAAGATTTAGAGGGTGAGCAAACTTGCTACCCATAGGAAGCTTGGAGGCTCAGGGGCTCAGCAGTGGGCGTTAGTTCAAAGAGAAAGGCAACGTGTTGAACAAAATCTCCAGAGATTTCAAGTTTTATGAGTCTAGAAGGGAGAGCATCTCTTTCGAAAGGTGTATTATCTCTGAAAGTAGAAAATAATTATTACTGTACTGGTGTGATAGTTATCTATCAGGTTTACAAATCTTCATTGCCAAAGGAAAAATATTTCAATACATTTTGAATACAAGTTGTCTCCTTAGGGGCCACCTCATCTCTGATGTATGACTGATTACTTGGCCAGACAAAGGTTATTGCAAGAAATAGACTTGACCTTTTAAGCATACATCTGAGATTTGCAGCAGGAGTGAGCACCATACTTTCTAAATGAATGTGTTAGTAGGCAATGAATGCAGAGGAGTGCAACTAATTAAAGATGCATGTCAAAGAAAATAGATAGAATAATAAAAGGTAAACAAATATTAGAGAAGATGTTGTCAAAACAGAAGTTAAAGCCAGCCAGCACAGAGTGGGAAGAGTCCCATGTGGAACAAAAGCAGCCATGTTGAGAACAGTGCTTAGCATTAAATTGCAAAGAAATATAAGAATAAAATGCAATTATGGCTATACAGCTGGAGGACAAATCTGTTACGATGATGGTGCAGAGCCATTGGTAACTGTATGATAAGAAAATGCAAAAAAACTTTCAGCCATCTGGTCAAGCCTGGTACTTACACAGTTCTCATTGTTAATGGTCCTCACATCAAGTGTGTGTTGTGAGGCTGCATCCTTAGTAATATTTTAAGACTGGATCTATAGTAATAGGACATATGATCAGACATGCAGCCAAATGCACACCAACCTCTAAATTTCTCATCAGCTTTTAAAGAGAGCATTCCTGGCTGGTAGACAGTTCAAACACATTTTTTGCTTATAGGCATTTGTCAAAGTCTCCTTGGCTTCCACAACATCTGAAGAGAGTCTTCCCTGAGCTTGGCTTGCTGCTTTTGCTGTGCCTCCCCTGTAAAATGAATGTAAGTTACTGAGCAAGTATTGGCTTACTATTCCTACCTCCAGTCAGACCTGTGGAGGGGCAGTGGGGGGATTAATATAGGGAGCATGTAATCACCTGAGCTGGAATTTAGCCTTGACACTGCCTTATCACTTTTAATATTATTAAAAAAGAGGACCACAGGATCTCCAATGGCTAGAAGTGATCTAGTCCTCAGCTTTATCTCTGGTCTGAAACTCAAGATCACAAACAGCATGGCTCTTCTGTGGGAAGCCTGGGCTTGGCAGAGAGAACAACCTGCTGAAAACTCATCTTGGGCAGCATTTGATTTTTTGCCTTGAAGGTCTCCTTGCTTTGCTATGAGCTTTTGCCTGTTCAGGCTCAGTGAGTGTGGGAGCAGTGGGATCCTGGCTCTGTCAAGGCTGTTAAGGAAGGGTGGTTACAGGTTTCTTGTGTTTACTGGGATGATTGTTTTTGACACGTCTTTTGGTGCATCTCTGTTTGGGGAGGACTGAAGGGAGACCTGATGTCAGAGAAGATGGGATTGAGTGTGGGTTGGAGCAAAGCAGCTCTGTGAACTTGAAGGTGGTGTCACCATTGTTGCTGTTGTTAAGAGCTCTGGGGCAGAGCAGGGGATGATTTCAGTCACAGCATCTTTGTGTATCTCGGTGAGATGCCCATTCAGAGAGACATGATTCCCAAGTGTGGTCTGACCTCTGTGGGCCCTGCTGAACAATGTTGAGGGAGTGCAGTGGAGGGGTGCTCTAGGCTGTGGGGGCACTTCTAATTCAAAGTGATGAACCAGTGGTAGCTGGTACAAAGGGCTACATGGCATCAAGCTCCCCATGAAAAATGCTCACTGGCCACCGCCAGCTCAGGTATTGCCAGGGCTGTTGTGGAAGGAGGCTGACTGAAGTCACGTGTTCAGTCCATGAGGACCTGCCCTCAGCCTCAGCAGGTGCCCCAGGCCCGCTGGTAAGGCAGGGACACAGCTGCTCTGAAAGGGTCACTGCCTTCTACCGCTGCCACTGCTGTGCTGGCTGTGCACTGGGGACAGGGAGGAAGAGGCGATAACAGTTTTTGTTGACAAAGCTGTCTTGATACCTGTGTAGATCTATAGGCAGAGTTGCCTGAGGAAAGATGAAAAATTAATGGGGACATTTTCACCCTGGCTGGCTCACATGCCATTTTAATCCTGCTGCCAACATGACGGGCATTTCCGCCTGAGAAGTGCTGATTGAAATCCAAATCGTTTGACAAGGAGGAAAAACAGCTACTGATGGGGCCTGGGGCAATAAATCAGTTTGTAAACACTCTGCTTTGTAGAAGGTCTATACACAGATTTTGTTTGTATGATGGCTTGGGCCGAGGTCTAAACACCTCTGAAGTGTGCACTGTCTTCAACATGTCAGTCACTGCTGCAAATGAGGAGAGATGGCCTGGTAGTGGGGAACAGGCATAGCATGGTGGAGAAAGCTGTTTTATTCCAGACTTGGTCTATGTGCAAAGTAGCACCTGTGTAGTGGAATGTATGATTTGTGTAAATCTTTTGTCTGCTCCTTTGGTTGAAGGAACCTCAGTGTTTAGCTGGTAGTAGCAGGCACAGTGGCTGCTAATGCCCAGGGAAGTGTCCGAAGCAAGAGCTGCTGGATTTCTGACAGAAATGCTGAACAATGTGCTGAGCTCAAAACCTGGGATGAAATAGAGAATTAATTGCTTCGGGGAGCAGGGGCAGTGGGATGTATAGGTACAAGAAAGAGCAAGAATTAGTAACTGAATCAAGGTTTGCCCAGGCCTACGTAGTTCAGGTTCCAACGCCATCTCCCATGGATCTCTACGCAGAAGCTGTGGGGTGAGCAACCAGTCAGTGCACCCCAGGGGTCAAGATGAGAAGGGACACGCTGCTCTCCATGTAGTCCTTCAGCAGTCACTGTGTTTTCACAATTCATTCTTTGTAAGCCAGGCAAAAGGACTTGTCCTCTTTCCAGAGAGATCAAGCCTGAAATGTAAAAATAGTCCGATTTGGACTGGAGCTTAAACCTAAAGTGATTACATGACTTCTATTAAAGCAAAAAGCAAACAAGCAAACCCTATTTTCCTCTGGTGATTACATAACTCACAAATCAGATGAATGGGCAGTCTTCAAAGCCATGGCCAGAGGAAACCACCTGTACAACTTGAGCCCAGCGACTGTGGGGACTGGTGCTCTAATGGAGGCTGAGCCTTGGAAACACTGTTCTTGCCCTGCACATACCTTGCAGCCTGCTGCTCCTTCTCTTCAAGGGGATGTGTGCCTTTCCCCAGCTATATTTGGTGGTGTCACAACCTCTCCTTCAGTGTGGCATTCCTTACTGCGCTGCTGTCTCTCTGCTACAGGGTATAGAGCTGCTCTGTCAGGCACTTGGGACTTGAAGGACTGCAAGCCAACTGGTTTTGCCATTGTCTGTCAGCAACACAGGCAGCAGGGAAGCTGTGTGTTGTACTGGGAGAGGTACAAACAGCAAACGAGGTCACATTTATAGACCCTGTCTACACACAGTGCATGCTGTACATGCGGTACGATGCACATGCTCCTAAAGAGCCTCACAGACATGTGATCTGAATGCCAAACCAGGATTTCTCTGCAAAAAACTCCAGTGAAAACTTGTGTAAATCAGTACATGCTGGGATCTACTGTGGAGATTTCCCATAGTACAAGGAAGTTTACTTAAGTGAGGCTTACATACCCCAAATGATGGTGTTCTTGAATCATCAGCAGCTGAGAGATAGTTGTGTGTTGTGACTTGTGCTCTGTGTGATTTCTCAGGTGCCTTTGTCTTCACTGCAGGTCACCAGTCAGTCTCTCAGCTGGAAGTTGCTGCTGAGCGTGCCACGCGGTTTCGTAAATGCTGAGGATGAAGGATATGGTCTTTCATCTTTTTGATACATAGCTTGAGGCCTTTGAATTTTTCCTGGCCTGAAATCCTTCTGGAAACCTGGCTTGCATGAAGCCATCATGCAGTGGCAGATTTGAGTGCATATCTCTGAACTCAAGGTCCTCCCACAGGCTGGGTGTCCAGCAGGTCTCTGGCCCCTTCAGCTGGTAAAGGGGTGGCAGAGGAAGCGAATGATTTCCCATCAGCTTGCCTGCCCTCTGGAAGTGAAGTGTTAATGTGAGGAACAGCATTGCAAAATGTGGTTGTTAAAGGTTGGGTGTGGGGAAGATAGGTTTCCAGGGGGTGATGGATATGCTGGGAGTGGGTAGGTAAGGCGGGGAGTTGCCATGTCAGTAGAGTTACGGGCAGGACCAGGAGGACACCTTGCCCGCACTGCCGAACGTGTAGGGTTATCTGCAGGAGTGGAACCAGCACTTGGGCTTTAACCTGGGCCTGTGGCAAGGACTAGGTTCACATGCCAGGTTCAATTAGTGTGTAAGAGCTGGGACAGCAGCCATGGAATAGCTAAGGGTAACTCTGCAAGGAAGATACTTGTCTGGAGGGGAGGTAAGGGGCTCTGCGCTCACCTGAGCAGCTGGGTTACTGAGTGGGAGGCACTGAGAAATAGAAAGCTGAGCAGTCCAACATGCTGCATGTTGGTGATGGGATGAGCCCTTTGCTCTGTGCTGCTGTCCTTTTATAGGGTTTCTTTCTTGCACTTCAGCCTCTTGGATTCATATCCTCAGGCTGTTTGCTTTGCTCAAAGGTTATCAGTATTCACTCCTAAGAAAGGGGTTGTATTGTCTCCTGTCCAGGGACAGTTCACAGTCATAACTAGGTAGAAAAAGAGGATTGCTCTCCTTCATGTGAGAGCATTGGGATCCTGCTCCCAGCAAAATGGCCAGTGCTTCATACTGCCAGCCCCACTGCCAGGCCCACTTGTGTGCATGTCACAGGATAGATACAGGAGAGAGATTCAAACCTCAGACAGTGCTGGGTGTTTGAGGGTGTGGTGGGGACTCCGAGTTTGCTGCAGGTTTTCTGCAATGAGTTGCAAAAGGCATTTGCAATGTTTGCTGTCAGAGGGGCAAGAAGACCCATTAGTACAAACGGGGTGACCCAAACCCCAAAATGTAACTGCTGGTGGAGTTAACTCCTTGATCACTGTCAATAACTTCCAGCAAATATGTGAATGCCCCAAGTCTTGACTGCCTCTAATGTATTGCTGAAGTGTGAAGAGTCCTGTTGTCTCATGCTCTGCTGCTACAGCATCCTCACAGCTCCTTTACTTCAGAGACCTCTTGTAAAGACATTGATAGTTACAATGGGAGGTGGGAGGAATATAGGAAGGAGCCAAATCAAAGCACATTTTATGTAAGAGCATACGTTAACACAGATACCACGTCCCTGAGTGTGTGATTCTCGTTGCATTCAATTTGCTCAAAACTTGCATTTAGGCGTCACGGCTGCTGCCCATGTCAGCCTGCTCTCACAGCCCTCAGCTGCTGCAGAGTACACTGGGTCTGCCTCATCCAGTTTGGCACCTCTGAGCCATAAGACTGGTGATGCTTTGAAGCTGTCTGGGGAGGGAAGCTGCCTGTGGAGAGTGTCTGGTGAAATTCAGACATAATCCTGCTTCCTGTAACACTATCCATGAAAAGGACTGTGTTTCTCCAAAGGAAGGCAGTGCCAGCAAACCATGGCGCTCAGTCTAGGCACTAAAATTTCTTGTTCTTGAGGTATTTAAAGAATCCTGCATTATTGATCATGATATCTGTAGGTACTGGATCCTCTAGACAACTTGATTGCTTCAGCAATTTGCATTGATTTCACTTTTTGCCACATTAGCAAAGGTTGGTTGTGTTTTTCCTGAAGAGCTCTACCTAAATGTGTACCACTTCCTACCAAATGATGCATCTCGTTCTCTGTGCCTGAGATGCATTGCACAAGTGACACCTTGACTGTGTTCTTCCAGGTTATTGGCAGGCTTTCTCCTTCTCCTCTTCCCTCATATTTCTTGACTGCTCTGTTATATAGATGAAAGTGCCTTTTGTTATGCTAGACCTGCACCAGGCACTGGGTAGTGGAGCTGATCCATTGCTCTGCTGAGTCTGGTACATCACACACAAATTATACCTAGAGTTACCTCCTAAGAGTTTTACAGCTTTTTTTCTTTTTCCTGTTCATGTCCTCATTGGGTTTTTCTGCATCCATGGTCTGTCCCAAGGTAATGCAGAGCAGCTGCATCAAAAGGGCTGCAACCATAGGTGACCTCTGTCTCTTACAGAGAAGATGTAACGTGGCATTCTTGTCTGAACCATGATGGGGTGTTATGCCACAGTCAGAGCACCCCATGAAAGGTGAGGAACTGAAGCCCAGATCTGAGGCTGAAAACCCGCAAGGTTCCTGGATTGAGGGCTCCAGACCACCAAACTGGCCCTTTCACCAGCCCTCCCCAGTGTGTTGGATTTGATTGGTCTCATCACCTCTGTAGTGCTGCTGCCTTGCACACTGTTCTGCCATCCTGCCTGTGCTGTGTGCCTTGTTCACCATGGTGCTGCACCACCCTGCAAGAGCTGAATGGGTAGGGTAGTCCTCTGACCTGTTCTGTGTGCTTTGCTCTGGAAATGCCTCATCTGCTCAGGCAGAGGGAAGGTTTATCTTTTTTTCCGAGTACATCATTGGTTTCATAAAAGACTTAAGTGGTTCTGTTCAGTGGTGCAGAAAAATGGACTCTGTGTTTTCTGTCTAGTGGCTCTTCTTCTTTTTAGTTTTCTCTGAGTCTCATTCTTTCCCTGTGTCCCCCTGATCTCCCAATTTGTCCCACTCCAAGCCATGCACAATCAGGGATTCTTACACTTGCTTCTGCCTTTCTCCCACCACTTCCCTCCACGCTTCTCCCTGGACTTACACAGACACACTGTTCTCTTGGTCACATGCCTTCATCCATTGTCCGGGGCAGGGTGCCCATGAACAGTGGCTCCTTTTCCAGCCATGCCTCTCCCATGTTTCATCATGTTCATCTGCCAGCCCAGGGCTATCCTCACCTTCCTTGCCCTCCAGGAGCCTTGAACTATTCTTCCCTCCCAACAGTGGCTCCTGGGGTGCACATGCCCAGCCACTGAGTCCGTGTGGACCTGACAGAGCTTGTACACTCAGTTTCATTTTACCTGTGATGTGGCACTAGTCTTGCCCTCTGTGAGCTCTGTTCCAGAAGCAATGCTGGATTTGCTGGCCTGGAGCCCCTACAGCAGGTCCAGGCTGCCCACCACACAAACACACCATAGGCACTGCATGTGAGCAGTGCCTGCCAGTGCTGCTAAAGGGCTCCTGGCATGCTTGGCCTGGCTTGCAAGTAGCAGTTGAGTCTGTATTTGCCGTGTTTTTTGAAATCTTTCAGGAAGGGCGGGATGAAATCTGTTGGGTTTGGCAGCGAGACTTCTCAGCCCTTCCTTCTGCTCAGAACAAGGGTGATGTCCATGTATTTTTATCTCCACTTTGATGTCAAATTCCATGTCTTTATTTGGCTCGCTGTCTTCGTCGCTCTGCCAGGATGCCTCTGGCTGTACCTGGTTATATCCAGCCCTTTGGTATCCATGTGGGGATTCTTGTGAGGGTGGTGACCACCCCCTCCTTCTCCACCTGTTATGATGATTTGGGAATAGGGTGGGGGTGAGGACTTGGCTAACAGTTGCATCTGGTGTACAGAGTTAATCCCTGGAGTCTTGAGCATCTCCTGTTCTACTGGCCTGCCTGGTTTCCTGCGCCCAGCCCCTGCCCTGGAGGGGTAAGGTTACTGAAGATGGAGGGGGGTGGGAGCCACGGGGAGAGTGTGTCTATTCTGAGGAGCCGGATCTGGTTACCACTCCAAACACGTGGCATGCCAGAGACGCTTGGGTGTCATTGGCAGGCAGACGTGTGGTACTGGGGCAGGGGGGCAGGAGCTGCACCATGGGAGCAGGAGAGCATGGCCAAGGACCTGCCAGGCTGCATGACCCATTTTTCTTTACCCAGATGATTGCAGAGATAAAATGTGTTGAAGACCAGGAAGCAGTGGCAGTGAAAGAGCATATAGCAGTTCATCTATTAACCTTTAATTATTCCTCCTCCTGAACTCCCCACTACCCTGCTTCCTTGGCAGTGAGGAAGAGGATACAGATATGTTTTTTGCATGGATAGCCATGGTGAAGTGACTCATCTGAGGATGTGGGGGGTTTGTGGCACAGGGATGACCAAAACCTGGATCACAGATGGCCTGGTAGATCTGTGACTTATCTGCTAGATGGTAATGCGTGTTGCAGAGATTGCTTGTAGATACAGTATTTTGGATACTACAGATAATGATAAGGCATCATTCACAAGTGCTGTTCAACACACTTTGTAAATCCCTCAGGTACAGAAACTCAGTTTGGAAAAAGAGGCAGGAGACTTTATGACCTTAGGAACAAGAAATGAGGCAGGGATATGATGAGTTAATGTACTCAGCCTGGGCTTGCTCTGATTTCTCTGTGCTTGCTGGTGACATATGGGTGAATGAGGACAGTACTGCACCTAGATGTGTGTCTAATGTCACTGTGTGGGCATGCCTAGAAGAAGCTTTCTTACACCAATTTGCATCTGTACCTACCTGGTACTTACCCCTCTTTTGTAGACCTTTAAAGAAAATGCTATTTTCACCTGATGACACAAAAAACCCCTCATCTGAGAAACTTGTCTGCCTGCAGGTTCTTGTCCTACATCCCACACTCCTGCAATGCTATCCTCTTCTGCTGACATCCCCAGGATCAAGCAGCACAGCGCTTGCAGAGAGTGCACACATCTTCAGGCACCTCATGCCCTGCCAAAGCATTCCACGTGACCACCCCCGCCCCTGCCCAAACTGGTACCACTGAACTTCTTCCTACATCTCTTTTGACCCTTAGAAATATCCTTTACTTTCTCCTCTCCTTCCTCTTTACTTGACCAGGTACTGGGCTGGCAAGTGCTTGTCTTTGGGATCTGTGTGTGGTGATTGACTGCCTGGCAGGAGAAACCAGGCAGCTGTCTGTTGAGCTGTTATAACAGTTTGTCACAACACAAATTTACCCATCTCCTCAGTGTCACAAATCTTACAGGAACATAAACCTTGGAGATGTCTACTGCTTTGTTAAATTTTCTGACCAGCAGGTTTGAAAACTGTGTGGGTGACAAAATACTGATGTACACCCACACAAACTCTTGGTGTGATCTCAAGAAATGACGTAAGTGTTGTATATATAGACAGTAATCATAGCTCTTTGTCTTAAAAGCAAATTACATTTCTCATTTGACTACCAATCAAGTTTTGTCATTTTTCCCTCTAAATTACCTGTGCAAACTCTCTTGGTCTTTTCTGAGCTTCTCTGTGGCAGATATTTAGCAGGCAGTTATGCTTGGACCAGTGTCCAGGTCTCACTGCTGCTGTGGTCCTCTGGCTTGCTGACCTCAAGCATCACATCTTTACCTAGCTAGGGTCTCAAGGGGCCAGCCCCCTACCCATTTCCCAGGCACATACCCCATGTGTGGATGCACTGAAGCCCACAGCGAAATATCTGTGCCTGTTTGTTCCCTGCTTGGCACTGCACATGTAATTCCCATTTGAGAGGGATGTAGGAGAGCTGTATGGGAAAGCACAGCACTGCTTCATGAATAAAAGGGTATTTACAAAACAACAGGGTTTGTTATTGGCTACATGCAGGCTTTACACGAGACAGCAATGCCAGCATCCCTAAGAACCGCAAGCAGAAGGACTGTTCACAGGCATAGTCAGCCGATTAATTTATTCACTAACAGTAATTTTTATGGACAAGCAGTCTTGAAAATAGTATTTAGGAAATAAAATCAATAGTCCTTCTCTAAGAACTCCAGAGCTACTGGGGAAGTAAAGTTGTTTCATACTTTTCATTATGTAATGCTTGATAAAGCACAGAGGAATCATACTGTCTCAGTCTGAGCATTTTTTTATATATTACCACAGTAACCAGAACTAGTGCTGCTGTCTTGCAGCTATTACTTATTGTGCTGTTTCAACAGATAGGTTCAGCTCTTACTGCTTCTTTGCCTGCAGCATATCAAAGTTTCATATTTTTTCCTCCAGATTTTTACCTATAATGTTATGTGGTATTCCCACTATGGCTTTTTTCCACTACAGGATGCTACTGTGGTGTCCCCTGTTCTCTCAAACTTCTGTCCTTGGTTTTAAAGCTTTCCTACTTTAGCCCCTCATTCATGCTTTTACCTTTTTGTGTAATACCCCACCAGTTCTCCATCCAAACATATTTTATTACAGTCTCAGTCACTAGTTCTGCCTGTAGATATCTCCCTTTAACATTTTTTCGGTTTGCAGTGGGTTTTCTTTTCAGCCTTGCTAGAGCTGCTTCCTTGCCCTTGTTTTTTTTCCGGGTCTGTGCTCCAGTGTCTTACACTAACTTCTTGTACCCTGTTTTAGATCACGACCTCTTGGAATCATATTTTACTCTTAAGGTTGTCAAAGGCAATGGTTCCATGGGGTCTCTAAGTACTGCTGTAGTACAAATACATATTTAAAATTCATCATCTTGCTGGGGCACATTCCTGGTGTCCTAACCTAGCAATTTCCTTGCTCTTAGTGCGTGGGCTTTTCAAATGATGTGATAGAGAAGTATATTGTAGTCACTTAGCAACCAGAAGCAGCTTTTTGAAAGTAAAAATATTGGTTTTGTTTGTAATTTTGGTTTCTGGAACCTTAACAATTGCGTGCTCAGGAAATCAATTATGAAGTGTTTGCAGGGTTGCAGAATGAAGATGCTGTGTTGGTTTATGGGCTTGCTTGCTGACTTGCTTGCTCTCCTTGGTTATAGATGGGACAGTATTTTCTTATCCTCTTCTTCTGTACCTGATTTTCGGGAATGTTGTTGAACTCCACTTACGGTCAATCAGTGGGAACTTTTGTGCTCAAAAATCTGGAATAATCTGTTCCTCTGCTGCAGATGCAGTCTGCCTCCAATGCATCCCCAGCTGTGAAAAGTTCCAACTGCCCTTTATTCAACAGCCAGCGCTTCCAGCTTTGTCCCTGGCAAACTCTGCAATGCAGCTCCAAGTGATCAATGCAAAAGATTTTGGCATAAGAAAACTAAAAGTGTGGGTACAGCATAAACCAAATTGAATTGCAAAATAAAAGAGCACAGGCAATCCTCCTGATTGTATTATCCAGCTTCACATTTATTTAATTAAACCCAGGCATATTCTAATTAAAGCGCAGCCCCTGCAGGATTTCCCGCTTGCCGCCCGCGAGGCGGGATGCGGCGGGCAGGGCTCGGGGGAGCCTGTCCCTGGGAATGGGGGTGGCCTCCTCCTCCGGCGACGATGCTGCGGGACAGCCGGGAGACGCCGTGCCCGAGGGGGTGCCGGTGGCCCGGCCCCGGGGTGGGACACACGCGCACATCCCGCTTCCAAGGCAGCGCACTGCCCTCTAATGCTGCTCCCCGGTAGTGGAGGAGGGAAGCTCTCCGGAGGGTGCCCGCTGAAGGGAGCCCCGCCGGCGCCCTGCCGAGCCTTCGGGAGGAAAGGGGATTTTTCGGTCCCGCGAGGAAGGGGGAGAAGCAGGGCATGGTTTGGAGGGACGCCCCGAGGCCAGCAGAGATGTCAGACTCTCGATCCTTAGGCGAGCCTGGTGCTGCAGCCTTACAGAGGAGCTGCTGTGGTGCCTTCTGTACTTCCTTGACTTGGCCTTTCCTTTCTTGAAGTAAACTTCTCCCGAAACTGGCTGTAAAAGAGCTCCAGGTCAGAAATGTTGCCCCAGGGCTTTACTTATAGCTGTGACCTGTCTTAGGTGAGGCCACAGCCTGAGCTGCTGCAGAGGCAAGGCTGCCCTTGCTCAGCGCTGCCCTTTTTGCTTTCCCTGTGCTTCGGAGAGCCATGTCCAAGCTGCGCACTGCAGTTATGTCAGAGATGTCCAAAATTACCATATCTTGCAGATCTTGTGGGTGGGATTCCCATCCCCTGAACCTGTGTCTTAACAGAGGAGCAGGATTTGCTCCTTCTGCTTCCTAGAAGTGAGTGCCTGGAGGTGGGTTAGCCTTTGTTTTCTTTGCCAGGGGCTCTGGTGGTCCTGGCAGTGGGTTCACCTTTGTGAATCGTAGTTTGCCATAGGGAAATCAAGGCACCAGGAAGTGCTGGTGTTTTAGGTGCTGACCTGTGGGATCCAGGCTGCAGCATGGTAGAGGCTCCATGCAGCCATGGTGCTGGAAAGGAAGGGCTGGAGGAAGGCTGCAGAGGTGGGTGGTGTGGGGTGACCTCCCTGTGGCACAGGAAGGAGAGTGGTGTGGGGCAGAAAGCGTCTGCCAATAATGGAGTTCAGTGTTTTCCTGACCTGAGGGCAATTGGGCACGAAGCTTGGCTAGGAATGGCTCATCATAAGACTGTCATCAGTTGGTTTAAGTCGATACCAATTACAAGGTTATTAATTAAAAAAATGTGACTGCTGTGAATAATGATTGTAACCCTTTATTTTCCAGACAGTCACATTGCATATTTCTGGTATGAATTAGAGCTCTCTATGTGCACTGGCTGATAAAGGCTCTGCTCCATTAAACATGTGTTTTAAATGTCAAAATAACATCTTTTTAAGTGTTAGGATTTATGTTTTTTTCTTCAGGATTGTGTTTTTCCAGCCTTGAGGAATCTTCTTTGATTCAAGACTCCCTATTCATGCATCTTCTGCTGTCTGAGAAAACATAAAAGTTTCCTCAAACACAGCCCAACATGAAAGGGTGAATGCTCAATCAGGCATAGAAACCTGCCTGATGTCATCTCTTGTTCCCAAGAAAGTTTTCCAGCATTCCACTAAGTGTTCCCATGCTTTGATCTGTGGGAAAGAGATACTAGAGTAATCACCATCTTTTGCTGGCCCTGAGATAAGAGCTTGCTGCTCATATTATTGCATGTGAGCCGTGTTCTGGGGTCAGCTTCCTGACTGTGTGGCTGCCATGTCCTGGAGGATGGAGCCGGGGGCTGGCTGCTCCGCACGAGGACTGGAATGTTTGATCAAGCAAACCTGCACCTCTGAGAGTTTCCAGGGTGGCCTGGTGGACCCTTTTCTGTGTTCACAGAGGGGCACAGCCTCCATGGGAAGAGAGGAGTAGAGGGGGGGCAGTGAGAGAGCTACCTGTACACTGTCTCACCTTGTGAAGCATGGCTTTAATCTGGTGCTGCCTTATTTCTCTCCTGCACCTGAGGCTCAAGAGCAAAGAGCTGCCTGGCTTTGGTTTGTGGTTCATCAGCCAAACTTGGACAGCTCCAAAATGAGCATACCCCTGACTCCAAAGCTCCCCTCTCCCTACACCTCTAAGGCAAAATCTAAGCCTTACAGTGCTGTTCAGCTGTGCCTGGAAAATGCTGTCCCCACCCTTGCTGACACACAACTTGATGGATTTGGGGGCATGAATCCTTCTCAGGGATGCACGTAGCCCTGGCTCCATCACCACTGGGCAGGACAGATGTGAATCCACGTGCATCGGTGACGCAGGCAAACTGGATTTGGCCAGCTGCCGGGGCTTTGAATGTTCATTTTGGGGGAGGGAGGGAAGGAGGGAGGGAGGGAAAGAGGGGAGGAGGACAGAAGAGGGCAAAACCTGCCCTCTGCCTGCTTCTGGTACTGAGGTGCCTGGGGAGGGAGCGAGGGCTGTGAGCAGAGGAGGAGCCAGGGCAGGACTGCTGCTTTGCCAGGAGATCCTTCTCTCGTTTAGTGATTTAATACCAATGCACAGGAGCTCGCTGGAGCTGTTCGTCCTTTTTCTGCATCCGATGGATTTGCGTGCATCTGTGTGTGTTGCTTTGTTTTTCCACCCTGTGTTTTTTAGTAATAATCCCCTCCAAGGTTACAGAGATATCATTTGTCAGGCAAGCCGACAGAGCTCTTTCTTACTATGGGATTACATAAGAGAACACAGGCTTTATTACCATTTTAGGACGTATTAGCATTGTGGATTATTTCCATAGAGACTGAGCACAGTGGCAGTTTTCACTCAGGGTTCCCTTGTCCTTCCTCCCCCCCAGCATCGTACTTTATAAAAATGATATCCATTATTGAACAAACAAGCAGGAAGCATCCTATGAAGCCTGGTCCATGATCAATGTTGTATGTGGAGGGCTGACACAAGCACCAAGAGCGCATTGCAAGACTGCACTCGGAAGGAGGGATTTCAAGGAGATGATGCAGAGCAGCAAGAAAACAGGCATGTCTTCTTCATTCCTGCTTGTCCATGTGCCTTCTTGTGAGGCTAGCGAGGGCTCCTGCCCCTGCTTTGATTGTTCTTTGCCTGTGGGATCATGGCAGGTTAAGTCAATGCTTCCTGTCTCAACTGAACAGTCTGTAAAATGGGGAGGTTAATTATGCTGGGGTATCCTCTTGGCCATGGTGATAATGACACTATGATTTATTCACAGCATCTTTTCTGTGACAAAGACTGGTCCTGAAACAGCTGTCTCATACTGGCTGTGCATCTTTTGAGCTGCCAGTAGAGTAGGAAAAGAGTGTGGAGCACTGCTGTAAATAAATGAAACTGCACATTTCTCCCTTGGAAAATCATCTTGCAATGCTTTTAAGTCCTGCGTTTCTGATGTGTGCTGAAACCATGCTGTGGTGGGATCTACTCCATGGATGGAGTAGCAGGGGATATTTTGGGTCTTTCCTCTTTTCCTCAAAACTTGCAGAGAACAGAGGTAGTCTTCTTGAGCAAGTCTAAGGGATCAATGAACTGTAAAATTTGGAAACTGATTTCCTCCTCTTGATGTGCCTCTGCTACAGCACAAAGTGTTGGCATTTCTCATGGCCTGGCAGACATGGTAATGGGAAACTTTTGGCCTTCATATGTGCTGGAGGTGTCTGGGTTCATGAAGGGGTTCCTCACGAACCTTCAACTGCATTGTGCGAAAGTGACAGACACAACTGCCAAGGCACATGCCAGCTCACTTGTCAGTGACCAGCCTCCATGTCTGGGAAGGAGTCTTTTGTTTCACTTCTTCCTGGTCTTTTCATGGATCATAAGTCATCCAATTAGCGTTTCTGCTCCTGATGCTGCTCATATATTACCAGTAACATGGAAGTTGTACTAGACCTGAGCAACTCTCAGCTTAGGGAACACCTGGTATTTTGCACTGCAATCATATGTCATAACAGTCCCCCAGGGCCAGTCTTACAAGACAGCAATCAGAGAGCTAACTTGTGTCCAAGAAAGAGCCTGCTGCTCTGTTTCTTGAATGCTTCTGTTCAGACTCATGCCCCGGTGTGTGCATGTGCATGCCTCTTCCCTGCCAGTGAAACCAGTGGGATCTGGGTAGCAAATGTACTCCAGTGGCAGAACAGGCCTCTGCAGAAGAGATGCTTTCTACAGGAGGAGCAAGAACTAAATAAAAAGTCACTGAGTAACAGTCATTCTTGAGGAAGTTGTTGAAGAAAGGCAGGGAATTTGAGGTTGTTGCGGATGTGTGGGAAGGTATTGTTCAGTTCTGTGATGGCTGCAGTAGAAACTCACATGAGTTCCTGGACAGTCACATACTAGACAGTTGTAGGAAAAGAGGCTTCAGAGATTCTGCTCAAGAAGCTTTTGGTTCCTCTTTGGAAGAGTGAGTTTAGCCAGAGCACTGAGAAAGTAGCTGTCCTGTTGTGACCTTGGCAATTGCATTGTTTCTGTGCTTTATCAGCACAGTGCATCCTTACCTGGGATGTTACTCTGACAACCTTGAGCTTTACCTGTAGGCTAATTGCTCCTGAGTTTTGGCTTCTTTTCTGTCATTTCAAAAAATTAAGTGTATTTCTTGCCCATGAATAAATAGTGTCTTTGCTTCTGTAGAGAAATGTGTCCAAGAGAGGAAAAAAAAGTGGAATTCTCATTTTTGTGACCTGCTTAGACTTACCAACTTTGTGTTCTGTCATGTGCCAGTCTCATGATTTCTTCTCAACAAAAGGGTCTAAAGACCCTTTTGACCCTCTAGAGATACAAGTTTCTAGCTAAAGACTTGTGGCTGTGCAAGTAACAGGATGCTTTGCTCACACAAAGTAGAATGGAGTTGGATCTTAAAGATTTTTAGTTGCACTCCTCATCCAGTCATAGGACACTGGTTAGCCAACAGAAAGTGTCCTATGATCTTTACTTTCTACAGAAGAGACCAGGTGTGATGTTTAAAAGACTGAATCTCTCAGTCCTTAGAGAAGTGCATTTACAGAAATGCTCTGCAACCTAAGATGTCTTATCCTAGCCAAAGTGGGCTACTACAGAAGATCCCAGCAAGGCAAACTTGTTTGTGGGAAACAGCCTAAGGAAAACCTGTTTTGGTTGAAATTAAAATCCCTGTGTGTTCTACTTCGCACTGGTATGGCCTCACCTTGAATACTGTGTGCAGTTTTGGGCACCACAATATAAGAAGGATATTAAGCTGTTAGAAAGCGTCCCAAGGAGGGCAATGAGGATGGAGTAGGGCCATGAGGGGAAGCTGTGTGAGGAGCAGGTGAGGTCACTTGGTCTGTTCAGCCTGGAGGAGACTGAGGGGAGACCTTACTGCAGTTACAATTTCCTTGTGAGGGGAAGCACAGGGACAGACACTGATCTCTTCTCTGTGATGCCCAGTGACAGAACCTGAGGGAATGGCCTGAAGTTGTGCCAGGGGAGGTTTAGGCTCGATATTAAAAAAAGTTTTTTCCCCCAGGAGGTGTTTGGGCACAGGGACACATTCCCCAGGTAAGTGGTCATGGCACCAAGCCTGGCAGAGTTCAAGAAGCATTGGTGGCTGGAGACCTTACCCAGAGATCTGACTTTCCTCAACTGAAAACAAGACAAAGAGAAGGAGCTTTCTTAGGTGAAATTTGATACAGTTCAGAAAAGGATTGTTTTAGGATGTTCTTATCAGCTTATGGAAAACACTAGGGAATCCCTTAAGTATCAGATCCTAGGCATGCTGCTCTGCAGGGCTTAGGGCACGTGTTTTTCTTCATGGCAGCAATGCCAGAATCCACGCAATGCAACAACACCTTGGTGTGATTCTTGAAGATTTTTGGTATTTGTGGTTGAGCTGCAAGTGTTCATGCCTTGGACTGATGACTGACCTGCAAACCTGCAGGCCTATGTAAGCAGTGGGGCTGGCTGCATTTCTCATGCAAACAACATGCTCTCTTCCAGGAGCCTCAGGGAAGGGCACACATCTGAACTGGGCTGTCTGTGGAAATGATTAGTATCTGTTTATCACAGTTACTGTGAAAACAGGGTAGCAGATAAATAAAATGGAGAAGGACCTTCTTTCTACCACATCAGTTCCAGGAGTTCCTTCACCTCATACTTGCTCATTCATGTAGCACGAATCAGTTTTCCTTGATGGTTATCTGGATTCCATCTGCAGAACTACAGGGAGATGAGCAGGCATCATTTCTGTTTCTCGTGGTCTTCAAATGCTCTTTGAGAGAAGTTCTTACTGCGGATTCTCCAGTGTCTGCAGCTGCTGAAGATGCAGGAAGGTTTGCAGGTTCCAAACCTTACTACCCTGTGGCTTGCCTAAGGCTGAGATCTGCCAACTTTGGTACAGTGGGCAACCTGTGAAAATGTTTGTCAGTGATGGAGGGTGATCACTTGGGGTGGTCCCATTAACCTCCATCAGAGCCTATCCTGCCCAGGAGCCCTGTGCACACAAACTACTGCCTTGGGAGCCATGGGTGTAACTTAATTCTTGCTTCTCCTTGTTTTTGTTTGATAAATCCCTCACCAAAGTAAGTGTGATGAGGACTTGGGGTAGGTTAGATGGGCTGCACGATGGCTGTTTCCTGTGTGGAAATAGCACAGTAAAGCTGATGTGTCCTAGCTGCAAGCAGCCTGGCACGGCATGTGGACAGAATTGTTCTTTTTTATAAGTCATCAGGCTGTGCCTGCACAGGGCTCTAAAAAGACTATGGTAACAGCCCAATTTCCCTTTTTCTGCCCTCAAGGTTTTAGGAGATTAAAAAAGAAAGAATTAGTTGAGGGGCACCTGGTCATGCAACAGTCCTGTGGGTGTGTTGGTGTGACCTCTGTGTGGCTCATGATATACTCTGAAAATTTAGAGGAGCTTATCCAAAATGAAATTCCTTATCTACTTACTTTGTGTGGTCCTGCCTTCATCTCCAGAATGGGAGACATTTCAGGGACCATAGCAGCCACTGTGGAGCGGTTTTGCTTATCTGCTCCAAAGAACTGTGGTTGTGATATCAAACTCCTTGTGCCTGCACTGTAGTGAACCCTCAGTGTTCTTAAAAATTGCCTTTCTTTAGACACCCGTCCTTATTTAATGTTTTATTTGAGCATTGTATGTATGGTGCATTTGTACTCACCACAGCCCTAAGAATTGCTTCATTGTCCAAACAGTTTGTGCTTCAATCTGTGAAATGAAGATAATTATTCATCTCTGGGTTTAGTATAGGATGTTTGGTAGTCCGAATTTCACTCTGCATGGGCTGGCCTCTGTGTTGAGATCTTCTGAACTGGGCCTGATTTGATGCCTTGGGTAGGTATTGTGACTGCTCTTCCAAGTGACTTCCAGAGTCACATATATTGTTTGTAGCACAGAAGGGAGGAACCTGAAGATGAGCCTTCAATGTGAGAAAAGCACCCTAATTTCAGAGTTATTCTCTATTGCCAGGTACACTGACACTGTTCCCCAGTGTCAGTTCCCACATTTCAATTTGTGGAAGCCAGTTAGTCACGCAGCAAGAACAAAAACACCCTTTGACTTATAAATTGAGGACATTTAATGGGGAGAAGCACAGGAGCAGTCATTATTAATAATTATTTGCATAACAATAGCCTTTCTTCCATAGATCTCGCAAAGATGGGCAAACATGAATTAATTCAACCTTAAACTACCCACATGGGAGGATGAAAAGTATCATTATCCACATGAACAGTTTCTCTGCATGATTTTACTAATTATAGTATAGCACTTAGGTGTTGTTATATGTGCTATGTAAGAAGGTAAATAACATTTTGCAGAGAGAACCAAAGGCATTTCTCACCCAATCAGACTCTTTCCAGCACTCACACTATATTGTCTCCAGCAATGGGCAGAATTATTCTGGCAGAAGGTGAAGGAAATGGGCAGCATAGGCAGAGCTATAAATAGGTGACATGCCTTGCTTACACCCCGCAGGAGTGGGCCTTTCAAAGGGGTGGATCGAGATAGTAACTCAAGTTGCATACCCTGCACCATACCAGAACAGCTTCCACCTTTTTCTGTCACTTGGAGGAATCTCATTCCTGATCCTAGCAAGGCAGTGTAATGCAGCCTTCCCAAAAAGGCTGTGCTGCTCCATTAGCACTGCCTTAAGATATAATGGGGCTGGTCCAATGAGGTGTGGGAGCACCTCCTGCTTTACGATGCTTTGAGCATTAGGGAAGCAGCTACTGCCTCAAAGCCCTGGGGAAAGGCCACTGAAATACTTCCAGCTACCTGGGAGCCTGTGGGTATTCCTCCTTCCTGGCCTCTGAGACTTCCAGCAAGGCCTTTGCTGTGCTTTTTTTCCTGCTAAGCTCATGGAAAATAGCTGGCTCTAGGTTTTCCTGAGGACAGCCCAACAACTGGGCATGGCGGTATCTGAAATAAATATAGTTTTGGAGGAGAGTTCATTTCCCCTGAATTAATGCAGCCTGACACAGAGCACAGGAGCATGTGCCATCTGGTCAGATCTGCCTTGATTTTCTGAACAAGGGGGAGGGTAACCGATACTTTTATGAACTGCGCTTGCTGCACAGGCAAAAACAGTAATCCCCTAGGTACTGAAAATGAGAGATGCTAATCTGAAATTAAAATGGGTAAACGTGCACAGGCCCAGTAAGGTCGTGAAGATCAAAACCTTGTTCTCTAAGGAAATGAACATTTTTATCTTGAGAAGCCCCAGGCACAGCCATGTAGCCCACCAATTTAATAGGAGGTGGTGTGGTAGCATGCTGCTTTTTTCTTGTGGAGTCAAGCTTGTTCCCTGCACATATAGGGTGTACTGTAATTTCCTTCCTTCATCCCATGATGTATGTATGTTCTTTGCAGAGGTTTCACTCCTCTATTACCCATCCATGCCCCCTGCTCCACCCTGGGCCTGTTTTGCCATTGCCTTCTGATGCTGCTGTATAAATTGGGCTGGAATATGTCCTTCTCATTCCTCCTTAGCAAGAGAGCAGACATCCAATTCTACTCTCGCCTGCAGTCCTGCCGAGCATGTAATGAAATGGCCGGGTTCCGTGGATTCTCCCTGGGAGGGAGTCAGAAGCAGTCCAGCGGTGTGTCGTAAAGCAAGCTGGGATCCTGGAGGAGATCCTCATCTCTTTCCTTGCACTGCCATAGGAGCAGGGCTTGAGTTTTCATGAGTGATGGGAGAGGATTCTGCACAAGCTGCTGGAAAGTTCAAGGCAGCCACGTGTGCCCCGCGGCAATGGCTACGAAATCATGGCTGGCTGTGACTTTGGTACAGGACAGGCTCTTAAGGCCAGCCGTGCTGGCCTTAATTTAGCAGATAATGGCTGAGTAACCCAGAGGCATGTGTAAGGCAGGAACACAAAGTGTTTGCCTTGTTTTCCTAACAAAATTGTGCCCTGGCTGCGTGCCTTTCAGACTTTCAGCCATCACCCTGCAGTACAAAATAGCGATGAGGGCTCTGAAGCCTCTCTGCAGATCAGGTGAGGCAGGTCTGCAGTGCCACCAAGAGCAAAGAGGACAGCAGGGAGGTGGCAAAAGCTGCTTTCATATGCAGCAAAGCACTGAGGGAATCTGTCAAGGTGCAGAGTGAGATGCAGGTAATAACTTCCTTTACCTCGCTGAGGTTTGTAGTGCCTGCACTGCGCAAGGATAAAACCTGTCATCCTTTCATATATGCTTGGGTTGAAACAGAATTGTAGCTGAAGAGACCAGCAAAATCGGGGTGCAGAAACAGCAGCTGTGGTCACTGCATTTTTTCTGGGCATGTTTGCACACATTCATGGCCAAAGCCTCTGTCATCCTGGACTTCATTTCACCGAAACACAGTCTCGTGCTTCCCACCTAAGGGGGTATTTTGTCTGCTGCAATTAGGTCTTTCCTTGGTGTTGTGGGTTCAGGCCTCAGTGAGCAGTGGGTACAGAGCACACAGAGCCAGCATGCACTGCTTGGTGTTGGGGCCAGCACCAATTCATGTGGATGTGAGGGCTGCAGGAAGGACAGAAATTGGAGGTGTGTTTTCTGTGTGCTTAGTTCAAGGATAATATTGCAGCTCATTTGGCCAGGAAAGATGTGTGGGGGAGCAGACATTTTCCTGGGGTATCTTGGTTGTCCTTTTCCCCTGATGAAAAGCCGAAGCAGTACCTTGATGTATTCCTCCCATTCTAAGATGTAGTAAAACTTTCCTGGCTTTTAAGGGGGAACTGCATTGCAACTGCATATTTGGATAAAATATGCTATAAAAGAGGGTGAAGGTTTATCTGGCCTGAAAAATCCTGATAAAGGGTCAAGATTTAGGTTTAATTCATGACAGAGAGATTCTGGCTCAGAAATTTCCATTTGGTTCCGGAGTGCTGAACTCTGATCATTTTGTAATGGGCATGTTTCTATTAAGATACTGTATTTGTTTCTCTCCTGTCCCCCTTCATCTTTTCTCCTAGAAAGAAGATACCTCCAAAACCAGGGAACTTGAAATACCTCTTCTCTTTTACTTTTTTTTCTTTTACTCCCAACCTTGGTTTTGTTTCTGGACCAGAATGCCCGATACAATCATGCAAAGGTCTTTTATTTATGTTTGGCTGGGAGCTGACCAGATGCCCCAGCCTGTGAAATAATCACCATCTGTTGATTGTAATTGCAAGGCAAAAGCCAAAAGCCTGGAAGGTTTTTTCAATGATGTATTCAAAGAACTGCAGCTTGACTTTTCTGAATAAAAACAAAAGCTTCTGCTTTGGGTCAGACTTTTTTTTTTAATACCTCCCCACATGCTGAATGCCTATGAATAGCTCTGCTACTCATTCCCTCCTTATCAGAAGCAATTTGGCTTTGAGCTTTCTGGTTTTTTTCACTGCTGTCTGAGAAGGTGGCATCATCGCTGTGCCCTGGTGCATTGTGCCCATCATCTGCAGCTCGGCACTTCAGTGGGGAACACACTTGTCTGAGGTCCCCCACACACTGACTTTCTTCTCTGCCTCTTTTTGTCTCTCGGACATCCTGCCGTTCTCACATCAGCCAAAGATGTCTCTGGGGAAGAAGGACAATGCCGAATACTGCAGGTGCAGTGAGAATCAATAATTCATTTAATCATAAATTAATAAATGATGCTGCTACTTGGGGAGAAGGGGAGGAAAAGAAAGAACATTAATAAAGTGGTTTTCAGATCAATTCCACAACTCTGAGAGACTGAGGGAAGGCTCCAGAGGGCCTGAACTTGATAATTGTCAAGATCTGTAGGAGTCCCTCAGCACCATCATTGCTGTTGCTTGGGTTTAATTCAGTGATACGGCTGCTGTCTGCCCCCTGTCCTGTGGAATTTGGAGGCTGCAGAACTTCGGTCTTTGCAGGATGCAGAGCAAAATGCCTCTGGGTGGGGCAAGTGAGCCGTATAAAGTTTTTCTGCCTGCTGGATGAAAGCGTTGCAGTTCCTCAAGTGCTTCTGCCAGGCATTGAGAGGAAGGCAGGTCTTCACTCCTAGCCCCCCAAAAGCTGCGCTTGCTTCTCGGGGACCACGGGGTGCAACTGAGTGTTGTTCTCACGGGGTGACCTCGGAACACTCAATGCTGTGCTACATCTGGCCGTGCCCAAAATACATGGTGATGAATACATATGTGCATCCCATCTGCTTGACACGGCAGCATATGAAGGCAGGGCAAGCCAGGATTTAGCCATCAGAAAATGAGGAATAAATTTAATAAGGATGTTGAGTGTATTAACCTCCAGAAGACACTTCTCAGGGAGGCAATGACTATTTGTTCCAGTAAGTGGGCAAAGACTCCCAAAACACTCCGTTCTGTAGTAGTGAGCATAATGGGTGGCCAAATTTGTCACAAGCTGCTACCAAGCAGCACGTTTCTCTCAGGTGTGCCCTGTCCTTCCCTGTGCCTGCAGAAGTGCAGACCTTTCTCAGCAGCTCAGATGAAGGCCCTCAGGGCTGCTGAGCACTATTACTCTTGTTTTCTCCTTCATTGGCTCTTAAGTAACATCTGACATGGGGGTTGGATTTGGCTTTTTGAAAGTATGTTTGACCCCAAGGATGTTTTTCCTGCATTAAGTGCTCTGTGGGCGTACCTGCAGTTTGAGCTGACTTACATTTCTATGAGAGATAAAAATGTTTATTTTTGTCATTGTCCAGGAGAAGAGGTCAGGTCTGTTTATGCAGCATGTTGGTGCTTATAGAAATTCGGGAACTGTGCCTCTCTCCCAACCCTTCCTATGGTCAGCAGGCATCTGGAAACATGAACTCCCTAGGGGCAGGAGGTCTTTACTATGTATTTGTATGTTACTGTATTAGTAATGGTAATGAATAGTGGAATAAGAGCCTTAGTATCTCTTTTATGTAACCCGGCATGTTGCTAATGGGCATTAGATTAACCAGAGCTGCTCAAACACCCAGTAGTGCTGTTTTGCCTCAGCAGTGGTTTGAATTCTGCCCACTGCCTGTGTACTGGGTAAAGTGTCTGCTTTTCCTAGAAGGAAGGAACAAATCGATGCAACCAAGAGTGCTGCTGGAACTTGGGAGCTGGGATCTCAGACAGTGCAAAGACTGGGAGACAGGGAAAGGATCTCTGAAATGTTCTCTCTGGATGCACTAGTATCTGTTTTCTGTGCTCCTTCTGTCCTTTTTGTTGAGCTATTTCTGATTTAAACTGATTCAGAGACAGAACAAGGCCAACCTATTTCCTGGTGTAAGGTCTACTTTTTTTCCTCCTGGTTTAATCTCATAACTCCTAGTTATTACCTCCTCTCACTCTGCAGGGTTCACATGCATCAAGTGTATCTTGCAGTTTACTACCTATGAGTTGTTCCTTAATAATCTGTACGCATTTGACCCTTCTTAGTCTTCTTTATATATTCTCCTGTGTCTGTTTATCAATCATCTGAGATTTTTTTCTAGTTTGCTGCTCATCTATTGGTGATGAGAAAAACATGATGGAATTAATAAAATTGAATCATTGGACTGGTTGCATTGAAATGGTGTGGACACTCTCCCCTCCCTTATTCCCTTTGCTGTGATGAGATGCACCTCTGCTTCCCACTCAAAATTGTGAGAGCCTGATTTGCTAATGTAGCACATCAAGATTATTTTATTTTCTTCCTTTCTGTAACCCCAAGTCTCAGAATGAAACAGTGTCTGTGCTTTCTCCCTTCTGCTGCATATCCATCTTTTAGATTACTGTTCTCCAGAGACATTACCTGTTTTCTTTTTTCTGTGTTGATGGGTTCAGTTTGCGGCTTTGATAAGTACAGATGCAATCATCCTCTGTCCTACTCATGCTACTCTCTACTTTAACTTTCAGACCATTGCCTTCACATGTTCAATTTTAAGGGGCTATGTGTTCATTGAGGCCCTTTCTTTGTCTTCCATTATATTTGCAATTTCTCTGTAAGGTGGCAGCTGCAAATTTCATGGACGGTTAGTGTTGTTTTCCTGTAACACTGGTTTAATAAGGCCAATGTGGATGAAAAGCCCTTGGCACGTCATTTGTCATTTCCCAGTCCAACAAAGCATATTTTCTTTTGGTACCTTTGGCCAGTTTTTTGATCCATGGGCTTTTGGTTCCAGTGGGGCAGTGTCAAATCATTCAAATTCCTAAAGCTTCAAATTCTCTTCACTACCTTTCTTTTGTGTGCTAATTGCGTGTGTGCTTTAAAAAGTAAAAGACTAACTTGTGTATTTCATGTGATTTTATTCTTTAGATTCTTCATGACCCTACATATTTGTTTCATTTTTTCACTAAGGCTAGACATTGACTTAGAATTAAATATTTCCAGCTCTATTCCTTATTGAAATCTTTATTATGTTTGCTTTTTGGCTGGTTTTGTGGAACCTCCCTAGCTCAATGTAAATTGTCAGATTATTTGTCACTGGGATAATATGTTTGTCAATGCCCCACCATAACAAATTAGGCTCCTGATCTTGCATACACTTATGCAGGTGCTTCTGTGTATAGATTGCCTAATGTTCAGCCCTGTATTAGTTCTGTTGAAGTGAAAAATGCTTTTTAAAAATGTCTCTGTCTTTTCTGGATTAAGTTCTAGGATGTTGCTTGCTTTATTTCATTTGGGGACATATAATTCTTCAAATTCTTTTTGCTTCTGCTTTTTTAAAACTTGCTTTCCCCCCCCTTTTCTAGTCCAAAATTCCTCTCTTTATTCTTACGGCTAGAGACAGATTTAAAAAAGCTGTTCAGCCATTTCTGAACTATTCATTTCATCCTCATCCTCACTTATTAATGAACCCACCTTCTTTCTGGTGCTGCTTCCCCTCCTGATGAATTTGTAAATCCCTTCTTATTCTCCTCAATGCCTTAGGCAACATAAATTCATTTGGGTTTTTTTCCTTGCCCTTATCTCTTCCCTGCATCCTTAACTGGCACTGTATATTCTTGTTCAGTCACAACCCCCACTTCCATTTGCAGCACTGGAATTTCTGTGATTTTCTTAATGAAAAGGCATCGTTGGAAAACGCCATGCTGTACATTACTGTAAGATCTGAAACATTTCATTTAAAAGTTGTGTGTTGTGGAGCTTTCTCAGGGTCAATTTATGTTGCAGTCACTGTGTAGCAAAGCCATTGTTTTGGTTTAAACATTTCTTCTCTAAAATATCCAAGTGCTCACCATGGCTTGAGCAGGGCAAGAAAGGCAGCTGAGCAAATGGGAATTCCTCTGCTTTCTGAGTGGTTTCATGCACTGTGCTGTGTTGTGTTCACTACAAGAGCTGTGTTCACTACAAGAGCTGTGTTCACTACAAGAGCTGTTCTCTTTCCCTGCTAGGAGATATAGAAAAAAGCTCCCTTTTTAAGGGGAGTCATTCTAACCCAAAGTGGGTGCTGGGGGTCTGTGAGTGTTTCAGCCACTTGCTGCTCAGGAGAAGGCAGAGAGCTAAGAGGAAACCTAGGCTGGAACACTGAGTGGCTGTAAAAGGGGAGAAGAGGAAGGAGGTTTTCCATCCTTCCAAGCTCCACTTCAAGACAGGTTGGCAACAGTGCCATGCTTGAAAACAGGCGTGATGGTGTCTGAGCTCCATCAGCATGTGGGGCAGGCAGAAATGTCCCATGTCCACTGTGGCTGCTGCTACCAGGGGTGGCAAACCTGCCCTTGGGCAGCAAGGCTGGAGAATGTCTGGTCATGGTGTTCCTGCACGAGATCTGGGAACAAATAAACCTGGAAGCTAAATTTAGGGGCTCATTAGAGACGACCTATTCAGCCAAGGCTGATACTGTGACCTGTAAAAATGCCTGTAACTCAGCTCATGGGAGTGGGGTGGTACCACTGACCTGCCTTATCAGCTCAGAAAAGTCTCTGCCCTTGTTCAGTTTCCCAATCTCTAAAACAGGGACAGTGATACAGGGTTGTGGGGTTTTGGCCAACACCTGACTGTGAAATGCTCCAAAAAACTGGGTAGAAATTGAAGTGTTTCTTTCTTGCAGGGAGTCAGAGTGAACCTTTTTGTGGGGCAGGGCAGGAAGAAGTGGATTGTGTTTAGTGGCTCCCACCACATCTTTTTGAGGTGTTCTAACCCACCTTTCTCTCTCCCTTCCTCCCTATGTGGATGCCATGGAGAGCAGCTATGGACAAGCAGAATATAATGAGGTCATGAGTTCTCATGTGACTCTGAAGCCAGAAGCCATTCTGTCTTCCTCTTCTTGCACCATGGCATCCTTCACACTCTTCCTGGAGATGGATAAGTCAGGAGTCATGCAGAGCCCTGAGGAGGTGGAAAAAAAAAGGAAAAGCACAAAATATGCTTTAAAATAGAATTTACCCTCACAGACCCATACTTTCCCCTTAGACCTAAACTTTCCCACAGACCTGTACTTCACCCCTTCTTCTGTGCCCCACAGTGTTGGGCTACATGAGGGCAGGGAGCCTGCCAGAGTTCTGGTTAATGTGTTGGTTGTTTTCTCAGAGGAAATGTCTTTTTGTTTACA
The DNA here is from genome assembly GCF_041296385.1 of Aphelocoma coerulescens. Classification (NCBI taxonomy): domain Eukaryota; kingdom Metazoa; phylum Chordata; class Aves; order Passeriformes; family Corvidae; genus Aphelocoma; species Aphelocoma coerulescens. The sequence goes on along the minus strand of NC_091013.1, from coordinate 99,024,619 downwards.
TGGGGGAGAGAGAAGCTTAGAGAAGAAACCTGGCACAGAGCAGTTGGGATTTGGTTAATCTGCTTAGAAATACATTAATCGGAGGATCAGATGCTGTCAACAATACTCTTTCCCCTCACTCTCTTCCCCTTTTCAGTACCTTCCTCATCACTGCTCCCACTGGATCCTGTTCCTCACCCTCCTCCCTGCAACTCTCCTCTCCCCTGCTGTGAATACCAGGGAGTAATGAAGGACAAAGAGATTAAAGCAAAATTAACAAATAAAATATAAATCCTAGACCTAAATGAAAATTAAAAATGGGTATTCAGCTGTTTATTTATTTCCCTAAAAATAGCCTTGTGCCCCAGCCAAAATAAATGTAGCCAGGATTTCTGTGGGAAGTTCTGGGGAAAACAGTCAGGTTTCAAAAGATGAACAACTAGTGGAAGTTGTGTCTGTCTGCTTTTCCCTTCAATTCCATCCATATGACATTCCCATGGAATTATGACAGTGACTAGAGAAAGGACTACTCCAAAGTGCCAACCCTTGCTGCCTTCAGCAGGAACTGCAGGTACTCAGCCTCTGGCTGTCATCTCTTGTCTAAATATGGGAATCTATAATTGTCAGCAGTCACAATTTAGGGGGTGCTGTGATAAAAACTGAAGCCAGGCAGTTCAGTTTCTCTTTTGGGCAGTTGGGATAATAATACACAAAAGGACATTACCTGTACAGGGAGAGGAGCTCTGAAAGAAGTTGTCACTGTTAGTGGCACATTGCTCAACATCTTGTTGCTTTCCTGCCTAGCCTCTGGTGAATTGGAAAGGAGGCTCAAAGGTGGCATTCCATGACTACCTGGAGCCAAGGCTGAGGCCAAATTTGTTGGTCTCTGAGCTCTGTTGTTGGAGAATTACTGCTGCCAGAGGAGTTTTTGTTCTACATGCACTGTTTTCTTCCAACTTTTTTGTTTTATGGATTTTTGAAGAAAAGAAGAAGAACAAAAGGCATTGCAGTGAACAAACTATCAGAGCCAACTGGGAGATAAAGAAAGAAGATAGCAGCTGCTATCTACTCTTAGTATCTGTTTTGCACACACAGACTTTTACATTCCTGGGTTTTGTTCTCATGTGCAGCACTCTGTTTCATTCTCTGTATGAAGGTTTAATCATAGGCAATGCAGGATATGTGGTGTAGCTTGCTTAATTTCAAGGAAAACCTTTAAATTCAGGGATCTCCTGACCTCTGAGCCATTATTTTAACAGCATTACAGTTGCATTAATTTTGGAGATATTGCAATCCCATGTTAATCCAAATTCCATTGAAGTCAGTACACAGACACCCATTGTCTTAATCTGGGGTTGGTTCAGGTCATTACTCTTCAAATTGTGCTAAGGGAAAGGATGAGAATAGAATGAAGGATGCAGTGGTTATCAGAGCTCAGGCTCTTTTTGTGTTTTCATGGGTGAAGTAAAGGCTGTCTTAGAAAGAAATTGAGGTGATAAATGTTTTTACAGGAGAATTGGGGTTTTACTGAGAGAGCAGGAGGCATGAGGAAAACACAAGGCTGCTACCTAAGGGTGCAGCAGTACTTGCCCCAAATAGGAACAGAATGTTTTGGCCACAGAGATCTCAGTTCATTATCTGCTCAACAGGAAGATGTGTCCTTGTGCCAGTTTCCCTTCTCAGTTCCCTCACACTGGAACACTGAACTGAAGAAAAGGTGAGAACTCACCCCTGGTTCTCTCCAGTGTGCTTTAGAGGAAGATCCAAAGGAAACAGTGCCATTCCCCTGTTTATATAAACACATGAGGAGATGCACTCAGCTATTTGAGGGCATGTGAACCACGTTAAAATTGGTGCACCCCATCTCTGCTTGGCCTGCCTCCTGTATTCCCCCAGCCAATGTGACCCCGTTGCCAGCTCAGTGTGGCTGCCAGGGTGGGTGGTGGTGTCTGCTGGCTGTGTCCTGCAGGTCCTTTGCAGGCCTCTTTTTCCTAATGTATTTTCAGTGCTGATCTCATGACCTGCACTATAGTGCGAACCCTTGGTGCTCTGGGACACCCCCTTCAAAAGATCTGGATTTGAGTGTTGGACTTACAACTAAAAAGTCGCCGTAAGACTTTCCTGAAGGCCGTGCCCAGACCTTGTGCCAGTAAGGCAGAAATACTGGATTAGCATGGTCACAGATTCCTGTGCCTTGTCTTCCTGCCAGCAAGTGGGAGATAGGGATCCAATAAACCTGTCAAGAGATGTGTACCTTGGACAGCAGCCCCACACACTTGAGGTGCTCTGTTGCTCCTGGTTGGGAGCTGGGACTTTGCTACCTGCTGGATGAGATTACAGCACTGAACCAGTGGATGTAGGGGTTTTGTCTGTCTGGGCAAAGGAGGGTGTGACAGCATTGCTACCTCTATTTTGTTCAACATGAATAAGAGTCAGAGGGGCTGTGGTAGCAGAAATCTTGCTGTGAGCTGCCATCAGGAAAGTACACAATGTCCTTTCCAGCATGGCATTCTTGCTGGTTTTAGCATGCTACTTGGATTAAACCTAGTACAGACACATGCTGTGTCTGCTGAGGACAGATACTTGTGGGTTTGGAGCTAGACTATATCTCAGAAATGTTCCGGGGAGCTGGTGCATGTTTTTTCTTGGCAGGTGCTTTGTTAACCATGCTTCTTCTCTGAGAAAGCTGTGTTATCCACTGCTTTCACCATCCTCTTAATAGCAGTGGCTTTGCTGGGTCTTGCCTCAGGCCCCATAACTGGGCTACTGGTTGGAATTTGGGTTGCAGCAGACATTCTGAGAAAGAAGCCCTTCAAGGAGGCATCTTTTCCCATGTACCATCTCCCTGCAGTGTCGTGAAGGAGGTGTGAAAGAAGAGTTTCTTCCTACCAGTCTCTTCCCCTGACCAGGGTGTTGCCACTGACTTCATTGCTTGTAGCCAAGACCTGAACTGATGGAGTTCACAGCCTGATGTGCTCCTTCTCAGGCTCAGTGTTGCATGTTGCTGTGGATGTGTGTTGTTGGACTGAGAAGGGGTTTGGAAGCACGGGGGGGGGGGGGTTGTCCCTTCCAGCGTGGCTACATCCAACGCATGCACTATTGCTGAACAAGCTGTAGTCCCTGGGGAAAGTGGACTTCCTACACATCTTTTTTTTTTTTTTTCTGTGACCTCCTTCCCATATCCTGGAGACTGTCCCTACAGTTGTAACATGCAGAAGCTTGAGATCTTGGGGCACCTTTTTAGGCCAGTGATACGTGGATTGTGGTCTGGGACACAGGTGAGCACTATGTAGGTAAACTTTTAAACAGTAGAAACTCAGTGATTTCATGCAGCTACTCTCCAAAAATCAGAATGGATTGTGGGCCAGAAGTTCAGGCACCACGATGCTGGTCTGTGTGCTGCTCAGCAAAGTAGCAGGCTAAGTCTAAGTCAGCCTTATGCCCTGCATTTAAAACTGCCCAAGGTGGAATTTTCACAGCCTCCATGGAGCAGTTTGTTTCAGAGCTTTGCTGTTGTCACAGCTAGATAGCTAGTCTGAGATCTCAGTGCAAATTTTGTTGCTAATAAAGATGATTGGTGGGGAAAAGAGAACTATTTTTCTCATGCAAATTAAAAGCATACTACATTTATCTTTTAGCATTTTTCTATTTTTCTTCTGTTTCTTTTCTGTCCCTTTGATGTATCTCCCTATCTCTATCTCATTTCCTACCTTCCTTCTTCCATGATTATCACTTTCTCCTTTCACAGGGAGCAGAAAGAAGCATCTGCTGTGCTTTCTGGGTTCTCACTTAATCCTGCCTGATCTCCCATGGTTAGAAGGCTCCTTTCCCTCTGGTACCTTTGTGTTTGGTACAGATGAGTGTGGCAGAGCCCTGCAGAGGGTCCTGGGCTTTTGGGATGCTTCCCAGGCAGCGCCTCCAGCCTCATCTCCTTCCTCACTCAATCCAAACAGCTCGTGCTCAGATGCTAATGTTATCACTCATTTCTTCCAGCGTGGTGTTGCCTAGAGCTTTCAAATATGTTCATTAATTAGGCCTCCTGGGGTGTATTCCTGGCTGACCGCTCTGTGTGTGTATGTGGAGCTAGCAGAGGGGAGGAGAGGGTATGCTTGGCTCTGGAGCATACGCTGTGCATCCTGCCGGTTTGCAGGCTTGCTTTAACAGTTGGTCATTCCTTAAAGCCTCATCCCCCTGCAGAAGTGGAGAGAGCCTGGGATGCCTTGGAGGGGCGAAGAGACACAATTGGGTTTGACAGGATTTGCACCACAAATTAAGTGCTGAATGTTCACGTTTGACACTCCAGTTCCATGGAGCTTTTGGGTAGCCCTTCGCAGAGAAATCTGTCAGAAACCCAAGCATCCAGAAAGCATGGGGAAAACCACTCTGCCACCTCCTGTTTTCACTTCTCAGATGATGCAAAACACCAAATTGGTTCTGCATGGCCTTGTCAGCTCCAGTGCACTGGGGAGGAAGGTACTGTCAGGGCAGGGAGCTTGCACACCGCCTGCCCGCCTCCCATCCCACACCTCCATGCTTGGTGTTTCATTTTAGATGTAATGGGGGTGTGGAGGCAGCACCACCATTCTTCTTGATCGATTAAAAGAAAAAGTATGAACAAAACTCATTTAATTATGTTAAGCCAGGGATGTTCTTGCCAAAAATCTAACAGAAGCTTGCATTTCATAGATTTCCACTTTCCAAAGGTAGCTGTATTTTCTTCATCTGTCTTCTGTGGTTATGGATTATTGCTGTATGTGCTGTCTGGAGCAATGCTGTCTTCCAGCCTAACATAAGTGCTTTACTCCACTGTGGTAGTGCTTCCTAGAGCCTGGAAAAGACTTTACCTTTTTGTGACTTGGGTACAGAATTGCATATCAGTAGGTTGTGCTATAAATGAGAGCCAGGCAAGCAGTTCTAGAAAGCTGTTCCTTTGATGGAAGTCATCCCTGGATGGGCAACAGCCTTGTGCCAGTCTCAGTACAGCACAGCCTCACACAATAGCATCTTGTCATTAGAGCTGAATTCCTGTGGGCTGTGTTTACTGTGAACATATGGAGCATTCCTGTGGCAGCACCAAAAGACAACTCTTTCTGAGCTTCTGTGGTGCTAGGATTTATCCAGTGTCTTTCTCAAACTCTTGGTTCCTCCTGCTCAGAGACTGCTCTTGTCCTGCTATTTTGTTCTTTAGCCATTCCACATCCTGCTTAGAGATAACCAAATTATCTGTGGAGATGTGGGGCTCTTGCAGAAGCATCTGGTGGGCAGCCTTCCCATGTATCTCTGCAGGGTGTGTGCTTTAAGCCATGCTGATTTACCTCCATAAGTAGGCATCAAGTGTACACTGTTGCATTTATTCCTCTCTGCCTTTCAACAAATGTTTTCCCCAGGGTTATATTCTAGCTTGCAACCTATTGCTTTGTGTATTTATTGCTTTCAGCCTGCATCTAGGCCTCAGGGTATGGTTTCTGCTCCTTCCATAAGTCTCTCTGCTCTTTCAGCTGCTTTCCCTCAATACCACATACCCAAGCAGCACAGAGCACTCATGGGGTGAAGGGACACTGCCACAGTTCACAGCCAGGAGTCAGGCAGTCATATGTACTTTTGGGACAGCTGCTGAGATGGATGGAGAGGTCAGATGCTGTCCCTGCTCCCCTTCCCCTGCCAGAGGTTACCCTCAGTTCAGGTTGTCAGTGTGGCCACCTGCATTCTTAGTCTTTAGCCTAATCCTCTTAGTGTGACCTACGGTAGGAAGGAAATTGCTCTTACTCATGAACCAAGATCTTTTTGCCAGAACTATGTGGGGGAGAGAGCCATTACACCAGCAGTTCCACTGGCAGGTCTGAGGGGGAGGCAGTGGGATGAGGAGTGAGAGGGATGCTTACCTGCACCTCTGAGGGCAACCAGCCACAGCAGCAGGTATGGCCTCAGCATAAGCAACTACCCCTCTTCTCCCAGCAGGTACAAACTGCAGAGCCCAGGATTCACACCCACATACAGATTTTTCAGTGGCAGACCAGACTTTGATCAGGTAAGTTTTAGCTTTCTGACTTTAGGCTGATTTATCTTAGCTGTTTTTTTGGAGTCCAAGAAGCAGCCTGCAACCCTTGAAAGGTCAGTGTACCAGAGACTGGAAATTCCTCCTCCACCAGGCAAAGTCATCTTCATGTTTATGTGAGTGTGTGCAGCAGCTTCTCCCTCACGTTGTCATTTTTGAACTGGGGAGAGCTGGTGTGAGCACTTGCAGAAGGCAAGGAAAGCAGGTCGGACGAATACTGTTGAAGCAAATTCAGGCTTATTATTCAAACAGATGTTCATGAATATATTTTGCCATACTTGAAGAGTTTTAAATGTAATCTTACTTGATGGGCACATGAGTTTAAAAGTAGAAGACTGAATTTATGGAAGGAGAAGTGATTTGGAAGATGAACTACCAAGCTGGGCTCTGGAGAGTGAGGGTTCATGTCTGGCTCTGCACAAGCCTAGGCACATCACCTGGGCTTACTGCTCCTTGCCTCCCCTGGGTCCCAGGAGCATTCAGATCCTTCTGGGAGAACACACTGGCATGCTGAGCAGGACTATTTGTGTGCTGTATTGTCTGTTCATTCATAATTGTTGTTTTCTTTGCTTTTCACTGTTGGCAAATATAGTGGAGAATTTTTTATCCTCCTGCCTATCACTCCCCTGTCCCCAAGTCAAGGGCTCTCCTCCTTTACTCTTCTGCTTTCTCAGCCTCCATGGGAAGCTGTCAAAACCTTTCTTGGTGGTGCTTCTCCTGCAAAACCAGGTCTCTGTGAAGTTTTGGTGATACAATAACTTCACTGCCTGGTGAACAAGAGGAGAATCTGGGAAAGAAGCCAAAGCATGATTCTACTACGGTGATTATTATTATTTCCATTAGCAACTATGGCAGGACAAGTTATGATAAGCAAGGGAGAGATAAGTGCGATTTGTAGGTGTTTAAACCCTTCTGTGCATTTTTGTTTTCATTTTATTTATTTTTCTCCCTGAATACAAGCACTGATTTAAAGATAGGAACAGACTGCTTCATTTTCACCCAGAGCCTGGTGATATTGGGGGTGCCCACATGTGGGGCAGCACAGCCTATTCATTCTCACACAGTACCTATCACACAGCAGGCAGCAGTCTTGACTGCAGATGAGATGTTTTCTCTGACAGCATCTGGAGGGTCAGAGAGGCATCAGCACCTCCCTGAGGGGGACACTCCCCTCCAAGAGCTGTGCTGGCTGCCCATGCATCTTCCTCACCCAGGAGGTGCGTGGGCAGAGCTCACCTCAGCTGGCACCGTGGTTCATCTGGTGTGGACCCAGCTGGCTGCAGGTGAAGGCAGCCTCCTGAGGATGGTCTCAGGTGGAGGATTTGGATGGAGATGAGCCTGAGAGTGCAGAAAAGAGGGTAGGAGAGAGGCTGCTTTGTGATGGTAACTGCTAGCGTAACTGTGCTGAGGCAGCTGTTAAAAACAGTGATGCTTAAAAAGCAAGTTTTACCCCTTATGGTAAACGACGTGGTAGCACAGACTCTAGAGATGGAAACCTCCTGCTCAGCCTCCTACAGACCTGTAAGACAGCAGCTGGTAAGAGAACAATGGCTCCAAAAATACTTGTGGAAACTGCAATACCTCTGCACATGCTGCCTGGTCCCTTGGTTCCCCCTCCAGGCAAACAAAAAGGAGCACAAAAAAGTAAGTAAAATTGAGGGCTCAGCCTTTCCCAGCTCTTGGGAATCACAACTAGGTTTCTCTGAGTTTTAAGGATACATGAGGAGAGCAGTGAGTACCTGTTCTTGGCTTCAAGAGAATAGAAAGAGTTTGGGGAGACTTCTTTATGCAGAGTAGCACTGATCTGAGCTTTCAATAATGCAGTGGACTTGTAAGTGTTCCAAACTGTGAGATTTTTGAATTAATTTTTAATCCATGGTTTAACATTAAAGATTAACGTGTGTTTCAAATTTCGGAAAGGGAATTTACCCCTGAAAGGCTAAGACTCTCTTCAGTGGCTTCTTATGGTTTTTGTTCTATTTTACCTCTCCTTTTTTGTTTTATTTTTTTTCTTTTTCTTTTTCTACCTGCTGGGTGCATAAAATAAAAGAAACAAACAAACAAAACCCCCCCAACAAAAAGCAAACAATAGAACCCCCAAAACATAGGAAAGGGAAAACGGAGCATATAGGCTGTGTTTAGGGAGTTTTCAACTTGTTGTTAAACCAGTGTCCAATTGGGCTCTTTCATATTAATGCTTCTCTGTGTGCTCTTAGACTTGGCAAGAGAAACAACATCTGTGTGAAAAACTGAGCCAGCTGTGCAGAAAAAAAATGTTAGTTCAGAGCAGTTGTGTACTTTGCTGCTTGGGCATAAGCAACTTCTTGCATCTGTTACAGAGGGAAAATTTGCAGAGTGTTTTCCTGGGACTTCTACTCCAAAAGACAAGGGAAGCTTGTAGCAGTCTTGCAAAAGTTAGCAGCTGTTGTAAAAGGGAATTTAGTACATCATGGGAAGGGAAGGGGGCAAGCATAAAATCAGACATCACTGTGAGGCTTGGTCACCCGGGGTTAACTCTCAGATCTTGGCATCAGAAAATGAGGTGGTAAGGAGGGAGGTGCACTGCCAGGTACAGTAACAGCAGCATCTGCATTCACAGTCTCCTTTCTGCATTTCAGGCATGTTATGATTGTACTCTGTGTTTTCTGAAAACCTGCTCAAGAGGTTTGGAGCATTTTATAAACATTTGACATTTCCTTGAGAGTGCCTGCTTTGTGCCTCCCAACCTGGAATGCTTTGGGGCAGGGCTGCTTGCAGAAAATATTTGCTCTTAGAATCATGTTGGCCTCCAATGGAGCAGAACATAGTGAAACTTCTTGGTTATTCTTTTTTTTCCTTGATAAGATGTGGGTGTGTGTTAATTTGAAATCAATACTAATACTTGGTACAGTGGTGGAGAGAGTGATTAATTGGCAGAGCAAGGCCCATGAATCAGGTTCTAAAGTCCTGTTCCTGTCTCGCCATTGACCTGCTGCATGGTGTTTGGGTGAGTTATATCCTCTCCATCCCGCTTTTCCTCACTGCAAAATGGAGACTCTGCATTCCTTCCTGGCATATTTTGGAGCTACCAGTGCAACTTTCTGCACCTGAGTTTTTCAGCATCATGCTGTGTCCAAAACTAGAGTGCTAGAGGGGAAGTGTATAGCATTTGTGAAAAATCAGGCTCAGTGATCTCAGCTTGGATGCTTAGAGCTGCAGATGCTCCAACTCTGGGTACACCATGAGCAGGGAGGGCCCCCCAGCTCTGGAATGTGTCTCCCTTTGCACCCTGTGCTGGCACATGCCAAAAGGACACACAGGAGATGGACAGCAGTTATTTATTCGTCTGGCTGTGTACATTTCATCTGTTGGTCCTGCTTCCCACATACAATGTGGGAATGATCAGCCCAAATGACTGGAGTGTTGGGAACTGATCTATAGTCAGCAACACTTGTACCGAAGCTTTGGGTTTTGGTGTAGGCAGGTTGGAAAGATCACACTTCCAGAGGGCAGGGAGCATGGAGTGACTCTCCTTCTGGGAATGGACTGCAAAGTGCTTGCATAGATGTGTTGCTGTGGCTTACATGTGGATGTCTCTGTGCCTGACACTCTCCCCTTGAGCAACACGGGTATCAAACTTCCCATGGAAACATCTACATCTCCAGCACTCTGGGTGTTCCCATGTGAAGATGGGAGAAGATGGAGCTGTTTCTAGCTAAAGCTGGTAACAGACTGGACATTTATCCCAGGGAAGTCCTAATGTACCCTCTCTGTTTCATTTCACATCATAGTGAGAGATCAGATCTTGTAATGGAAGGACCAAAAGTCAGGGTAAATTTCCACTGGGAAAAGATACTATTCACACAATGTTGAAAGGCCATAGCATATTAAGTATGTGTGTGTGTATTCACTGCACTGCTACTGCATAAAATTATGCAAAGTCAGAATTTATGTAATATCTAAATATATGGCAAAAGCTTAAATGGATTGAAATAAAGTGTTCTTACCTTATTGAACTGAAGTGTGCCAATACTACCATAATTAAATGGGGAAGTCAAAGCAATTCATTTTGTCTTCACTCACTGAAAATGTCATCAAAGTTGATATTCTTACAACCTATTTTGATTTTAATGAAAACTCTTCTTTTCCCAGTGGAAAATTGTCCTTTTACAACCTCTTTTAGACAGCTCAACTCATAATCTGAAACATTCAATTACTGACCTGACATTTGCCAGAGCGAAAGACAAATTTGGGTTTTCCTTTCTTTCCAATTAAAATGAAAAAGAGCCTGCCTTTTTTTGTTCCCTTTCTGTTTGCTTGTTTTTAATAATTTTAATAATTTTAAATCCAAAGTAGTTTGGGATTAATGAAGTTTAAGATATGGAAGTCTAATGTCTTTGAACATGCCCATGTAAACTAGTTTCAATCCGACTGCTTTGAGGGACTTTGCTTTAATCAGTCTTGTTTGGAGACAAGGAAGCTTCACGGTGATTTTTCACATTCTTAAGCCTTAAAGGCTCTCCCTCCTACGATCAAGCTACAGGAGTCTTGTTTAAGCCCCAGTTTGGCAAGATACCTAAACATGTGCCTAATTTTTAAACATTAAATATATTTCCACGGACTTACCTGCATTTAGTGGAATTTCTAGGACATATCAAATGCACCCAGGCATCAGTGTCTGGCTGGGCAGCCTGGGTCCAGGTGGGCAGTCTGCTGGCCATGCAGGTGGCACCGTTGGTGAAGCAGGACTCAGGTCACAGAGCAGGAAAATTTTTAGGGGAGCTCAAAGGTGTGGTGAACAACAAACATTGGCCAAGTATCCTTCCACTTGCAAAGTTTGTGCACTCCATAGGATGAGAGCATTTCATACACAAGACACAAAACAGGTTTGGAAAGCAGATGGGCCAACTTATTGGCATTGCCTCAGCCAAAACCTAGGGGCTGCTGGACCAGATCCTTTAAGAATCTGATACTTGTCCTGGTGACAGTCCCTCTTGATCTCAAGGAAAATGAGATCAGTCTATTAATGAAAACTTTTCTTCTCAGAAAAGGCTTGGGAGGTTGATTCCTTGGGGGTTGCTTTTATTTTAATTTATTTAAATATTTTAAATTATATTATTCAGATACTTTAAGAAATTAAATTTTATTTTGTTGTGTCTTACGCACCCCTTTGTTAAGGGGTGAGCCCACCATAATCCTCCATAGGCCAACATAAGCAACCATGGGGTGATGATGGTGCTGAAACATCCTGGTAACAGGGGAAAACAGGTAAGGTGGTACCCCAAGCAGTTGGTTGGACCATAGGCTGGGATATATGCACTGGAGTTTGACCTAAGGGTGGTTGTGTCAGGCAGCTGCACCCCATGTTCCTGCCTCGCCCCACCACACACGGGTTGTATATTCCAGCCTGCCCACCCATTCATCCTGCCTCCCCCTGTGCCAACTCCCCTCACTGGACTTTAATCCTATTCCTTATGGGCTCTGTCCTTCCCACTCAATATACCATTGAATATATTTAAACCTCAAGTTGTTTTCCCTTATTAAGCAGTTTATCACTGTTGCAATCTTTTTCTTTTTTTCTTTTTTTTTTTTTTTTGCCAGAGGAGAAGGAAGAAATTTATTCTTTTGGCGATAAATCATTTACAAAGCTGCTGGGCTGTTAATGTATTTTTTATGTCTAAGCAAACAGAAAATAGAAGTGAGTGTCTTAGTAAAGCTTTGCCGACCTGTTTTAATTTCAGCTTCCTAACCCTGCCTCTCTGTTCCCCAGTCTTGGGAGCAGGTACATTTCTCTTGTAGAGGCACCAGTGGATACCTTCTCCCCAAGGAGACAACTTTGCTGTGTCAGCAATGTCACGTGCTGTTGCCCGCACTTGGCACTGCTCCGCAGCGTGACACATCCCTGCTGACTGGGCTGTGCTGGGAGAATACTAGCAAAGAAATGGGATCAGGGAGGGTGGGGACTCGAGCCTGTTTTTGCTTTTAGATCCTCAGAAGAGCTCTCATCAGATGCCCACTCTGGGGTATGCAAGTTACATGCAGCTCTCAATTCATCCCATGCAGCCTCAACCTGTACTTTTCATGTGGGGGCTCAGGTGTGGTTACAGATACCTATGGGGATGCTTGAGGATGCCTTCAGAGACAAGGACTGGCCATGGTGGAGTTTCCCAAATGTTAAGAGCTGGCTCCTGCAAGGTTTTGCAACCTGCTTCAGGAAAATGAAGCCAATGTATGCCTTCACTGCTCTCAGTCAGCTCTGTGCCTTTTCCCTCTTTCAGGAAACATAGACACCAATCTTTGTGTGAAAGGTGAATTTTCCTTTCTGGTGTGCTGTGACAAGCAGTAAGATAATTAAGAGGAGGGATGTGGGAGGTTTATATTGGCATCCCAGCTAGATGAATGGGTAAGTCTGCAGCTCAGAGCTGTTGCTGCAGGCTTTTTGCAAACTCAAGCTGAGTTTCTTACCTTAAATGCACTTATATGAACGTTTGATAAACTTTCATCCACAAGTCACTTTAGCTAAAGTAACTAGCTGTGGTCATTTAAAATGTTCCCATCCCTAGATATCCATCACAGTAGGATGATGCCTCTACTGTAGCAGTGAGCAGAACAGGACAGCATGTCTGCAATGCAGCTTTCCCCTCTCACAGCAAAGGAAGTTAGCCTGTCCCCACACCTTCCTCAGCAGGTTATGCTGCTTAATGCCTGGCTGTGAGATAGAGGCACAGCTTCTTTTCTGCTTTGGCTGGCCTTGGGGCAATAGCCTTGTGTTGAGTGACAAGGCAAACAGCAGAGGATGACAACATCTTAAGTTACTGCAGCAGGATTCCCCAGAGCTGATCTATCACAGGAGTAGGGGGTGAAGGAAAAGGAACTGTGTTTGCCAGTCTTAGATTTGTAAAAGACAAAGAATAGGGAAATAACTTTCTGTTCCCAGCTAAACTTTTTCTTTCCTCCTTGTCTGTGCCTGTTATTTGTAAAATGGTGTTTCAGGCATCTCTGAAGGACCTGAGCAGGGAAGGAAAAGGACACACCACCCTGTTTGTACCTTGGGTATCCTGCCTTGCTGTGGCCTTCAGCCATCTTCTGTAGACAGATTGCCTGCTCCTGATTTGCCCACCTTAATCCCAGGGTATGAGTCATTGATGACTCTGATTCTAAGCAAACCCAGGGATGGACAAAACTGACACAAAATGGTCCCACAGAGTGGGCTGAATTAGCCGTACCCACCCCTCCACTTCCAGTTTAGGGGAGCAATGAGAGAACTCTTGAATTCCTGTTCCCCCTGAGTCCCCTCTGGCCTTGTTCATCTGCTACAGCAAAAAAACCCCAATGTCCAAAGCGCAGCAGCTTCTTAAGTCCTCTGCAAATGCTGTGAATTCAAGGACTGCCAGCTCAGATCTCAGCAGTCTCTGTTTTCAGCCAGTGCCGCATGCATTGGAGGGAAGTGTTAAACTTCCCATAATGTACTTAATAGTGCAACACTATACCATGGAAAGGGGATTACTGCATGCCCAGAGCACAGCCATTTATTAGTTTTATCCTAGCTAATGTCATTGTAGACGCTGTTTTTGTTCCTATCAATGTTCCTTTGTATTTTTACAATCTTGCTATAATACGATGCAGTTTTCCTGCCTCTAACTTGCAGGCATATTGCACTCAGAGCCTCTATCTCTCAGCAGAGATAGATGCAAGGCATCCATCCCAGCTTGCTGGAGCTGAAAAGGCAGCAGCTCTCCTGGCAGCTTCAGCAAGGCTTGATAGAAGCACATAAGAGGAGCCTGTACTGGGAGCACAGCAGGAGTCCAGAACTGGGAAGGACCATTTGGGTCATTGGCCCCCTGATGCTGCATCTGTAAACCAGATTTGGGTTCTAGTTCCCACTTAGCACATGCCAGCAAGCTGCTCTAACACCATATTCTTCTCACAGTTCAAAAACCTCTTTTGCATTTCAAGTCTGTGACTAATTAAACAGAAGCATTAAGAGGTGCTGGAAAAGCACAGTTCAGGTGCTCAGGGAGATAAACATCATGTGAACTCTGCTACCTGGACAGCACAGCCCCTCTCGATTTCCCTAGCAGGTTTGAGTGCTTAGCAGATCAGCAAATCAAACTCTGGAGGTTTAAACCCGAGCACATGAGGATCTCACACTAATGGGGACCCTCTGAAGACACCTGAAGCTGTCTGGCTTGCTCAGCGGGACCCAGGGAGTCTGTGCCAGAAAAAGGGAAGGAATCAAATTTCTCAGTGTGTCATGGGAGCCCCTTTCCTACCCCTGCAAGAGCTAATCCAGTTCCTCTGATAAGGACATGGAAGGCAACTGACACCATTCTGGTGGAAGTATGTGCAGCTGAAAGCTTTCCTGCCTTTTTTTTGGTCGTAAAGTCCAATTGTCATCCTGCCTCTGGCTGCAGATTGGGGAGGTCAGCACAGGGAGATATGTTCTATGTCATCCCAATCAGTCAGTTGTTTGAAATCCTCCTCCCAACTGGCCTGCAGAGAAAGACCTATTTTCAAAAGAGAAGATGGCAGGGGTGGTAGTGACTGCTGCTCACCAGGTCAGCAGTTGAGGCCAGAGTGGAGTGGGTCAGCAGAAATTTTCCCTGTTAGTTTTCTGTCTAGTTCAGGTGAGGTTATAAATGGTAAGGAAGAAGGGTCAGTGTGATCAGCAGAGTGTCACAGGTAGCCAGTGTCCCTCATCAGCTAGTCTAGTTCTTGGCAAGAAATGCTGCAGGGCTCAAGATCAAGACCCTGGCACTGTGTTTTCTCCCTGGATTACTGTCTGCTAGCCTGTGTATCCTACAGGTTGGGCAGCAATCCTGAGATTACTCTTACTAGAGTAAAATGGATCTTTTTTCTTGGGAGGCTCCATTCTGGGGGGATGACTAGATACCACCAGCTGTGTCTGATGGTTTCTCCAGGGATAAAGCTGCCTATTGACGTGCATTTAATGGGAATACTAACACTAGAAACACCTCAGATGAAATGTTAGTGTCAGTATAGTTTTAACACCTGTGTTGCACAGATCTTGGTCTAAACCATGCTAGATGTGATTGTTTTCCTGCTGCATGTTCCAGTCTGTCCTGCAGAGCCAGCAAAGATAGGAAGGAAGGAGTCGGAAATTATTTTGCCTCATACACTCTTCCATTGTCCCCCACAGGCTACTATCCCACTGCTAGACCTGTCAGCCACTTGTATAACATGTGCCCTCAAATTGGGGCACAAAAGCAATCCCCCTACGAATGTCTGGAGCAACCTTTGCCTTCTTGCTGTGGGCTGGCAGGAGGGCTACTGTTTGTTGGAGCCCTTCCTCCCTCACTCCATTACTCCTACTATTATTGGTCCAAGGAGGTTTCTACCAAGCATCCTGCCCAGGGAAATTTGTGCTAGGGCACCTTGGACCCAGGATGCAGTCTACTACAACAGTGTGAATCTGTCCAGATGCCTGCCCTGCAGAATCACTTTGGAGCCTGGAAGTTTTTTTCCATGGTAGAATTTCCTTAGTGAACTGGAAAGAATTCAGTCTAGCTGGGCATAAATTCAGATCTGTGCTCCATTGCAGTGCTTGGTGGTGTTAGCTCCCTAAGCAGAGTGGAGTCTACTGCAAGCTGCCTCGAGACACTAGGCTGGTTAAATACTGTGTTTGGTTAGATAGATTCTGAACCAGCAAGTGTACCCCATCCAGAATGAAGTGGGATACACAGTCCCTGGTGAGAATGGGCAAGGCCAGTATTCAAGCAGCTCGTTGAGCAGCCAGTTTGGATGCTGTCATATCATGCTGGATAACTTCAATGTTTTCTGTGTTTGCAACTGCAAGTGAGGCTCCTTCAGGGGCTTTTGAATGTTTGCTGCAGAGGCAGGACCCACGGCAGACGTACTGACTGCATCTGTTCCACTCTCCTCCTGCTGTGAGTCGCTCCTTCCTGGGTTGTAGGTTTTGCTGCTGCTCAGTGTGTTGGCTTGGCGATGTACCTCAGCTCATTTGGGGTGGGACACATTTCTCTTCTTTAGCACAGGGGGTAGCTTTGGTCCCAGACTCAGAGATGTGAGGCAGGCAAAAGGCACAGCAACTTGTATTCTCCTTTCATCTCAGGAAAAAGACTGCTCTGCAGTTTCTCCCTCCATTGCCTGTGGTTTCCAGATGGAACACTGTGTTTCTACCCTGTTGATGAAACTTCTGTGTGACCTCATCTTTGCCTCTCTAACAAGGGACCCAGAATGTCATACTGCCAAAGGTATCTTCCCCAGCATGTGGCAACAGGATTGCTAATTGTGCTGGGACAGGAGGGAGCCATTCAAGCCATTCCCTGGGTTTCAGATGCAAGCTGAATCAGCTTGAAGCTTTATTCTCATTTTCCCCACAGCGGCACACATTCCTGCACATTTTCCCTTGAGTCTGAAGATGCAGAATGCACACATCTGAGGGTTTCTTTCATGTCTTTCACACCTTCTTCCCTCCTTCCTCCTCTGGCCATTTGCTTCCCTGGCTTGCCAGCACTGCAGAGTGAACCTGCACCCTGGTCTCTACCTTTGGGTATCAGGAGTTTGCTGCTAGCAAGTGCCAAAAGCTGCTGACTATGCTGGTGATCTCTGGCAGAGAGGTGCAGGAGTGAGCAGGAGTTGGGAACGTTTTTTTACCAACTCAGAATGAGTCAAAGTGCTAATATCTGCCCGTGTCTTTCAGCTTCACTGTATCTGGTGTATTCTGATAGCTCTGAGGCTTGCAGGCCCTCTAGGGCAGCTAGAAAATATGGCAGCATCTGAGTCCTCCTTACACCCAGCAGGGAGGGTAATGCTTGTTGTGGGACTGTGTCCTACGTGCTTGTGTCGTGATGTATGTATGAACTATCTACACGGACTCCTTCATGGATACTGGGAAGGGAGCTGAGCGTGCCCCTTGGAAAAGCAGCAGTGAGCCATCAAAAATGAAATCAGTTATGTTGCCAGAATAATTACTTGATCCTGAAAATATGAAGAAATTCTGAAAGAGACTCTGCAGCCAAAACATTCTTCTGCTGACTGGTTTGCTGATAGGGACAGAAAAATGGAGCATCCGTTCTAATTAGTGATGGGAGCTTGCTGCCTCAGGATCAAAGGAGAACGCTGTTTGCTGAATCAAGCTAAGATCAAAGTGTCCTACGTACAGGAAGGGCCCATTCCTCTTTCTGCTGACAGTGGTGTGCCCTGCTCATCCTCTGGGCATGCTGCTTACAGGGTTGCTTAATTACCAAGTAAGGAGGAGATTGCAGTCACAAGAGAGGGTGTAATGGCCATTGTAATCCAATTCTGAGAGATGATTTCGTGGTGATCGATTCTTTGTCTCTCAGAAGTCATTAAAGTTCTGAATGCTTAGAAAATACCTGGATTGTATAACTTTGCAAAAGGAGACTTTTTACAACATCCTTTGCTTGATTTTTCTGACCTCTTATGTGTAATTTGACTTAGTAGGCTGTATGTGTGTGCATATATCTATATTTGCATTTATATCTACTCAAGGGAATTCAAGTCCTCATTCCTTAGGCTGCATTGAAAAATCCTTATCCCAATAGATATGCTAAATTTGAAATCTCTTCTTCCCTCTCTCCCCTGCCTCCCTCCTCTTGCATTAATACAAACCCACATTTTTGCAACGCCTTATTTTGAAATGTTTAAACACGAATAATTTGGTTGAGTTTTCCTAGTAGGTGTTTCCCTGGGCATACAGGTTTATAAGTGTATGTGACTTCGTGTGCAGCCATCTGCATTTTGGGCCATGAGTATTGGTGTGGAAGAACACAGTCACAAAAATACTTGCATGGATATACAAGTGCATGTGTAAATGTGTTACATTTTCTAGTAGTCTTGAGATGCTGCAGTTTCTGAAGAGGGTTTGATCTTTGCTCTTTCATCTGTTTCCCTGGGAAAGGAGTCATGTTGTAGCACTGCCCCCCTGCCCCCAGTGCTGTGCTAACACACCACCCAACTTCCCTGTTTATGCTGCTGGAAGAGGACTTCGCCTTTGTTTCCTCTTGCCTTGTTTAAGCTTCCTTGTCAGACGTGGCTGTGTGTGTTTTCCCCAGCTGTAGTCTTCCAGGTGCCACTCAGCTTAACAAAACAAGTCCTTAAATGCCACCTGTCTTGTACACCAAAAGAGTGAAAAAAGGGCCAAAGAGCAGCTGGCAGGCACTGGGATGTGGGAGGTAAGGGCAAGTCTGAGGAGCTGGCTTGCCTGGTGGTTTAACAAGGACAGCATGGTGTGTGTGGGTGTGCTCATCTTGCAGGCCAGGTTCAAAGCAGCTCCCCTGGGCAAGAGAAATGAATGGTGATCTCAGCTCCTCCTTTGTGCTCCCCTGATCCATAGCATTTAAATTAAGAGAGATGCTGTGGTGCCTTGAAAAGAAAAGGAGATAATGGCTGTCGGGTGTTGCACCCTAAGAGTGGGGTACTGGCAGGGAAAAGGGAATATGTATTTTCTTTCATTTCTTATATTGCTCATGAGTACATTTGGAAGTCCTCAAATGTATCAAAAATTATTTTTACAGTGACTAAATTATGCGTGTTCTATTTTAGTGTTTTTATTATTCTGCAGAATGTTTGCAATCAACTAATAATAAATATTAGGAGTAGCAAGAGGGTGATTAGACGTGAAAATCTCACCATCTTGATGACTGAGTGATTGATGTAACTAATCCTGCAAAGTAAACTGCAAAGTCTAACTTTTGCAGTAAATTGGAGCACTCACACTTAAGCATTACTTTTTCTGGGTGACAAGAATTTGAATGTGTGGGTTTTTCATGAAGTGGAAAGTGGAAGTGATAAGGAATGGGGCTGAAGAACACATATTGCTGTTCCAAATTGGATGAGTAGTTTCTTTCCCTCTCATGGAAAGCATCTCATTAAATCTATGCTGAACATAATAGAAGGACTTTCTGCGCCATGTTGGAGAGAGACATCAATCCAATAAATGTTCAAATCATTGTGACTCCCCGCAGACTGGCTAGCACATGGATGATGCTAGACTAGATGAGTAGTCACGGCAAGAGAGCCTTCAAATTTCAGCCTGCAGAAAAGACAATCCCTTGTCAGAGTCACATTCAGCAAGAGACATCTCCAAATTGACATGGATCACTTCTGGGCTTTGGGCTACTGCCACTGGCTGGCCAGCCATAAGAAAATGAGGAGTTCAAATCCATTCCCAGCCTGTTGCCCACATACACAGCTGGAAGGCAGATGCCTCGTGATAAAGGTGATGCTTATTACTGGCTCTTCAAGTTATTTACTTCTGCTTGCTGCTGACAGACTTGCATAGGAGATTAATGGATTAAGCTTTCACCAGCTGTTTCTCATCCAGCCACCTAATTCTGAGAGGTTAGCACTGGAGATTAACTGTTTCCCTAGGAATTTCCAAAATGTTCCATATTTTTAAATATGTCCCAAGACAAGAGGAAATTCAGACTCGAGGTGTTTTTTTTCCCACAACATAAGAAACTTGTGAACTTCACTTGAAGAGGTTAAAGAGAAATTTTGTCTGTTTCTGTTCTGAAGCATTTCTGAACCTTGCTGAACTACCTGAGGCTTTAGGAGATGTGGAGGAAGGAACGGAAGTTTGGAGGACGTGGTTGAGCCTTTGCAAACTGATGGAGTACTGCAATTCTGGAGCAGTCAGTTCAAACCCTGGAACACATGGGAGGTTGTTCAGGCACTAGAAACTTTGGATTTGTAGCATCTGAAGCTCAGCATTTCCAGGCTCTGGGTGCTGCATTTCTACATTAGGTTGTCTGGGAAGGATTTCAGCAGACAAGCATGTGGGAGACACCTTTTCCTCAGACATTAGCCTGTTCAATTCTTGGTAGTTCAGACAGAAAACTATTCTCATGAAGCATTTCACCTTCAGCAAACCAGTGTCTCTTGGCAGAAAATAGAAACTTTGCAGGTAGCCCTTCCTGGATTCAGCAAGAGAAGAGGGCGGTCTGCAGACAGCACCTGGATGTTAGCAGTATTCTGCTGTTGCCTTGGAGCTTGAAAACTCCTTGCCTTCTTCTCCAGTACCCTCCCACATGCTTTGAACAAGAAAATGCTGAGCTGTCATACAGAGACATTGCTTTTTGTAGTCAAGATTTTGATTTTGTGGAGAGAAATGATTTAAAGCATTTTAGTGCTGCTCAAAATGGTGGTGGAGACCCCTTGGTTAATTTCATTTGACAAGATTTTGGTGATAGGAACGGAGATATTTCCCTGTGTGACTTGCAGTCTTAAAATGGCAGCCTTGAGCTGCTGTACTGGGAAGCTGGGGCTTAACAGGCTTTCATCTGTGTCCAGTCTGTGTGGAATGCAAAGAAGTGGATGGTGGAAAGTCTGGAAAATAAATGAGATTTGATGAGATCCCACAATATCAATAGTAATTTTTCATCAGCTAAATAGAAATGCCTGGACTGGAAAATATTTCGACTTTTAACCCTTTAAATTAAAAATATTACTGAAATACTTTGGGTCTTGCTGGACTTTATGAGACATAGAAGTGGGAGGAGAACTGTGTTTCTTGGTGAATACTGCAGTTTCTTTTTCTGTTTCCCTGATGTTGGGTATCATTAAGATTGATGGGTTTGAAAACATATCTCATTCTCTGAGACACAGCTTGGCTGTTCTTATGGCTCTATGCCTGTCGCCAAAAGAACCCCGGTTGTTTTCAGAGGCTCTGAAACTAGAGTGCTCTCATTTAAAAGGGCCACATATCTGCATTTGCCTGTAAAAAAAGACTGTGTGAGAGCAGACTGATCTCTGAGCAAGGAATATAATTTCCATAGCCTGACATAGTTGGTAGGGTACAATTGTGTAGGAATGAACACTGTGTTGTGACCTGCAAGTGTATGGGTGTTGCGGTTTTTTGACATTGGCTAACTGCCAGGCACCCACGAAAAAATTATTCACTTATTTTCCTCTGCTATAGCTCAGCAGGGGAGGGGGAATTTAAACAAAAACTTAATGAGTTGAGATAAGGATTAGAGGAAATTAATTTTAAGGGCAAAACAGGCTCAAAACTTAAACAGTATAAAGAAAATTTATTATTAGCAGAATCAAAATAAAAAGGGTAATGAGGACAAAAATAAACCTTACGAACACCTTTCCTTCCCAGTCCCTCCCTCTTTCCCATTGACTGTTCAAGGAGACAAAACACGGAGTTTTGGTCAGTCTTTCACTTCTTACAAATCTTTCTTCAGTACGCTTAAGGAAAAGAGTTTCTTTCCTCTGCTGTGCCGTGGGATCGTTCCCACGGGAGATAGTTCTCTGTGAACTTTTCCAGCGTGGCTTTAACTTTCACAAACAGCAGCCTGCCCTACCTCCTGTAATGTGAGTCCCTCCCACGGGCCAAGCAGTCTTCCCACAACTGCCCAGCGTGGGTCATTTTAGTTTATGGGGTTTAGTCTTTTAAGGATGAGCTGCTCTAGTCTGGAAGCAAGGGTTCTCTATCTCTGGAAGCAAGGGTCCTCTCCCTCTGTTCGAGTTCCTCACTAGATTACAGCTTTTTAGCATCCATGCACTCCAGCGTGAGCACCGTTCCTCATGGGCTGCAGGTGGATCTCTGCACCCCCCATGCACCTCATGAATTACAGGGAGACAGTTTGTTGTATTATAGTCCTCACCATGGCTTGCTTGGAGCACTTCTTCCAGTGCTTGGAGCACTTCTTCCCTCTCCTTCTTTTCACTGACCTTGGTGCCGCCATGTTGGTTCTCCTCACGTGTCCTCACTTCTCCTCTGACTTGGAAGAAAGTTGTTGTCCGTGGGTATTATTGTTCTCAAGTTCTATCGATTGAAAAGTTCTTACAGAGCTTCACTGCACTGAGAAGGCTGATTTTGTTTGGGCTCCATATCAGGGAATTGTTCGCCATGTTTTTGTTGCTGGTCACATGGTCTCTGCTGGCACTGCATGGGCGGCCCCAGCCACATGGTCCCGGCCTCGGGAGGGCCCTGGCCATGCAGTCCCAGCCTCAGGAGGTCCCTGGCCATGCAGTCCCGGCCTCCGGAAAGCCCCAGCTGCGCAGCGCCCGGTGGCCCGTGACGGGATGGGCCCCTGCAGCCCCTGCCAGGATGGGTCCCAGCAGTCACCTCATCACCCCTCAGGAGAAGAAAAGAGAGCTTCCCACCGTTTTTCCTTTCTTAAATATGTCATCACAGAGGCGTTACCAACTTCTCTAATTGGGCTAGTAACCTGCCCATCGTCAGAGCTTTTAGTGATTGGCTCTGTGCCGGACACAGTAGAAACTTCAAGCGGCTTTTTCCTGCCCACTAAAACTAGGCTGTGTTAAACCAACACAGTGGGGTGACCTGCAGTACTTTCAACTTTGTGTCTTTCTCTTGAAGTGCTTGAACTGTGTGTCCTTCTCGTTTCAGGTCTGGTGTGTCCTCTGGAGGTGTCAGTCAGTTCAGGGAGTATCCAGGTTGCCCGAGGCCAGACAGCAGTGTTGCCCTGCACCTTCACCACTAACGCTGCTCTCACTAACCTTAATGTCATCTGGATGGTCATTCCTCTTTCAAATGCCAACCAGCCTCAACAGGTAGGTCTTTTCTTACTGGAGCATGTATTTCCTTGGGGCTTTCCTGTTCTCCACCCTTTTGTGGATGTAGGCCCTCTACAATGCTGAGTCTATGGCTGTCCCAGAATTTCATTGTCCCTTCACTGCTGAACATGCCCTCTGGATCTTACATGAATCTGTTCTAGTCAATGTTTTGTTAGCAGATGCACATTGTGTCCTTGGCTGGATGTGCAGCAGGGGCAAGTGTATGTGATGCTGTAGTGCTGCCCTGGGCCTCTAGTGGTTTGTGTATTCAAAAGAGCACAGGAGATATAATCCAGGTTTTGGTGCAGTGGATATGGAATTTGGTGGGCCTGGGAGCAGCTGCAGCCTTAAGCCTGTGAAATCTATGTAAAGTATCCTCTAACACATAACCTCTCATGGAATCATTGCCCCTTTTACTTCCCTTATTTTTTCACTCTGTTGCTTTTGCAAGTCCCATTCTTATGAATATTAGCAAATGAGAGTATATAATTGTGGGCACAAGAATCATAACCTGAGATACACTGGCCTGTTTTTTGCCCACATACTCTGACAACAGAAGAATGCCATTTCTCTGAAATACATCTGTCTTGGGCCATGCTGCCCTCACCACATTTTGTATTCAGTGTGAGAACCTGCACTGAAGAATACTTGCTCCTCAGGGACCCGGTCTGAGTACAGTCTGACTGGCGGAGGCTGTGCAGGTTCAAAGGTTGCATTGCCTGTCCAATTCAGCTCATCCCAAATATCTTCAGCAAGCAGTGTCAAATCATGGCAGGATCTTGCTGACGGAGATTCAAAAGGATACCGTCCACGGGGCAGATGCTTTTCATCAAAGTACTCACTGACCTGCAGAGAGCCTCTGCTTCTGCACACTGATCCTGTCCAGACGGGTAATGACTATTATATGAAGTAGGCTGGTGTTGCCAATCCAGCTGTGCCAGAAGATTTGGGTATCTTTCTGGTCTGCTACCTCTGTGAACATTTTCATTGACATAAAATGGGCTACAGAGTGTGTTCCTCTTTTGGAAAAAACACCTGTGCTAGGATGTATATTGAGGTTTGGTTATTCAGAGATCCTTTAGTAAGTGGTCCTTTCAGCTTTGTAAGCCCGTGTTTTGCTTGCTGTTCTTCCTCCTTGCTCAGCTTCCGCAGAGTGTTGTTTGAGCCTTCCTTTCTTTTCCAGGTTATTCTCTACCAAGGGGGTCAGATCTTTGGTGGTGCACCCCAGTTCTATGGGCGAGTGGGGTTTGCTGTGACAATGCCAACCACCAGTGCCTCCATCTTCATCAACAACACTCAGCTATCGGATACTGGCACATACCAGTGTTTGGTCAACAATCTTCCCGACCGAGGCATCAGGAATATTGGAGTCATTGGACTTACTGTCTTGGGTGTGTTTACTGGTATTATGGGGGAAAGGGGGGAACAGGGACAAGAGGATCTCTGTGCATGATAGTGCATCATTAGCAATATAGTACTGTGTTTGCATTTGAGCCCACAGACATCCTGTGGTGAAGAATGGGCTGCCTTGTGAGTACTCTGGGAGTTTGTAGGGCACATAGACTTCATATGCAGGCAGCATATAATGAAGTTGTAAAATATGGTGGAGAGAAAGTTTTTGTGCTGGTATTGTGATGTGGAGTTGCAAAGAAGCAGGAATAAAGTACGAGGGCATCCTGGAGGGCTGAAAGGAGCGTAAGGGGTTTGGCGCATAGCAACAGAGGAGAGAATGACTTTATATCTTTGCTTCCTTTCCATGAAAGCAATTAGTTCTGGATGCTTCCATTGATGCTAAATACTCCAGAGTGCATGCCATTATAGGGATATGAAAGCAAAACCCAATCACAGTAAATTTTGTCTGCAGCTCTGTTAACTTTCACCATCCTTGATGTCTCAAACACAGAAATATTCACCTTTTTCTCAAGGGAGGGATCCAAGGAGAACTGGGTCCTGTGCAAATCAGGAGTAGTCTGTAACCTTGACGGGCTGGTGGGTCAGGAATCTTTGTGTGAATTGTCACCCCCCAAACCACAATGAGTTCTTGTCTGCTGCCTCAGTCTTGTCCCCTTGACAGCTCATGCCACTCTCCTTGCTTTTCCCAGCAGCCCATGTCTAGAGTGAGCCTACACTCCACTGTTTGGTCACATTTCCTGATTTGCTATCACCTTCCCCTCTTCTCTCGCAGTTCCTCCTTCTGTCCCGCTTTGCAGAATCCAGGGGTCCCTGGACGTGGGCAGCGATATCACACTGACCTGCAGCTCAGAAGAAGGCATACCCCGGCCAACATACCTCTGGGAGAAACTGGACAATGTCCCCAGGTTGCCCCCAACTGCCACACAAGGTGCTCATTTTGTTGATTATCCTCTTACTTCCCAGGTGGCAGCCTGAGCTTTCCCTTGTCTGAGCTGCCAGAGGTGGCATGGCTCATTGAGCGTCTGCCATCATTTGCATGGTCCCTTTACTGGAACGAAGATTCCTAAAGCCCATGGTGGACTGGATACCCTCCAGAGGCCACTTAAATTTTCATAGGTTTTTTTGGTACAGAAACATGTTCCCTATTGAAAAACAAGGATTGGGTTGAATGGAAGAGAGAGAAAGTGGTTGCTAGATGCTGGCACGTGGCTGGAAATTTCATCTGCCAACTCACCTGCATTTTACACCAAATGAAAGGTTTATAGAATGAAACAGGGAAAAGAGAGGCAGAATTACATCAGGAAAATACTGCCAGCTTCTCACACTGATGCCACTGTTCTCCAATAAATTACTGCCAGAGCTGCTTTTCAGATGTGTGTAGAAGCACAGCTCTGATCAAACTGGTGCTTCCCAGCCTCAAGTCCCACCCATAAGTTTTCTTAGCCTAAGTGTCCTGAGCAAATACTCATAGTTGTACTTTTTGCCCTTTATGTTGCTGTATTTTAAGAATATGCCAGCTTTCAGTTTCATATAATTCAGGAATGAGGAATATTGGCAGAGCAGAAGATGGAGAGCCAAGGGATAGGAGAGTAGGGGTTCTGCAGTTAATTTAACAAGTAGATCTGGTATAGGTAATTTCGCATCTCTTTCTTCCCTGTTCTCACACAATACTGAGAGTTCCAAGCTTTCATCCGCAGAAATTCCTCTATAAGAAGAAAAAGAAACATCTAGTGTAAGCTCCTTAAGACCTAATCTTGTCTCTGTGTGTGTATGTGCATGCACAATGCTTCCATCTCAAGGTTATTTCCTAATTTATTTCTCTCTTAATAGTCTCACACCAAAGTTCTCTATTTGCTGGCTTTGCCTTTTCATGGTTTTCCTCAAGCGGGGGAGGGATTTAAATCCGTCTTTTCTCTCTGACTAGACCAAGTCCAGGGCACTGTCACTCTCCGAAATATCAGCACTGTGTCCTCAGGTCTTTACCAATGTGTGGCTTCAAATGCCATTGGAACCAGCACTTGCCTTCTGGACCTGCAAGTCATTGCACGTAAGTATTTTGCCAGGGGAGGCTTGACCACCTGCTTCTGTCTTGTGACAGTAAGGTGTGTAACCACGTTTGCTGTGAGCCATCACGTGCCTCTCTATCAGAAGATAATAGTGCCCTGGAATGGGAACATTGCCTTTCTCCCTGCCCAAGCTTCATGTGCTTATAGATGGCCACAGCCCATCCCTGATTTCTTCTCCATGCTCTGTTCGATCATCTCCACAGCTCACCCACGGAGTATCGGCCTGATTGCAGGAGCGGTGGCCACAGGCGCTGTTGTGCTCGTTGTTTGTATTGTGTTGGTGGCTGTAGCACTGTTCTACTGGAAAAATAAACACAAAGAAGAAGAGGAGGAGGAAATTCCCAATGAGATAAGGTAAGGGTCAGGGAAAGCTGATAGTGGGGGACCTCCGAGCAAAAGCTGCGGCTGACAAGAGTGGAATTGGAAATCTTATTTCTTGTTAATCCTGGGTGTGTTCCCTGGGGTTAGGGGAAGATGTCCATATATGTCCAGAAAATTGAGAAAATGAAGAATGGTAACAACAGATTTTGTTTTCAGTATTGCCTTTAATGAGAGCTTTTTAATTTGGCTTCATAGAATCACAGAACAGTTTGGGTTGGAAGGGCCTTAAAAGATCATCTAATTCCAACCCCTCTGCCAGCAAGAGGGATGGGACTTCATGCTGTTATCTCTGTAGAAGAGTGATGAGGTGGGAATTCTGACCCATAATGCCAGACAGTGATAGCTGAAAAGCTCTGGAGATACAGCTGTGATATTCTCTGTTGTTACAGTCACAGGGTTTCCTTCTGGCAGCTTTCTACAGGTCCCTTGAGGATCAGCTGCACTGATTGTACAGTCATACTGACTGCCTGTGAAGTACCAGTGGCTGTGACTGTGACTTTCTGGGTAGACACATGAGCATGGGTCATTTGCCTCAGTGATAGGCACAGGGAGCACACAGGTGGGTCCTGCAAAGATGGATGGGCAAACAGGCCAGGGAGCAATGCTGATTCACATTGGTGCTGTCCTTCTCCTTGAATCAATGGTGTTGACCCCAGCATGGTGGTTGGGGGTGAGGGTGTTGGACAAGTGGGCCAGCATCCTCCATATGCCCTCACACCTTCTCCTTCCCAGGGAGGATGACCTGCCACCCAAATGCTCCTCGGCCGCAAAGACGTTCCACGCTGATGCGTCCTCATCAGAGAACGACACCCTCACCTCCTCCAACACCTACAACAGCCGCTACTGGAACGACCCCAAAGCCAACCACGCCACAGACTCCTTCACCCGCTTCAGCAACAGCAACGATGCTCACCAGCCCCCCTTCTCCCGCTCAGGGAGCACGAGTGCCCGCCCCGTCTATGCCAACGGCGGCCACCCATCCCCGGCTCCCCCTAAGACACTGGTGGTGACGGCCAGCACGGCGCCGTCGCCTCAGGAGGTGATCCGGAGCAATGGTTCCGTCAGCAGGAAGCCACGGCTGCCGCACACCCGTTCCTATGCAGTCAGCCAGGCCACGCTGGAGCGGATCGGGGCTGTCCCCGTCATGGTGCCCGCCCAGAGCCGGGCTGGCTCCCTGGTGTAGGACCGCGTCGGCGGCTGAGAGCTGAGCAAGGGGCCTCTCATCCCTGGTGGGGTGAAGAGACCCACCCTACTCCTTCCTGAAAGGCAGCGAGGTGGCGGGGTGTCACACACTTACGTCTCCACCTGCGCTTCCCTCTCGAGGCTGCTGCCAGCTAGTGGGACAGCCCTGTCCGAGCCGCTTTTCCCCCAGCTGCTGGAGCTCCTCGCGCCGATGGACGCCACAGATGTGCCAAGGCCAGACCAGCAGGGAGGTCGGGACATGCTCCCGGGCTGCTGGGCCCCAGCTGGGACATGCACTCGGGCCTGACCCTGGGGGGAAATTTTGCTTTTATTTCCTGTTGGTTTTGTTGGGGACTGATTCCATCCATTTGGGTCTTTCAGGGAGGTTCGGGAGATATATATATATATTATTTTTTTTTCCATTGTTGTTGCTGTTTTGTTTCCAAGAGGACGACGGCCTGTGTTGGGGCAGGGAAGGCTGAGCAGCCCCAGCTTCCCATGGCCTTGGTTCCACTGCTGAATTAGTGAGTACTGTGCACTGGAGCCGGGTGTGAAGAGGCATGGGACAGGCTGGAGGGGCAAGATGAAGGCAGGCACAGCCACCAGCCCAGCCAAGGGGATGGTTGGGTGAGGGTGCAGACTGGGGAGCATTTGTGTTTATTTTTTGCAGTTCTTCCTCCCACCTCAGCACACAGAGACACACACACAGGCACTCACACACAGACACATGCAGGTCCTCAGGCTGGGTGTTTCTCCTGCACTAGGTTGGAGTGCCACCAGAGCCCTATTTATAGCTGTGGCGGATGCAGCCGTCTGAGCATCTTTCCCTCAGACACTTGGTGCAGGGTGAGGCTGCATTGCTGCTCCTGCTGCTGCTACTTCTGCTGCTGCTCTAGGGCTTGCAACTCTTTTTTTTCTTTTCTTGGGGTGTTGCTGGGGTTATTCAGGAGGCAAAGAGGAGCTGGACGGTGTAGGAGAGCACTAGGCAGGTTCATGAGGCATCTGTTGCCCCTGGGCTGCTCTGGTTTAGGGCAAGTGACTTCAAACCCCACAACTTTGATGTTTGCATGGTGGGTTTTATTCATCAGGATTTGCAGGGCTTGGCAGCATGGCAGGGAACACGTTGTGCTTGGAGCCTTCACAGAGAGGCATCAGAGTTTTCATTCCTGCTCTCCCACATGCACAGACATGTTGGCAGGATTTGTTTCCTGCTTTAGGAAGCCAACACACTCTCTCTCTGCCTCCCCCACTTCCCTCAGTGTCCCAGGACTGGGTACTGGTGGCATCTGCCAGTGGCCCGGCCATCTCCTTGCAGCCTGGCAGGTGGTTGTGGCTGGCACCTCTACTTTTTTCTATTGCAACTAAGTAGCCTTAATCAAAACCAAGAGTTGAAACCTCTGACAGAACCTGATGCCATTTGGAGGGCTGGACTGAGGGCTGGGATTTCCCCTCCTAGAGAGCACTGGTTCAAAGAGGCCACGCCTGGATAGGTGTCTTGGCTCTCCTGCATAACACCAACCCTTGCACGGGCAAAGGCAGTGATCACCTCAAAAAGCACCAGAGCCCTCCCAGGTCTGCTCTTGGAAAAGCAATGTGGGGAGTCACAGGTGACTTCCCATAGTTCTCACATTGGAAAAATGGTCTGTTTAAGCCAACAGACTTGGCCTCATCCCCACTTTCCTTATTCTGGCACGGCTTTACTTTCCCTAGCAGTGCACAAACCTTGGGCAGGGCCTTCTACCTGAGCAGTACAAATGCAAACACATACTCTGAGGAAGAGGAGGGAGAGGTGAGGGCTGGGTTCCCACATAGACACACTGGCTTTTTGGGAGACTGGGAGCTCCCAAGCAGCACTAGGTTTGAAGCTTGGCTGAGATTTTGTGCCTTCTTTTCTTAAAATAAAAACAAAAAACAAAAAAAAAAAAAAAAAAAAAAGAAAAAAAGAAAAAGGAAAGAAAAAGGAGATAAAAATCCAACTTCCCTTCCTTCCCTTTCTACACAACTGCATCCAGAATATGTGCAAACCCCCCTGGTGGTGCAGGCAGGAGGTTGCTCTGTGTGTGCTCACATTTCACTGGAGCAGTCCTCTTTCCTGCCTGTCTGCTCACTTTGCTGCCGAGTGGTAGGATTGATGGGGGAAGAAGAGTGGCTTTAGAAACCCTGATGTGGGAAGAAAAAAAAAACAATCAAAGAAAAGCCCAGACACATTCTCTCTGCTTTTGTAACAACCCCTGTGTGATATTTACAGGAACACTGCCCTCAGCAGGTGCCCTCCTCTACTGGGAAAGCTCTTCTGGTTCCTACCCTCCATAAGACTGTTTGCTCCTCTTTCTTTGTTCTTTCTAATTGTAAAAAATTCAATAAAATTTTATTCATATAAAAAAAGGACTTCTGCCTGCCTGCTGCTGCTTTTTTATTCCTCCTACCTAATTCAGTAACTACAATGACTTTGGCCATTAATACTTATCCTTGATGTGACTGGCAGTGAGCAGTGACCACACAACCAAGAGCTGAATGTTATTAGGTGAACCTGTTTGGTAGTGAGTTCTGGTACTAGAGCCTTGTTTTCCTCCTTCATAATAGTCTGACACATTGCCCTCGAACGTACAATTTCCCAGGCTTGCAAGGTCACTACTTCTCTAGATAAAGGTGAGTTTTATTTTCTGTCTTTTGGCAGGGGAGACCCTATGCTGCTTTGAGTGATGTGGGAAAATGTTTTTTATAATTGCCTAATTTTGCTCATCTCATGCATTTGTTTTCCAATCAAAAACATGGCATGTTTATCCCGGATTCAAAATCTAAGGCAGTCACTGACTTTCTTGGGCATTTGAATAAGTTTGATGAGGGAAACTGTCAGGAATTGAACAGAAGTGCTGATCCCCATCGACAGAGCATGTGAGGTTTCAGTGTCTGAGCACTCACACTCTCCGGGCATAAGGGGACTGGAAAGCATACACTTCTTAGTCTGTATCAACAGCTGCTACCAGAAGGTTATTATTAGTTAGGGCAACCTGATGTTTTGCATTTTGGATTTTGCATTTTTCTCCCCATGTTTCATTTTCCCTGCTTCTTCTCTAAAATCCCCCACATATTCTGAGAGTGATTATTAAACCCAGAAACCTACAGATCCAACAGCAGTGGTAATTCAGCCCTGCTGCACATGCATCACATTCTCATTCCTGGGTATTTTTCAAAACCTACTTCCAAATACTCTTGTAAATGTGTTTTCAGCTATAGACCTTACTGTAAATAAGACAGCTGCATTGCCATTTTCAGGAAGTGTCATAGGAGTCTTAATGTTTCCATTTATCATCTTTTGATTGTGCAATCTTGATGTGACATTAATAGCATCTTTACATTTTATTCCCATGATAGCCCTGTCAGTATTCTGCTATACTATCCATCCCTTGCCACTGGTTTGTTCCTTACATCATCCTTCTGCACATCTTGTTGATCCAGAGCAGAATTTCCTAGCATGCAGGATAGTTTACTAGGTTTGTGCAGCACCTGAAATGCTGGAGTTTTAACCTGTAAATTGTACCTGGTAAGGCATTGCTGCAACACAAATATCTTAAAAAATAACACCAGTTAGATAACTTGGTAGTGCTCCAGATTTTTAATTTATCACTAAAAATCAAACAGAAGTTCAAGCCATTGCAGCAGCAAGGGAAAGTCACGATTGAAGGGATTGAGTTTGCTGATGGCATTCAGCCCCAGATGTGCCATAGGGATTGTCCACCACATGCCATGGATGTTACTTTAAATATTGGTACTTATGGCTGTGTCACCTTCCACCAAGGAATATCAGAGGGGAACTTGTTCTAAAACAAGGATTAACTGTACATTTGAGTGCTGAGACAGAAATAACCACAAGAGGATGCTTCACACTTTAGAAGTGGACATCTTTTTAGAGGCTGGTGTAGATGAGAGCTCAGTTAAAAATATTTTGAAAAACTGGTCTGTAGACTGCCAGAAGTTTTTTTTAACTTATGCAGCTTTTGGACTCATATCTGCTGATTCATCTGAACTAAAAAAAAAAAAATTAAAATTACTCAGATGCATTCACTTCAACACACGCCGGAACAGAGACGAACTTCCAGCGGAAACCAATCTAACAGATGGTATCCTGTCCCAAACTGCCTGCTTTCTCCATGAGGATGGGGGATGCTCAGGAGATCAGTCTTCCTTACATCATGGTTTAGGCCCTTGTACTAGTTTGAAAGCAAACCAGTGAGAGACTCTAAATCAGAACTACAATTTAATAGGAAAATTAAAAATAAATGCAGTAGTACAGAAACACTGACAGGGTCAGGATACAACCTGACACCCTGTCGGGCAGGGTGGTGGTAGCAGTCTGATTAGATGGTGGTTGCAGTCCTCCTGAAGTGAGAGATGTGGTCCTGTTGAAGCAGTAGAAGGGTCTGGTCTTCCTCTGAAGGTCCAGTGGTGGGTATGTAGCTCCTGTCCTCCTTACCAGTTGGTAAGGGCTGAGTGTGGTGTTCCAAGCCTCAGATTATATCCAGGTAGGAATGCTTGGTTCCTCCCCCTGGGCGGAGCATCTCACGATGGGATGATGTAATTCTGTGAGTCAAGCAGTGAGGCTGGATGGCCCATTAACAGAAGATACCTCTCTGGAGGGAGTTATCAGGGATGTGTCATGGAAGAGATAAGGAGCACTGCCCCACCTGGTTTTAACAGAGGGTGATAGAATACATACTTCTGGTTGTATCTTACATTGTAACCTAAGACAGGCCTCATGAAGAGGACATAAAATCAGGGTTGCCTCAGATGACACCCAGGAGGTAACTGGGTGATCGATGGTACTGGGCAGAAGAAATCAACCAATTATTTTTTATATTGGAGGAATGTTCATGGGAATCATGGTTTCATCAAGTAAGCTTTTGCAGGTTACTGGGTTTTTCTTGAAGGCAACATTTTGCATCCCAGCCTCATTTCCTTCAGGCATGCAAGCGCCTTTCTCTGTCTGCACTCTAACCCAGATCTTCCCAGCCATGGCACCATGGTTTGTGAGCAGGTGGATGAGTCTGTGCATGTGTCTGCCAGCACCAGGTGAACCCAAAATGGTTCAGCAGATACTTTTATGATGGTCTTGAACATTTCTTGCACAGGAAAAACTGAGGAAGTACATGCCTTTCAGAAGCTCACTTCTGAGCAAATCCAACAGGTGCTCACGTTAACTCCTGGCCTCTGTTTAACAGAGACCTGGAGCAGAGCTGGTTCAGGTATCTTGATGACTTGAGTCACCCTTCCTTCTGTGCTTTTTCCAAGTGCTGCTGGCCATCCTGCCTGCAGCTTGTTTTCCTGATGTCAGCAAAGTAGTATTCCCCCACTGCACCCTTGTTACATGCCTGCTCTTGCCATGAGAAAGGCAAAATGTGCTGGTGAGGATCAGGAATATGGTGTTGAGAAAGGGAATGCAATGTCACTGAGCTCACTGAGGTATGCATCTTCTTGGCTGGGGAGTAGGTGGACATCAGGGACAGAGCAAGCCTTAAAGCAGGAGAGTGAAAGGCTGTGGCTCTTTTTGTCACACTGCTTTCTTCCACGTCTGCCTCTGTGCATTGCATGCGCCTGGAGGATGTTACCAAGAATTACCTGGTCTGTGACCTCTTAAGCAAGGGAGGGCACATGCAAGGCAATTCCTGAGCCTTGGCACTAGCTCAGAGCTCTTGCTGGCTGGTGGACAGCACAGAAAAAGATTTTCTTAGGTCACCTACACAGCCATGGAGGGGGAGTAGGACATAATATGTGGCAAGAGCTTTTGGCATGTGAATGCTCTTTTTTAGGGAGGAGACACTTGATAGTCTTGGGACATTCCGACTCTAGGGCTCTGGCATATTTTCTTTGATGTGTTTCCATGGACAACGACAGCTAAAAAAGCACTTTTCCTTTCCCTGTGGTAGAGAGCACTGCTGATGTGCAGGAACGGGGCAGTGCACATGGCTAAGGAGGCTAAGGATCAGACTCCTTCCTAAGCCTTCTAATGCCATTTTCTGCTTGTTGTTTGTTCCTGATTTCCTCCTTCCTCCCATTTCCTCTGTAACATGTTTGAATGAGAAAGTGGGTTGGCAGGAAGTTTAATCTATCCATGTAAAAACAAGCAAAAACCCCCCAACGCCACAAAACAAATAGCAGTAGAGAAGAGAGATTAAGACACAGCTTGCACGGCTGGCTGGCAAGGGATTCTTTAGCACTGGATGTAGCCTGGGTCAGGTCCTGGATTTGGACTTATTAAATCATACTAGGGAAGAGATGATGACTTACTTCCAGTCAATATGCTTTAATGGGAAAACTGATGGGGTGCATGCTCCAAGAGAAACATTGGCTAAGGGACCTGATACAGTAAAGCCCAGAGGTTCTGTAGTTTCTTGCTTGTATCTAAACTCACTGTGTTTGCTACAGTCTGCCTTCCTGGATACTATCAATATCTGCAGGAATTCTCTCAGGTGGCTTTTTCTTGAATGCTCACAAGACCCTTTGGCAAGTAATCACCAGGTTGTTGTCCATGTGGCCATTTCAAACAGGGAAAAGGTGTGTAATTTGGGTTGCAGCAGCACTCTTTAGGTTGTGGCAGTTTCTAAGGTTGCACAGTAGCCCAGAGACTCTTTTTTTAGTGCTTGCCATCACTGGTACAGCCTTTCCATTTGGGATCCTCTCCCCCTTCTTAGACTGAGTCTTGTGGCAAAGGTACATTTAGCCCTGTGCTCCACATGAAGGACCAAAGGCAGCAGGGGCTAGAATTAGCGCCATAGAAAAGCCAGTGTGACTTTAGACTCTCGAAATTAAGATTATTAGGGATATAAATTATTTCAGAAATACACCATGGACAGAAAATGCTTCTTTCTTTTGGCTGTGGTTTGTTGCTGGGATTAATATGTACAAAATCAAAGATTAACTTTTGGTGACACAAACAACAGAAACAGGTGATCAAGCACATAGATCTCCCACCAGCTCCCTCCAGGGTGCATTTCCTCAATGGCTGCAGACTGCAGTCTATTCCTGCTGGCTGTGAACACGATCTCCATAGTTTTGTTTGCTCATCTTCCTTGTGTGTGAACGCGTCCTCCACATGCTCATCCATGCTCAGGGACACCGAAAGAGGCTGAAAAGCACGACAGTAAAGGGTGTGAACACCCCATGCTTTTGCTCAGCCCAGTCACCCAGAGCTCGCATCCCGTTTGTTTTCCGGGACACCCTGTTGCATATATCCCAAATGGCGTGGCTCTCGCCGCTCCTCCCGTCATTCCACCAGTTGCACACTGGCCAGGGAAAGTTGGTTACTTCTGGGAAAGCAGGCGGGGAGCTTTGGGGCTATTGTCCGCAGAGCGGCTGCACATTGTCATTCCTCGCTGCCGCCAGATTTGGGTCACAAAGATCGCCTTTTTTGGTGGCTCTACGGTGACATCCTCCGGAGGGATGAAGAACTACAGTGACTCCCGTTCACCTGCTCAGCTTGCCTGCATGGTGCACCTCCTCACGAGCTCCCAAGGTGGCTTTTCTCCCTTGTGATCCTGCAAAGAATAAAGTGCTCTGCCCCTTGAGTATGAACACCTCTTCCTTCTTTCTCCTGCGATTGTCACGTAGGATCTGCTCTCATTACTGTGGTATCTGCTAAGCTGTGGTGAGTACTTTGTGTCCCAGGAGCAAATGCTCTTCACCACAGCCTGCTTTTAGCTTCCCAGCTCCCACTCTTGTTATGATGGTCTGTGGTTCAAAGGCAAGGGGAATGGGCTGGTACATGGGCAGTGCTAGGGAACAAATGGGACATAAATAATGTAAAGAGGTGCTGCCCCCATATTTAACTGTATCCACCAGTGCAACCAGCTTCTTACGGTCTCACAACTGACTTAAATTTGTCCTGCTGCCCTGCAGAGGCTGAGAGGAGCTGCCTGGCTGAGTTTTTTAGCTCCTCCACACTGGGGCAATGCTTCAGAGCTTAGGAGAGCACCCAGTGGAAGAATCACTGCAAACTAACTCTTATGTGCCTGCCTGCCAGACAGCTCTGGGGATTCAAGGATTTACCGACCTTGTGAAACCAGCAACCATATCCATGCTCATTAATGGGCCCAGATTAGTTGCAACATCAAGGACATACAGAGTTCGGGGTCAGATATGTGAGCAAAGTACTTGCTCATGCAAGTCTGGTGAGGCTTTGGTTCAGAAGGCAAGGTGATTACATGCAAACCTCCCAAGTTTGATTTTCTTTTCAGCTATATGTTGATGGAAAGAAGGAAACATGACCCTAATAGATTTTGGATGTGACTAAGACTCCAAAGGTTTTCACTTTACAAAGAGCCACCTCCAGCCCCAGGCAGTGGACTCCTGGGATATTAGAAATCAGAACTCAGTTCCAGATCCGTGTTTACTAAAGATGGTGTATGAAATGGTCCAAACCACAGTTGAAAGTTCATCTGCTCAACAAATACTGTTTTCCTTGAAACACAGCTCATAATCAGGATTTCCATGTCATGCCCTCATTTCTATTCTTGTCAGTCAAATCAAGAACATTCAGCCCATGGGGCTCTTCTGGTAGCCTTTCAGCCGAGTTTTATTATAAACATTGTGCCCCCATCTGTCCCCAGCACACACCAGACCCACAGGATGTCTAACCTTTCCTTCAAGTGACACGAAGTTCCTTGTCCACTGGCTGGGAGGGAGCTGCAGCTCCTGACGGCTCTGTCATATTTCTAAGCATGGAGTTCAAGGTCTGCATTAAAATCGATCAAATCAGTCTCTGCTAGTTTTAAGCTGTTTTCGTTGACCACAAAGGATTATTGGACTGCAGATTCATGTCTCCTTCTCTTTCCCAAAGGTTTTTGGAAGTTATAGGTGACTGTCTGTCTTGTAGATGTAACGGCCATGCATCTTTGCCTTGTATTTCAGTTCTCATAAGCTGAAGTCTCAGCATTAGACTTGTATTATTCAGAGCAAATCATTGCTTGTTAGAGTGAAGCACAGAGGAAAGGGAATAGCCCTCAAAAAATGCAACTGCTACACAAGGTATTAGTGGGAGAGAACAGTTGCTAAGTTGTTTAAAACATGGTCACTATGATTCCTCCCAATGTATTAATTTCCTTCATGTCCTTTTCATTGTTCATTTAAAGCTTCTGGTGGTGTTTCTGCTGCTAAGCTGTACTTACTAAGCAAGAAGAGTATTCCTTTCATACTAACAGGTTACCTTCAACACTCACTACTGTCAATGCTACTAAAGTCAATGCTATTCCACTGGGAATCGCTCCACTCCAACATTTCCTCCTGTCTTCATCAACAATAAGATCAGGGACAAAATGAAATTGTTGCATGACTTAGAGAAGTAAAGAGAAACCTCTGTTACCTTGTCCTCACCTGAGAGTGGCACACAATGAAATGGAGCTGTTAAACTGATTGAGTCAACTTGGGGCAAAGCCCGGTGTGTGTGTGAGTGTTTGGGGCTGAGAGCAGGGTAGGTCACGTTAGGGGAAGTGAATGAAGGCAGCATTAAGTTAACTTGCAGCAAGAGCATTCACCCACAGTAGCTCCACAGTTTATGGAATAGTGGTTTGCAGGCCAGATGGTATTGAAGCCATAAAACACCTTCCTACAGTTAAGCCAAGTTATATTCACCAGCCAGTCAAATCTCAGGCACTAGGGAGTTAAATTCAAGCTCCCTTTTGAGCTTAAATATAACTGTTCTTTAAATAATTCTTTACTTTGTAGGTATGTGATTTATATCCTTTAAGGGAAGGAAATTACTCAAGAGGATAGGAAAAATACTACATTAAATGAAGACAAATACATTGGATGCCCGTGATCCAGCACACGTGCTGCTGGGGTTCTAGTCATATCTGGGTTTCACTCTCAGCTTGTCTTTGACTTGCTGCATTACCTGAGCTAAGCAGGAATGCAGACACCCATCCTGGGGGGCACAGCTGGGTGCCTGGAGTGCATGTCAGAGACAGACCTGGTGGTTAATCCGAACGTAGGAGCCTGAGAGTGAAAATATTAGCTCTAGTCTAGGAGACTTTTGTTCCCCACCTGGAAAGTGGATATAATCATAAAGAGTGGGCTTGAGAATGACTTCTAAAAAAACCCCATATAATCTACACACACATGCACGTGTGCATGTGCACGCACAACCCCCCCAGGGTCTGACCTAAGAGGTTCAACTATATTTAATCCCCTGCTGAAACATGGTTAGCTTGCTCTTAAAGATCTCTGCTCAGAGTCCCCAGTCTTACTAGGCACAAGGATAAAAGGGAATGCTTCCAACATTGGTTTTGACTGACTGCCTCATAAGAGTTTTATATTTGAACGATAATCTACATATTTCTTCATATTGCCAGCTCCGAGTGTTAACTTTGCCAGATGCTGCAGAGAGGGTATGTTAGGAATACACAGAACTCTGTACTCCTCATTAATTTGTGCTCAGAGACTAGGATTTTCCTTAATCCTAACCTATATTTTCAAGGAACTGCCTAGTTCATTCACCTCCTCTGTTGGCATTGCAGGTCTCCAAAGTAGGAGACTGGCCACATTCAAGTTTGCTCTTAGGAGATGCAGGAAGGGATTTAATTCAGTTGTAGTAACTTTTGCAAATCTGGTGGCTTCATCCAGTGGACAGGAAAGCCATGGGGGGCTGGTTTTCTTTAGGACCAGGTCCCAGGGGTGCTCCCTAAACACAGGAGAGCTGGGTATTATCTCCACAGGCAGGACTGTGGTTAGAGTACACCTGGCCAGCGGTCTTATCACTCCCAGGTATGGCTGGAAGCTCTGGGCTCCCAGCTGACTCCAGAGCCCTCCTCAAGCCTGAATGGAAAGACAAACCTGCTTTGCTAATTGGAGAAGAAGAGGGAGCTATGGGTTTCATGTTTCATGGGTGCTCCCCATAGAAAATAGAGAGCCTTGATTGCCACATTCCTTGACCTTGAAAGAGTGACCATCCAGTGGTTTTGGGGACCAGCAGGTGGGTTTTTAGACTTGCCTTGCTGATAGAAGGAGCACTGCTGCTCTTTGGAGTGGCACAAAACCCACTCTTCTTTGTGAACTGGTGTCAGGACTTTATCAGTGCTGCACTGGTGGTTCAGCTTTCTTTCAGGATACCAGGTAGAAGCATCAGCTGCGTTGCCTGGGCTACTCCTGGCGGTGGCTGCAGCACTAAGAGCTTCCCAGCATGTTGGTTACTTGCAGTCATGGAGTGTGCTCAGGGCGAGCTGGTGAAAACAGCTGCTGAGAGTCTTCACAGTGAATACTGTTCCCTTGCACAGTGACAGCCACAGAACAGACAGGGGCAGCTGCGTCTTTCTCAGTGCTGTCCCTCCTCATATGCTGCATTCCCAAGACAGCTGGCTTTTCAAGCCAAGTCCCAAAGGCACAGTGTCCTACTCCCTCAGCCTCCTGCTCCCAGACCTAGGCCTTTCTGGTTTTCTCCATCTCTTCCCCTCTTCCATCCCTTCATCCTCTCTCAGTGTTTACCTCACAGAGAATTTTTGTTCCCCACCTCAGTTTTGCCTCTCCTGGTGCTGACAAGTGTGTTCCCTCTCTGTGAAGTCTGTTCCTTCTCTTCTGATCCTTTCTTCTCTTCCCTATCCCCTTCCATCTTTAGTCCTGTCCTCTCTAGTCCATGTGGCTGAAGCCTCTTGTTCAGTCTCCTTTTCCTCACTCTGGCATTCAAATCTGTGGGCTTTACCTCACCTATCCTTCCTCTGTTCACCCATCTTCTGTCTCCTACCAATTACCTCCATCTCTCTCCATTTTCCAGTTGTGTGGTGAGGTCCAATTAGCTGCAGTGGGAATCCCTGAAGGAACTCAGGTTATGGCTGGCAAGTTGTAAAGATGGCAAGCTCAGTGATTTCCCTAGCACCCAACTACTTTGTTTTACCATCTCTTCAGAGGAAAACTTAGTCTTGTCCATACCTCTGTAATTCAAGGGTGATGGCAGCACACCTCACAGTGAATGTGGTGCCTGTGTAATAGGCTTATCTCTTGGGCTTTGCCCTGCCTCCAAGGTGCAGAGCTTCTGTGTGAATCACAGCATCACAGAATGATTTGCATTGAAAGGAAACTTAAAGATCATCTTGTTCCAACTTCCCTACCTGTAGCAGGGACACCTTCCACTAAACCAGGTTGCTCAGAGCCCTATCCAGCCTGGCCTTGAACACTTCCAAGGGCAGCCACAACTTCTCTGGGCAATCTGTTTTAGTGTCTCACCTCACTCACAGTGAAGAATTTCTTCCTAATATGCAATCTAATTCTACCCTTTTTCAGTTTAAAGCCATTGCCCGTTGTCCTATCATGCCATTGTAAGAAGACCCTCTCCATTGTACTTGCAGAGCCCCTTTAGGTACTGGAAGGTTGCTATAAGATCTCGCTGGAGCTTTCTCTTCTCCAGGCTGAACAACCCCAATTCTTTCAGCCTGCCTTCATAGGAGAGGTGTTCCAGCCCTCTGATCTTCTCTGTGGCCCTCCCAGGACTTGCTCCAACAGGTCCACATCCTTCCTATGCTGGGGGCCCCAGAGTTGGGCACAGTACTCCAGGCAGGGAGTCTCGCAACAACAGAGTAGAGGGGCAGAATCACATCTCTTGACCAAATGCTAATAGCAGCCCCTGAAGTCCCAAATGATGAGATCTACGTCCAAATCCACCGCCTCTCTAGAGGGATGTACATGAGATATAAATAGCCTTCATGTCACCTGCAAATCACCAAGGACAGTAAAAAAAAGGAGTAATGAAAACAGCCAGCCTTGCTCCTGACCTCCCCTAAGGCTTATCAGGGAGGCCAGATAGGATGTGGAGACCAGCTGGCCTTGTGAGCTGCTACAGGTTGTTGTTGAAAGACATGGAGCGAGCTCAGTGGGCAGGACCAATGTTTGGAAGAAGCTATCCGTGATACTATATGGACAGGCTATGCTATGTGGTTACCTAGTGGACAGAGAGCTCTGGTCTCCAGCGCTGCCAAGGCAGCAGCTTCAACTATCAACCCATATCTTTTGTGCCAGGTATCAAAACCAGAGTTTGATGTTCAGATGCCAGATAGAGTTTGGGGTGGGGGGGTGGGGGGGTGGTGGAGGGAAATCTTTGGACAGAAAACAAATATCAGTGACAGGAAATAAATGGAGGGCACCGAGTTGTCACTTTTAATAGACGGTGAAAATGACGATTTCTCTCGGGGTCACCTCTGCAGCCCCTCGGTTCCCCTGGTCTGGCCGCTGTGACCCCCGAAGCTGAGAGGATCCCGCAGAGCGCAGGAGCCGCAGCCCGGTCCGGTCCGAGCCGCCGGGGTCCCGCAGAGCGCAGGGGCCGCAGCCCGGTCCGGTCCGAGCCGCCGGGGTCGGACGGGCGGCGGCCGCTTGCGGGCAGGGACCGTCGGGGGGCAGTAGCACCCAGCGCTTCGCAGCGGCGCCCCCGGGAAGCCCCGGCGCGCTCCCGACTGACGGTGCGCTGCACCTGATCCCCGGGGCCCGGCTGCCTTCCAAATCCCCGTCGCATCGGGCTGCCGGGCGGTGACACGTTAACATGCAGCATATGCATCTCCATTTCCCTAGTCGCTGGGTTATTTGTAAACCTAATTTAAGCGACATCCCTCCCTGCTCTTATGGTTTCGCATCGCTCCAAAGGAAAGGGTGGGAGGGGGGAAATAAAATCAAATAAGAGAGGTGCCAGCAGTGCACTTTTTCCCCTTCCCCTTCTAGTACAATAGCTTTGTAATCATTCATTTGCTGCGTAGGAAGGACCTGGCACCCTTGGGTGCAACCTTTGTGTCTTTAAAGGCCAATATTAGAGACGAAAAATCCTCTAGGTTTCCTGGAAAGGGGTGAAGGAGACTGA
Source organism: Aphelocoma coerulescens (assembly GCF_041296385.1). NCBI lineage: Eukaryota > Metazoa > Chordata > Aves > Passeriformes > Corvidae > Aphelocoma > Aphelocoma coerulescens. The sequence continues at coordinate 98,983,203 of NC_091013.1, read as the reverse complement.
GTAGCAGATGCACTTCCAGCTGGGATCCATCACCCTCCTGCTTTGGTAGAGAGAAGGGCCTGCCTGAGTGAAGGGCTGTGCTGCGCTGCTCCATGGCTGGGGTGGCAGCAGGCAGTACAGGGAGGGAAGCAGTGGGATTTTGAAGAACTGCACAATTTCTTCCAAGTGATTAAAAAAATGTCATGTGCTTTGTTTGCAGATTAGTTCCGTTTGTTTGTTTTTGACAACACTCACAGCTATCATTGGGGAGCAGGGGGAGTGGCCTATGGTGTCCCAGCAAGTAAAACCCATGAAATTTGATTAAATTTTATGGTTAGAAAGGTAAAATATTTTACCTCCATAAATTCCTACCAAAGCAGTTTTAACCAGCTACAGGTTTTTCCCTATCATTCTTCCCAGCTGAGGTGCAGCTTTGCTGTTCAGTGTTTAACAGCTGCTGCTGCAATAAAAAGGGGGGTTTAATTTTCATCCTAGGTGAAGTACTGCTTATTCTTTTCTTTGTTGCATTTTTTTATTTGTTTGTTTGTTTCTTACCGTGATAAAAGTGGTAGGAACTTTTAAAGATAGAAAAAGGCCATGGCAGTTGTTCCAAGGAGTTTAGAGTATGGTCTTCTGAAGGATGCAAGAAGACTGACAGTAAGAAGAATGAGAGGGTACATTTCGTGTGTGCCTTTGTAGTTTTCTATTCAGTAATGTCAGTCTGTTTGGAGGAGCAGAGAAATGCTCGCAGGTGTCTGAGAGGAGACCTTGAAAAGGCAAACCTCATCGAAGGAGAGACCTGTAGAATGACAAAAACAGCTTTGCAGAAGAGATCAGGAAATCAGCTGTGGTCACGGGACCCTTTTGGAAGAGGAGAGAGACTAAGTACTCAAGAGACTTCAGCAAAGCTGCTCCTAGAAAGCTGAGTGGAGACACAGGTGCAGACAAGTGGGTGGAAGATGGGTTGTCAAGGTAAGGGCAAAATGTTTCAAATGGACTGCAAAGGGGAAAAAGAACTGGTGAAGGATGGTTTTGGAGGTGTTTTGAGCATAAGGATGACAGAGAGGATAATGGCAGGAGTGTCTTGGATACACTGAGGCTCAATGTGTTTCATGGTCAAAGCTCAAGGTAACACAGGTCCAGAGATGGTTTTGTTATCTTGTGTGCTTTCTGAGGGGTCTGTATCAGGGCTTTTCTTGTACAGTGAATGCAAATACCTTTCCAATGGCAGCTTGTAGATGTGTATAACTATTATTAAGCCTGTAGTAGACCTCCTCTGAAACTGACTGGCAAAAAAAGAAAGAAGGTGAAAAGTTAATATGAAACTTCTGTGCAATATTTTCACAGCAAATGTATGATTTTCATGGGAAGGAGCACAAATATTTTTCATCAAAAAAGGAAAATTTTTCAATTTTGACAGTTGTTTACTAGGTTGGGCTATTTTTTTTTTTTTTTTTCTCTTCCGCTCCATCAGCTTGTTTTATTTCTTGTGGCTTTGAGGTTCTCAACATAAAGTCAGCATTTTCTCCATGTGGGGACATTTGCTACTCTCTTCCAGCTGTCAATGTATTTGTCTGAAATCTCAGCTGAGAAGACCTCTGGATTTGCTTGTCTGCTATGAAAATAGCTACATGGAGCAATTAAAACCTTAGAAAAGAGAAAAGAAGCCTTACAATTAGCAATGTTGTATCAGCCTGCGAAATCTCTTCCTAAAGGTACACCAGTGGTACTGAGAAGCACACATAGCCCCTGTTGTTATCTGTGTGAGGTTTTTAGGGTGTTGCTGCCCTGACCTGCTGCTGAGGAAGATGCAGGGCCAGCAGGGGCAGCTGGGTGGCTGTTCGGAGCCCCTGTGCAAGGAGCAGCTGGATTTGACAGCACTGGCAGCAGCACTCTTCAACACAGTGATTTGATGAGAAGAATATCTGCTGGAGACAGATAACAGGACAAGAGAAGCCTGCAGACTTGCTGAATGGTAACTCCAACTTCAATCAAATGTTTGCAATACAATGTGTTCTACTTCATCTACTTTCTTCTCCAGAGAGGTGAAGGAGGCTTACAGACACCCTGGAAACATTCTATATGGATTAACCCACTGGAAAGCGGGTTGGCAAGAGGAAGGTAGGTCTGGCTGCAGCTCAGAACTCACCCATGTTACTTTACTATGAGAATGTTAAGAAGTGATTATCCATCTTTCTTGGGTAACAGTAGAACACAAGGAGATGCTGCATTGTAGCCATCTTTCTGATTGTATCTGGTGGCCACCCTTTAGGAAGGAGTGAGGACATCAGTTCTGACACTTCACAGCTGTCCAGTAGAGTATTCCCATCCTGCCTCTATACAGTACAATATCAACTGGACATCCCTCAGTTCCTTTCCCAGTCCATTGTGCTGCTCTGGACAACTTAACCCACCCAGTTAGATTAATTAGGCTGATTCCTCCAAGGGCTGAGTGAACAGAGGGAGAAACTCACTGTGAATATTGGTTCATATTTGAAAGTGAATTTTCATTCAGAACAGAGCCACATCCACATGACTGCTGCAGCTAAACCAACCAAGCATTGAATTGAGGCTATTCATAACAAACTGTCCATGAATGGCCTGCAGGGCAAAAACTATCTGCAGGAGAAATTCATGGGCAATTTTGACTAATGAATGAATTTGGGAATTTGGCTTACAGTTTGCAGACAATTCACAAATGGAAAAAAAAGCCATATGAAATTTATTGAATAAATGATTTACAGTGAAATATTTGTTCAGCTCTAATCTCTGTAACATGTGTAGTTTATGGTGTTAGAAAGCATTTTAGGATTAGCTGTGGGAGCTATATGTCAATGAATAGTCTGTGAAAAAACCCCATTCCTTGCAGAGCAAATATATGAAAAACTGCTAATGGCACCCGACGCAGAGGGAGCCTGGTAAAGAGCTCATGCTTGGGAAAGGACTGTTGGATTCCAGCAGTGTCCCTGGGCTCTTCAGAGGAGAAGTTCAGGCTAGAAATCAGTTGTTTGTGCTGATTGCAGTAACTGAGAACAAAAAGGGTGACGGGCCTATGCATGGCAGCCAGCAGCCATTCGAGAGTCATTTTGCTTCTGCAATGATATTCACTGGGAGACCGAGCTGTGATCAGTTTTCACCAAGGTTGTAAGAAACATAGCTCAAACCTTGTTATTTAATAAGGGTATTTATATATTAGAGGTACTAAATGTTCATCTGCCTGGAAGTTCTTTGCAGCTAGGTAGAGCATGACTTTATGCCTTTAATCCATAGCATTTTAATGGTGCTAATACTAACAAGTCCTGCTGGGAAAACACTAACTACACCTTGAATGAATAAGCTTTCAGGTTCCTGTGGAGATGTTCCTAACTATCCTCTCTTTGGTTGTCCTCTAGATTCTGTTCCACACTGCATTGCCCCATTTTAAGAACAGCCTTCTCCTTCTGTGCATGGCCTCTCCTACTGCAGGGGCCCTTTGGCTGGGCCCTATCCATATATTCAAATGCTTGCTAGAAACCCTGAGTGCCTGTTCTCCCTCCTGAGTGGCACGCAGTGGGAGCAGCTCAGTGCTTCTACATGACACAGGCAACAGGAACTGCTCTGTACCACTCCTTTGCAGCACCAGGAACTGGCTTCACTTTGGCAAAGCTGGAACTGGAGCTGACTTCTGAAACTCATCTGGCAGTGGAACTAAGGTTACTCAGAAAATGCCGATCCAGGACAAAACTGAAAATGTTTCCTGTCACTGTTGTACTGGGGACGGCGAGAAGAACAACACAGAATTCAGGTCCAAGAGAAAATGGGCTTATTTAATTAATTATAAATCCATTTATATAACTTGGTTCACAAGAATGCATGATATTATTGGTCCCTTGATCAACCACCTCCCAGAATGATTGGTTGAGACTCTACAACACCCATTTCAAAATAATTTTCCAATGTACCATAACAATACTGGAAAACAAGTTAGCAGGTGCTAGATAAAGTCTTAGTTTACAAAAACTTTGAACTGTTTTCAGCTAGCTTGCGTGAGAAAGGAAAACTTCACAGGAGGCTGCAGAAAGCTGGAAAATTCCTCTGCTTCTAGCTTTTTAATATCCACAGTTTCCATTTTGTGTTGGAAGTCCTGGACAGCACTTCTGCAATCACTTTCAAGTGGTGCAATGAACAGCTCTTTGTTAAGTCCATCCTGCATTTCCACCCCCCCCCCCAAGTGCACCAAAAGCTTCTAAACTGAGTCTGGCTGGGAGGAGATTCATGATGCACAAAGCCATTTTATGAAGGGAAGCTATAGAAGCAGCTTGCAAGGGATTCCATTGGAGATTAATAGTAAGTTTGGTGTGGCATTTCATGACAAGTATCTTCAGAGAATAAACCTCATCGTATGGATAGGAGTTTGTGCTGCTCCTCTGTTTCTCACAGTCTTATCAAAGATGGATCTCACCCTTCCTTTTCTTATGATCACTGGCCTTAGTTGCTCCATGTCCCACTTCTGTTACTGTTCCCTGCTCATTCTTCCATCCCTTCATCCACCCACTGTGGCTCAGTTGGTGTATCTCCTCCCTGGGCTGCTCCAGATACTGGCTTCAGGCAGGGGTTAACTAATCCAGCATGTTCCATAGCAGACTTGTTTATGGTAGCAGTAGAAATAGAAACACAGACACTGAGAGCAAATGAGCTTTGGCTCATACTCTTGTTCTTCTTTGCTTTTAGTAATGTTGATATTTCAGGAAATAAATGGCCCAGATTTGACTGTGAAGGCATTTCCAAATGCATGGAGGTTTCAAAGCACTAGAAAGCATTTGACTTTAGGACAATTACTGTTAAAGTGTATTAATTTTGTGGCATGATTCAGATGTCAAAAAAAGAGAACTTACAGCAATGGTAGTACTCTATTTTGGTACAAACAATGCATAGCAAAGTGACTTTCCTGGAAGTGCCCATCTTGCAAACACTTTCTTTCAAATTCTGATTCATCAAGAAGAATAAGAACTGGAGAAAACTATCCTGAAGCCATAATGGAGAATTCTTAAGTTAAGAATGATCTTAATAACATTGTTCTCTCTTTTTACAGCTCACTTTCATAATTGCAAATCAATGTTTTTAAGTGAATGTATTCTGTTATCCTCAAATCTTACCTGGTGATAAAGCAAATTTCTGAATAATAGGACATACATTCAGACACTGCAATCTTTTTAGGCTTTTTTTGTCTTTATTTAAACTCAGGCTTGCAAACCCTTGTTTCATCTACTGTCCTGTGTGTGGCACTGTAAAGTCATGAGGAAGTCCACCTCTGTACTACAAGGAGCAGGGCCTTGGCAGGCCCTCACAGTACAGGCTCCTGCATTGTGAACAGACAAGAATTACCATAAACCTCTTTGGGAATGGACAAAGGAGCAGTAGAAGAGAAATCAAGAGAAAACAATCCAGTGAAAACATGGTGCTGACTTAGGATCTGTAGGAATGCAATGAACCCAAAGACCTGTTCACAGAAGTGTGAGCAGGGCTCCTTTAATTTTTGCTTTTCCCCAGCACTACCCTTAAAGAAAGCAGGACCCTCGACAGAGAGTCCAGAGGGCAGTAGTTTAATCAGTGTTCTGACAAAAATGAACTATGGAAAAATGTTGAGTGAATTTGGGTTAATTAGCCTACAGAAAAGAAGGCTGAAGGGGGAAGGTGGTAACAGTCTATAAAAGACTGCTACAAGGAAAAAAGGCAATAAACTGTTATTCTCATCCATTGTGGATAGGACAAGAAATAATGGGCTTAAATTGCAGCAAGGAAGATTCCGGCTAGAGATAAAATGGCCATGGTAGTGAAACCCCAAAATGTATTGCCTGGGGAGAGTGTGAAAATTCCATCACTGAAAAGCTTCTTAGGAGCAGATTAGGTGGTCATTTGCCATGCATGCTTTAGTTCTAGTTAATCTTACCTCATGGCAAGGGATAAGATAGATGGTTTCCTGAGGTTCCTCCATGGCTTTGTTACTGTGTGGTTCCAGATGTGCCTGGAATTCAGTCAGCTCCGTACATGGGTTGGAGAACCGGTGTCAAAGGCAATAAGAAAAGCCCTGTCACAGTAAGAACACTGATTCTGTGCTCCCTTGTGCTGTGCTGAGTAATGTTCTCAAATGCCTATTGAAAATACACTCAGCTGGGCTCCCTTCCAGTGGTGGTGGGAGATAGGTGTTAGGGGGAGGGCTGGAATCATGAACAGTTGAAACAATAGGTGTCCTCTGCAAAAAGAGATGTCCTATCACATTTATTTTTCAGGAATATATAGGGTTGGTTCAAGACAGTCGGTCAAACGAAGGTGTTAAAATCATGCTCAGGCTTCAAATGCTTTTCAGATTTTTTTCTCTAAACCTTCTTTGTCCTGATCCCTGTTACAGTTTTAGTAATTCCTGGAAGTCCTTTTCCCCATGCTGGTTTATGCTTTTCCTGATCTTTCTCCTTTTAAGCCCGGGGGAATTAACCAACCAATCCATCTGAAAGCCGCAGAGTTCCTCCTCCTCTTTCACCCTCCTTATGTCCTCTCAGCCTGCCCTACAGAGACCCCACTATCCTCAATGCTGTCAAATCCTGACAAAACCAAACAGAATAAATACTCTTTGGTTGCTGTGCATTCATGCCCCAGTCATTGCCTTTCCCCTCAGAGGAGGAGGACTGGGCATCTCTGGCTGTTTCTTTGACCATATGGTGACACCAACTCTGTCTTTGTCAATTCATAATGCTCAGAAAACATTCACTTTCTGCTCCTTCCCAACCCCCAAGGTCTTTCCTGTGCTGTCCCAGATGTTATGCAAAATACAGCAGGCATTTATCACACCAGTCATGTTTAGATGATTTATAAGTCAGTACCACCTGCCCTTCAGTCTCCCAGAAACATGTGCTGCTGACATTCTACAAGGAAATGCTTGTTCCTCCAGTCTAAAAGCCTGGTGACAGGCTCTGGAAACCAGGTGGGCTGGCTTTCTTGTACACGAAGAAAGAATTGTAAAAGAGGGAAGGAAGAAAGCAAGTAGTTTGCTGAAGCTTGCTACAGCAGACCAGCCCCTGTGCACAATGTTCCTGAAATCACGAGCCTTGATTTCCAGGCTTCCTCACACTGAGGCACAATCACACATGCCTTCCTGGCTGCTGCTGTCCCAGCTTTCTGGCCTGGCCCCCTGCCTGGAGTAAGTTTCTTTTGATACTTGTGTACTGAGGTGTTCTTATTCAAGGACACCTTGAATAAGATTCAAGGACCTGACACCTTGTTTTAGCCATCTGAGCTAGGTTAGCAATGACCTGTTATTAAAGCTAAGCCAGCTCCTTCAGCCTGAAATGGGGATGGGATTGCTTTCAGGAGCATCTCGGGCAGCAGATCTCACCAAGCAATACTGTCTTCTTGGCTGCAGCTGGAAGAGCACATGACATCCAGCCCTGATATTTGTGACTGTGGAAGTGTCACCAAACACAGGCAAAAAGAGCTATGAGCTTGATATTATTTTAAGTAAGTCCAATAATGTTTTTTCCTGATGTGTGAAAGACAAAAAATAAGGATAGAGAATCATTAGCCTGTCTCTACATCTTCTGTGCAAAGCTATCAACAGCCTAGGTGAGATACATTGCAGTTCCTCCCACAGGGAGCTCTGAAGGGAAATTTCCACTGGCCTCCTGAAGAGACAGAGCTGGTCATCCATGCCATGTAGGGCCATCTTACTGCTTTAGTCATGATTATTTCAGCTGAAAAGCAGTGCTCTGCCAAGAAAATATGATCCCAGTTAGTGTCTAGCCAAAGTAAATAAACAGTAAGTCTTGCTTCTCACTCATACTGCTGTGGTATTGAAAGCCTAAGGAAAACCTAACTCCAGATCTTCTCACATCATGAGTTCTCATGCTTGCATGCCATCACAGCCTTATTTTGTGTCTTCTGATGGCAGTACCCATTTGTGTGGCCTCTATTTTATCAGACAATATTTTAGAAAGAGTGCTGGAAACATTCACAGTGTCATAGGAGATGAACTGGAAGTTTGTCAGTTCAACCCCCCCTCCAGCCCCATACTTCTTGTGTATCTGACATGAAACTCAGTATATATGATACCAGAGAGTATAGAGCAGAGCAGAATTCCCTTAAAATGCTTGAAGTTTAATGAGAGTGAACATGGAGCCCCCCACACACCGTGAAGTCAGCTCGACAAGCAGTGAGCATGCACTTTGTGTCAGGAAATGGTATGTAAAGCAAATGAAAAACAGGGATGGCCTTAGAGTGGATGTCCTCTGAGTATGCGAACAAGCCCAAAAGGAGAAGAAAGTAGGTGTAGAAAACAGACAGCTCTCTTTCCTTGTGTTGCTTTGTCTTGGAACTAAGCAGGGGAGTCTGAGGGTTAGGTATGGAGTCTGAGAGTGGAAAAGTAACTTCTCCCAGTGGGAGACAAGGAGCACTTGAGAGGAGAGAGCAGGTTATGATGACAGCCCTTGACAATGTTTGCAGAAAGTACTCTGGTTTGGGCCACTGGAGTGAGCTAAAACCTATCTATGCACACCAGCTTTGGGTGGTGAAGATTATATACTGCAATGGCCTCTTCTCACAGCAGCTGTGTTTTTCCCTGTTTCAGTTAGCACAGTTGTGAGCTCTGCCATCGTGACATTTTACAGCAAACACCCATCTGCAGTATTTCCTTAATGACAAGAAATGTTAGATTTCAGTCCCTCTGTTTTCTGACAAGAGCAACAATGCCTCTTCCTCTAGAGCAAAGGGCTGTAGGCACTGTATGTTATTACAGTAGCTTTGTGTTTCTGGAGGCGGTTGTTTGGTTAGACTCTCCAGTGATACAGATTTGCCGGGAATCCCTTAGCTGTCATCAGAATTTATGAAACAAAACCCCACCTGACCCCCAGTGACAGGCTGTTGGGACAGGAAACCTCTGTTAGTCCACAGAAACTAGGTAAATAGAGCTGGGAAAACCTCTAGAGTCCACTGCTGTACCAGAGAATGATTGTCTCCCAGACTCCCCTGCATGAGCGAAGCAACAGGCATTCCTCAGGGAGACAGGTCAGCATCTCCATTATCGAGTGTGCCCATCAGAGGCTAAATCTCCACCCTTTTAATTTCACCCTATTCTTCATAGCTGTAAGACCTTTATTCCTCCCAGGACAATTATTCTTCCATCAAATACTTGTAGCAGGTTAAGTATGCTCCTCTGGGTATAGCTAGGCAGCTATACATATTTAGCTCTTTTCCTCCCCAGGAATCAATTTCCCCAGCCCTTTAATCATGTTTACTGCTCTTCTCTGAATCTGTGCAGTTGCTGGTATTTTGCATTGGTTCCCATACATCTCTGGGCTTTTGATGAGCTGTATGGTTTCATCTTTGCCCTTTTTTCTACCAGCAGAGAGGCAATCTAGTGAAGCAGGTGACACTGAGCTAATGGAATTTTGTGACTATGATTCTCTACCTCCTTAAACTGCTGGTTGATCTCAGAGATCAGTTGCTTGTTGCAGCCTTTCTCACTGGGTGAAAAGAAACAACAGTTCCCTCTCCTGTGAAGTGCTTGGAGATCTCTGTGTGCAAACAGGATAGAAACACTAAACTGTACAGCTGTTATTGCTGCCTAGAGGAGTGGCTGGCATGGGGAGAGGGGTTCTCAGGCAGAGCCCTGCCCAGCCTCCCTCACACACCCACTCACCAGCAGAGATGCATTAGTCTCTGTAGAGAGTCCCTCTCTACTGTGCAGCTCACGTCTCTGAGTTGTGAAAGTCTCAAAGGAAAGAGGGCAGCTTAAGCTCAGGTTGAGGGCAATTATGTTGCTTAATAATTTCACCTCCCTCTGATCCTTCCTTGTCAGTGAGGGACCAGCACATTAACTCTCAATAAATTAAGTAATTATGTTGTGTTTAAATCTCTCTGTAATATTTCGCTGTTGAGTTTTCTAACAGAATCAGGACACTTCTTGGCAGCTTTTTCTCCTTACTCACCCTGGTATTTGACCCCTACAGGAGCAGCTTGGTTTCTCCCAGGATCTTGGATGCCAGTAAAGAGCTCTGCTCAACTTTCTTCCCTGCCATCTGCCATCCTGACATTTCTTGGCCTTAGAACAGCAGATCAGATTTCACCTTAATCAAATTGCAAAGCACTGAGGTAATAGTCTTGGTCTCCAAGCACTGTTACTTGGACTGAAGTGGGACACCACAGTGGGCACAAGGTAGCAGATTCCTGCCAATGAACTTCCTGGTGCCAGTGCACAGAGCGTGGATCCCTCCTGGACAGGACCTGAAAGAAAAGACAGAGCAGCTGAGAGCTGGGTGACTCTGCTTTGCCAGAAATGTTCAGCAAACACTGCTGGCTGCCCAGCTGTAAGGAACTGACTCCAAGTCTACTTACTACAGGCATCCTATCAAGGCTGATATGTGTCTGCCTGGCTGGAGAGGCCTCATCAGCCAGTGGCAGAGACAGGGCAAATATGTGCCAATGGATGTGACACTGGAACATGTGGCAGGCTGAATTCTTCAAGCATCTTTCTGTGTCAGGAGAGACAAATTGTAGGGGAAGGAGCCTGGCTTCTTTTTGAGTCGGGGGAGGGCGTTTTCTTCAGCGAACTGTTCAGAGAAATGTTATGGTCCACGTTGTCTGATGCCCAGAATAGGACTACAGTGAAATTCTGGTCTTTCATTTAGGACAAAGTCACCTTCCCATGTAGTCACAGCTACTGTCCAGCTCTTGCAGCTGCTAAGACCCACACTTTATCTATTCTGGATCTACCCAGATGTCAGTAAGTACCCTGGGCTGCATGCAGATACCCACAGTCTGAGGGCTCAGGCAAAGAGCTGACGACCACCTGTCTGAACACTGATGAATAGGGTGGGCATCCCCACTTCTTCCCCTCTGTGGGTGCTCACAGTGCATGGCCCATGCCCGGTCACTGCTATTCTCCATAGCAGGCTGGCAGTAGGTTGGTGAGAGGTGAAGTGGCTGCACAGTGCAGATGCACAAGGCATGCAAGCTGTGGGGAACAGGAGGGTGAGCACAAGGGCATGAGGGGTTAAGAACCAGGCTGGAGAGAAAACTTAGTTAGAGATAATATCAAGGAATTCAGTCAGGGAAGTAGGAAAGTTTGGAACAGAGCTAAGGAGTAGGAAGGTCACTGGGGAGCAGTTTGGCCATGACACTCAGCAATAACATTTATGTACCACTACAGCTTTCAGTCAAACAGAAAAAAAAGAGCAGACGCCTTAAGATCTAGTCCTAGCCCCAGCCATGTACTCTCCATTGGGCCAGGCCTAAGCTTCATGTAGGTTTTGGCTGGAATTGTGGTTAAGTAGCATTGCAGGACATTTGATGTTTAGATGTACAGTGTCATAGTATATCCAGACAAGTAGAGATGCTTAAATGACACAGAGATAGGTGAAAGCAGAAGTTGTAGACCACATACCCTTTTTCTACCTTTTAGTATATAAATTATGGGCTGTGTCTTCTGCTTTGTTTTGTTTCAGGGATGATCTTCTGTCCTTCAAGATGTACAGTGTTCATTTTTGCTCTTTGCTCAGTGTGATGGCTATTTTGGAAGCCATTTTAGATGCCACATTCTCCATTTAAGCTGCAGAGGGCAAATCTAGGCACTTGCATGAACATTTGTGATTTTAACTTGGGAAGGGAGGGAAAGGTGAGGTATTGAATGACTGAATCCTTGATTGGCACTAGTTGCATGTGAGAGAGATTGTGGTGTGATGTGAGAGAGAGAGCACAGGCAAGTGTCTCTGGCAGACCTTGATGGAACAATGTAAAATGCTACAAATCTTTAGGAAAACTTAGATGTGTGTTTTTAGGTCTCAACTGTGAGGGCAGTCCTCTCCTGTGAAGGGCTGTAACAAAGAGCAGGAACTGCTATCTTCTTAAACTGTGTTGGCTCAATTAGTAAAGAGCTGCTAGCGTGGCAGTAAAAGAGAAAATGTCTGCAGATGTACCATAAATATGAATTTGTGATCACTTGGCTTCCGTGTTACAGCACTGTTCGGAATCTCTGTTCCTGGGCACCGTATGGGGCTACGGGCTGTCCACACCAGCAGTTTGCAGTTGACCACTCAAGGCAGATTGTGAGAAAGGTAGAAAGAGTGCTGTCACCCTGTTTAAGAAGAGAGCACGATTTTCAGTTGTCACAAGCTCTAAAATCCCCACAGAGGGAAAGGTACCACAGCTGAATGGTATAAAATTATATGATAAATAAATACCATGCCCAGGCTTCCCTGGGAGCTGCCAGTTGTTGTGGCAATGGTGATGCTGCATAATGCAGGTGAGGTCCTCACTCTGCTCCTTCACAAGAAAGATATTTGCCCTTAAATGTTTCCTCAAGATAAGAGCAACAAAGACTGAAAGGTGTGAGCAACTACTACTTTAGCAGAGAAGCTACTCTGGAGTAAAAAGCTGCTCAGAAGACTGACTGGAATAGAAAATCTGAAGAAACCCAGCATGCTGTAGTGCCTTGTACCATAGGTGAGAGTGCACTGGACTAAGGGAGCTGTTGTTCCCTCAAGGATACTGGCCTACAGGGAAACTGAAGAGCACCACCTCTTCACACTGTTCCTAGGAGGCAATGGATCCCTGCTGGGAAAGATAGTCAGCTTATTGGCTATCTGCTGCAAACTTATGAAAGGAGCTGTGCTTTCCTTCAGTACCTCTCACTTGAAATGTATCCAAAATTACTGACTTGAAATATGAGGCCATAATATGTTTATGGGTGGAATCTAGGCACCAGAGAGAGGCAAGGTGCATAGCATGTTAGCATGGATTACAACCCAAAAATACCAGTCACACAATCTATCCAACCTCATCTGAGAGAAGGGAGACAGGCAGGGGAGACAGATGTTTGACAACAGATTTTACCTGAATCTGTGAGGTGATGCTTACGAAGGGGTACTTTTTAAAAAGAAGGCTCCTAATATTTTCTTCTGTTCAGTACGGGCCATGTCCCTTTGCCAGGGAATGCAGATGCTGCTTAGCTAGAGAGATGAGTGACTCGGGGAAAAATCATCGCTTGTTTTCCTGTTTAAACAAAGATGCTTTCTCGTAATGATAACCAAAGCAGGAGTCAGCATCTTTTGGCAAACAAAGTGACATTAAAAGCATTTGCTGGAAATGCTTTCCACTTTGTTCCTGAAAAATGTCCAGAGGATATTGATAGAGTAGCAGAGGACTCAGTTCTGCAGCAGGGGCCCAGCGACTGTAATTTGAAGTTTGGGAGGGGAAGGACCAGAAGGGTGGTGAAGGACCTTTAGTGAGATCTAGGAGTTTCTTCCTCCGGGAAGCTTCGTATATTAAACCCACTAATCACTGGATGCCATCTGGCAAAATCCAAAGACAGAAAATACGCTCTTTCAAAACATGTTTAGAAGATATTGGAATACGTAATCTCTGTTGGGGGGATGATGCACCAGCATGGGAGAAGGAAACCACTGAGGAAATCATCCCTAGCATACAGATGGATCCAGGAATAGAGCCCAGCAATGTTGCTTTCAACACATGGCTGCTCTGTCCCCATGGGATGAAGGCAGCAGCAAGGACTGACAGAGGATTTGCCTGTTCCTCAGAGAGAGCAAGTTGTGCAGAGAAGCACAAATGCCTTTCATACTGCCCGGCTTCGGACTCTGCATCTCCTTCACAGCCAGCCCGTGGGGTTGCTTTGTAGGCTGTACCTGGCAGCAAGGTACATGGGGGCTCCTGTGCCTGAGGCTACGCAGCTTGCACTGTGGAAACGAGGCAAGGCAATTCTTAGGGCTGTCCTCTGAGGCTGAAGGGGCAGACAGTGCCAGGATGCACACTGCTGGACAGGACTCCAAGACCCAAGTTTCTATCAGAAAGAAGCAAACACATTCCAGGAGTTAGTCTGAGATCAGCAGAACTCCTACCAGAACTAAGGCTTGTCTGTTATCTCACTGACCTCTCCGGAAAGAGCGAGAGTTCCCGGTCACAAACAGAAGTGCAGTAGAATACAGGGCCCAAACCCTGTTGAAATAGGAGATGAAAAGAAGAAAAGAATAAATCAGAAGCGAATCCCAGTACTTTACATATCCTTGGAAAACTGTCAGCTCTGGTAGTAATTGGAGCAACTGAAAAATCAGTTTAAGAGTCAAGGCAACTACTTTGCCCACTGTCTAAGAGTCACCCCAGCTTGCTTGAATCCACTGAGCCTTACAACAATTTATAAAATCAGAAAAGATTCCTTGGCCTGTGGATATCTTACAGAGCCTCAGTGCAATGAGGGAAAGTCTTGCTTTATACCACAAAGCTTACATGCAGATAGGACTCTCTGCTAATCAATTGTGTATTGAGACCTCGAGTGTACTCCTGTGGCTTAACAACCCTGAGCATCCTCACCTGCGCCCTCCACCCCAGCACCCTCCATCACTGCTTTTAGGCTCCAACCCAGCCTCTCAGTCCTGGCTTGAGCTGTGTTGCAGGTAGTCTTATCTCTACCTGCCTCAACTGACTGGAATTGTATGAGCCCAAGACCTGGCTTGCTTCATTTCTGTTCCTCACTGCACTGTCAACAGAACCTGCCCTGGCCCTGTTTGGATACCATGGGGCTGTGCCTCTGATTTGAGAAGACACTGTGGGTATCTCCAGTTTTTTGCCCATCTTCACTTGGGGAGTAGTTGTGTTTTTGTTGCCTCCTGCTTTTACGTGGATAACCTCAGCCTCAGGTGGAAAGGGTGGGAAAAGTAGAGTGTTTTGTTGACTTCCTCAGCAGCTACTGACTTCTCCCCTACCAAAAAAAACCCAAAAAACAAACCAAACCAATTATATGCGTTATTGCTTCTCTTATGGAAATGAGGGAATTCAGAAAAAGTGATCACTAAAAGGAAATGACAGATTTCCACTTTTTCCCACGTGGAAAAGAAATGTCAGGCTTTCTTCTTTATTCACTTGTTTCTGATGTTTCTAGTGCCAATAGCTTGAACAAGTCTGCCTTACAAATCAGGAGCTAGCATCTGACCTCTCAAAGAAAGAAGCTGAAATGAAGCACATATGTATCAAAATCCTGTGGAACCCACTGCCATTTGATAACTTTAGGGTTGGAAGCTCGACAAAATTCAGGAGGTGAAGGGGTGTTAAAATAGCCAGTGAGAGTATACATATTTACACTAGACAGGTGAAAAGTGCAGAAGGGGTGCAAATCTTCGTGCTTGAGGGTGTCTGCTCCCTGATAAGTGCCTGTTTTAAGGAAGAAACGTCCCCTGTTGCTGGGTTGTTAACTGGCAGGATGGCACATGCTCCTGTGCAGCTTCTTGTGCACATCACAGAGAGAGTCAGGCCCCTGCGTGGCCTTCACACATGATCCAGTCTAGCACTTGTTTTCTTTGTTTCCTCCTTTTGTGAAACACCAGAAACTAATGGTGGGGTTGCACTGAGAATGTAGTGAGCTGGCAGCAGTTTAGTAGGAGGTGAAATTATTTGTACAGTGATGTGTTGACAGATGTGTGAATTGTACACAAACTCAGTATATGAAGTTGTGCAGCAAAGAAACAAGTGACGTGTGCTTCTAAACAGGATCTTCCTTGCTGTGGAGTTCTCACTCCTGCTGCTCATTTTCCACCTCCAGTCTCAACAATAAAATCTGGCAATTTGCAAAGTGCTGTGAAACCTGTCTCCAGGTTCTGGTGCAAGTTGCAAACCTGCTTTTCTTCTGGCTCCTCAGGGTTGCTGTGGGTGCTGGGTGGTGCCGTAGAAGGGAGTGGGGGGCCTATGAAGCTAAAAAGTGCTCAGAGCTGTGTGGGGAAGGCGCTGCACGAGACTAAGGATGATAAACGGAACTGAGAACTCAAGGAACAAGTATTCAGTATTTAGTCACTGTCAGAGCCAGGACAAAGAACTGAGTTCTTGATCCCCTTGCATGTGCTCCAGCCATTTGTCAAGGCCGCTGGACTTGTATGACTGTACTAGAGACTAGAGGAGTGTAAATGAAGGGAGCAGAAGCATTGTCTCTAGGGAGACAAAAAACCCACATCTTTCCTCTCTAGATTAGAAGAATGGTAGAGTAAAATATGCTTAGGGGCTTTCTAGAATTTTCCTTGAGACAGTAGCAAGTCCTAAGGAGGAGTATTACAGTAGCCTTTCCACTCTCATCTTCTGTTGCAGCAGCAAGCTGTCCCCATAAGTGCCCCATCTTGTCTCTATTTGTATTGTACTCACAACTTCCCAGCCACGTCTCGAATGGGATACGAAGAAGAATAGTAGAACTTGCCCTGAAAGTGTCACCCCTAATTAATATCCTCCAAGGCGGCTTCCTAATTAGTATGCAGCTGTGGTTTCAGTGCAGCTCGTTAAGGGTCTCGCTCCTCAGAGAATGGTAGTTAGGTATGACACTGATATACTGTGGTGCCACGGGAAGCTGCCACAAGGCTACATCCACTGGACAGGTAAGTGGCAGCCACCACACCAGGAGAACAGGTGTTGGGCAAATCCATTTGTGTCTGGGAACAGAGTGAAACAAGAAGGGGCAATGTGATATGGTGGAAGAAAGAAGCCCAAGGTGTGACCAAAGATCTGGTTGGCAAACAGTGTGAACAAAGCAACTTCACGAGCTTGGGTCCTATATTCTCCACACCTATGTCTGCTCATGGCCATCACTCGTGCTAAAGCCACTTCTTCCTCACTGAACTGTTCAGAAGTTGCTCTGCCCAGCTCTAAAAAGCATATCAGTTCTGTACTTTAGTATTTCTATCATCTTCTCTTGCTTGTCTTTTCATGGTTAAAAAGTTTATTTGACAGTTTTTGTGACAGAAAGGGGCAGAATCATTCTGCACAGGCAAAATCTAATTTTTATGCAAAGATTCCTCACAAAACCTTTGTTGTCTCTCACTGACCTCTTCTGTTTGGACATAATTTGACATGGCTGAAATACTAAGAGGGAGAAAAATCCAAAAAAAGTCCTCCAAGGCCTACCATGTGCTAGGAGGGAGGACAAACTGAAAAAAGTGCTACTTTATCCAAGAGGTCAGACCAAAATGCTGGTTTTCAACACACTGAGCCATCAAGTGTGTGAAATCTGGAGTCTCTTGGAATCAGTGGTTCAGCACTGACTTGGATAAATCTGTTCATCTGGGCTCCTCTTCAGTTTCCTGGAGTTGTTTGTGTGTGCAGCTCCTGTGTTGGTGGCACCAAGCAGGCTGCCAGGCTGATCCCTTGCAGCAGTCTATCATGACATGATCCCAGATGTGCAATACTATATCCTCCACGATTACTATGTGAGAATTACTACTCTGAGTGTACAAGCACCCCTGCCTTCATTATGTATGTGCCCTTAAATCCCTCTTTTCTCTGCCACACAGAGGCAGAAAGAGTTCAAAAAGAGGAAGACTTCCCCTCTGTCTTATAGCCGGTGTCTATCCAGCATCTTTAGCCCAGAGGAATCCTTGGTGCCAGCTGTCACTCAGCTCCTACAGAGTAGTTTTGCAGTTTGTCAGATGCAATTTTTCTGTATCCCTGTGCACGAGGTGATGGTGATGCATCACAGCAGCTGATTGACAAAATATTTCTTATCAAAGGACCGTGAAGGAGGGAGTGAGCCAGTGTGTAGCACAAAGGCCACAGACCTCTGTCTGATAAAGACCAGGATGTTTTTCCCCTGTACCATTCCTACATAGTCATGACCTGAATGTGTTTTTTTCCCCCGTATTAGTCAAACCTTTAAGTAGTAAATGAGAGGAGTTTCTGGAAGCTGGAAGTCTTCTAGGTAGAAATAATCCATCATTACAAGCCTAAGGCTTAGAGGTTTTTTAGTAGATCTTTAGAAAATGGTCAATGAAAGGTCTGAGACCAGAAAAGTTAGGAATTTAAAAGGAGCTTCATTAAGAAGTGAGCTTTACAAAGCATGTATTCCCTTTAAAGCTGAGGTAAATCAAGGCTAAGCAACATGAAGTTAAGTAGGTGAGCCTTCTGTACTGCTGGGCTTATTCAGGATTTCTTAGCAATTAAAGTTGCTTCTTTAATTAGGGGTACCTGCAAAAGCTGTTTGGTTTGCTCGTATATGGATTTCTTTTGTCTCCTGAATGATACAGAGTAGAACTTTAATGGTTTTTTTCTTGTCTTTGAGTTTTTCTCCAAAAAATATCAAGACTATTGAGCCTGAGCTTTCCTTGCTCAAACTTCCTGAAGGATTCACTGTTGAACTAATTAAAAGATCCCTTTCCACACTGAAGTCTTAGCAAAGCTTTCCTACCCCTCTTGCCAAACCAGGCACTACAGTAAGGTAAGTTTCTGAAATGCTTGAATGTTCAACTCTGCTATGGCCAATGAGATAGATTTGTGTTCAGGTCCTAAACAGCTCTCTTAATTCTAACATCCCAAGCTGATTACCATCCTTGATACTCAGTGAAGCATTGAGCACAGCCAAAGTAGAATCTCTGTAACATCTGAATCCTATTCTTGTCAATATGCCTTGGAGCAAATGAATGCAGAGCAGTGAAGAGTGCAATCCCTCACTGACATCTCTGAAACAACATGAAAATATAAGTTTGGTCTAAGTGCCCAGAATTTCTTTTTCTCTGAGGAATAGGTAGTTACCACACCAAGGTAGGTTCCTTACAGCCATGAGGACTCCTGACCTTGCTTAACCTGGACAGGACAGGATCAGATATCTCTGTGTGTCCCCTCATGTCCTCTAACTATGTCCTTGAACTGTGACAGCTCTGGAACCTTTTCTCACGTCTCTTGTACAGATCACTGGAAGAATTTGAAATGCTAACCTGCCCTCTTGTCCCCTCAACACATTGTCCCAAGACTATTTGGTGGAAGAGACATTTCAGTTGCCCTCGGATATTTCATAACTTTAAATATTTTATAACAAATTAAATGTTAATTGTGTGCTGTCCAGGGGAGAAAATCATTGTAGTATTCAATTAACATTTAATATATTAGCCATCAAATATTTAAATAGCCTCTATCCAATGGATGTATTTCTTCTGCATTATCTGACTGATCTTCCCACAGAACTTTTCACCAGCAGACAACAGCAGAATAACTTTAAAAGGGTAGGAAAAAAAAATGACATATCTGCCTATGTTTTCTTGCTTTTGAAGTTTTTCAGCATAATGTAGAAGCTCTGGATACTAGTGTGGGGGAGAATCAGCAAGCTGGTAGCCCCTGAAGTATTGCTTTGCCATTCTGCTACCTCACCCTGGCTACAAGTCATGACATCTTTGAGAGGGTGCCTAGAGATGTCTTAATTGTACAGTTGCCTCCTTAAGTCACTTCAGGGCCTCTTCATTGTGCTGTGTGTCAAAATCAGCTTCTGTTCTCAGGGCCCTACATCTCATGGCTCCTGCTTATGTTTCCAATTTGGGTTGCTTTTACATTTTCTCCCCTTGATCTGTCCTCAGTGATCGCTTCTTTCAACTTCTTCATTCACTGACAGGTTTGTCTTCTTTCCTGTCGCCCTCATATGTTTTCAGTACCTTGCTATAAGGTCTGTTCATCAAGCTGCTCTTTTATTCTAAAAGTAACAGACCTTCTCCCCATCCTCCAAAACAAAATACTAAAGTTTACTCGCTGCAATAACAAAACATATGTGTCTGTGGGGAAGAGATGATAAAATTATTACTTGTAAAGCTTACACATAACAGATGTTGCCTGGTAACTAAGGGCAGGATGAGGCTGGTTCTGTGGAGCAGTGTGTAAGCAAGATGTGCTGCCTGATTTCACAGGGTTAATATACAAAATAGAGGCTGTGGGACAGGCATTGGCTGGGAGAGCTGTCTCCTGTGCTAGACTGATTTGGTAAATGACTTTGGGGATCTGGTGCTAATGGGCTGAATATGAGAATTTGGGATATTGTTCAGGGACTTCATGAGTAGGAATCAGGTGGAAGATTTGCCCAGTGTCTTTTGTTTTGAGAGATGTTTCATCTCAGTGGAAGGATAGCCATGTTTGAAAAATTTGGTCCTGGTACTCTCAGTGCAGTAGTCCCCTTGTGAAGTGGTGGTACTGGTTGTAAGGAGCTGGATCACATCAGGAGAACTCTTGTAAAACCCTTCAAATGGAAAACCCTGTCTGGACCATGACTACAAGCCAATCATGTGGTCCTCACCAAGATCCCAGATATATTTCCCACATTCTTTGGATAACTCTATTTCTTATCTGGTTTTCAGTCTCTCACCCCATTTCAAGGTGTGATGCTTGCATATGTTTCCTGGCTGGCTTGGCAGCACGGAACTTGGTATATTGAGCCTTGCTGCAGAGCCCTCAGCAAAATGGATTAAAGAGATGTTTATTAGTGTACTTATTCCAGGTCTTCTTTCAGTTTTGGGGTCCACAGATCAAAAGCTAAAAATGGTGAGGTCAACTACAAGAAAATTTTGGGGCTGGGAATATTCTCATCTGCAGAAAAGGCATTGACATTTCTATGTATTTAGCTTATCAAAGTGAAGGATCTTGATTATGGAATAAAGCCAACAGGGAAAGAGAATTTGTCTGAGACAGCTCTTTAGTGCTCAAACATGTGAAGGAACTGAGAACAGGAGATGGAAGCTAGACAAACTGGGAATGGAAATAAGGCACAGCAGAGTAATGAGCTATAGGAAGAGATCTGTCAGAAGCAGGGGATTTCATCAGCACTCAAGTCTTGAGTCCAACCCTGCCAGCCTTCTCCATGAGCTGCATGGTGTGAAGAGAAGTTTTGAGTGTGATGCAGAAACTATCGGTGGACACTATGACCTGTGCTCTGCAGTGGGTCAGAGCAGCCCTGGTTGCTTTTATAGTCTGCATTTGGATTAAAAATTATGATAGCTCTGTGGCTTGCCTCTTCTGTTCCTGGCATGATATGGGAACATAAGGGCATAGAGATTTCTGAGGTCATGGACCTCGGTGCGTTGAGATACTACAGTACTCTGAATATTTACCACCAGAATTTGCCATCTTTCTTGCTGGTCAGGTGTGCCAAAGTTGAGATAGCCATATGGTACCTAATTTAGGCCATATCCAGGTGGTAAAGTTTTTAGCCCTTTAGTCATCCAGCACCAGAAACCTGTGCCCAGATGGTGGCAGCCGTGCTAGGGGCCAGAGTTTTTTCTGTGTTTTTCTTGGCCCTGTCATGGCTGTGAAGTTGACCCCTCTGACTTTTTCCTGCTGCACCTGCCTTCTGGGGACAAACAGGGTTCTGAAGAGGCCAGAGAGTGGGCTCTGGTCTCATTCCAAGAGCCCACAGTGTAAAACACTCTTGTGTAAACTCAGCTAATCTGAGGTTAACTCCCTTTGCCTCTCCTTCTCTTACCTCTACAATAAATTGCCCACATATCTTCCTGATGGCCTCTTTAAAGCAGAACAGATCAATTATATGGAAATATATATGCAGTACTCTGAAATAACAAGCCCTTGGAAACACCACACTGAGTCTGCGATGCTGTTTGCAGAACATGGAGCTAATTGGTGTGAAACCGCTATTTACAAACAGTTTATCTCCTTGCCTGTAGGTTTCTGGGAGGGAAAGAATAGGGATGTCTGAAAGGAGGGGGTTGCTCTCTGCAAAAAGAGCTGTTTCTGTGAGAAATAGAATAGCAGTGGCTATTCTGGCTTTCATACAGTGGGGGATGTTTCTGCTCTGGACTCAAGTCCTAACTCTTTTACCCACCTGTGCAGCACTATATGTGTTATTCCATTTTCTTGAGATCTAGTACTTTGGTGTCTGTATGTATGAGAAAGGCTTAAGGTGGCTTTTAGAAGCTCAAGAACTTCTTAAAGGCTTGAATAAATATAACTTTAGTGTTTCATGTCTCTCTTGCTCCTCTGATGGGATGTGCTTTGCACTGTCTCTGTCTCATCCCTTGCAGGTTGAAGCAGGAGGGTAGAAGATCATGGTATGTGCTCAGTACTCTCCCACTGGGAATGGGGGAGCAAGACTTGAGATTTAGTCGATAATCAGAGAACTGAGGAGCCTGAAGCATTTTTGGGAAGCTTGCTTGTTTGGAGAGGGTGCATGTGGGGAAGGGTACTTACAAGCAGTGCTGGCTTGCCAGCTAGATCTCATCACTAAAGCTGGGGGAAAGATTTGACACTGTTTTGGGGCAGAGGTCCAGGGGACAAGACCAGGTGGCCGAAGGAGCAGCCGTGAGAACTGCTGTAAAAATTGTGTGTTACTTCTGTGGGTCTCTGTGTGCTGGAAACAATGCAGGTCATTTCCCGGTGACAGGTAAAATCTTTGATACTTTCAGGAGCCCTTGCCAGAATTTGACCACATTGAGAGGAAGTGCAGTTGGTCCTTGGCTTTCCCTTCATTTATCCCTTATTCCTCAGACTGTGGAAAGCAGGCTGGGAGAGCCTCTAGTCTGTTCTCAGTAGGGAAATTTCCAGTTTCCTTTAGTGTACTTTCTTGCCTCATGGTTAAAGAGCTAGGGACCCTTTTTTTAAATGTTCATGGCCTTGAAAGAAGAGTCTTGTTGTATAATTTCATCTGATTTTCTGAGATTTGAGGAATGAGAAGGGTAGACCATAGATCTCTGGAGATCAGTGTGAGAAAAATGATGTCCCCTCCTCCAAAGTGTGCTACAGCTATAGCTAGAAGAATAAGTAGCACATTCATATCTCTTGTATGGATGTCAGCAAGACAGGTAGAGCTGTAAGCAGGGTGCAGGGCAGGCCAGTAAAGCTGCTATCCCCACTGTTGGCAGATTTGGGACTGCATCTGCTTCCCCAGTCTCATCTGTGATTCTCTGAGGCTGCTCTTTTATTTGCTTTTTTCTGCGTATGTTTTCAGGCTGACTGGCTGCTTGATCACCCCTTCACTGTCTCTGGGTTTGGTGTTGGTGGTTCCAGCCTTTTATTTCAATGCCTTCACTCCTGAGGAAGGGATCTAGGGTACTTCCCTCATGCATTACAGCACTCCCTTTGCTGGAGTGATGTTCCTTGAAGACAGACACTGGTTTGGCAGCAATGACCTTCAGTGCTTTTTGGTTTCTATCCTGTCCTGCTTCCTAAATGCATCGTGTCAGCCTATGTCACCTCTTTTCCTCAAAATTTTCACATTATTAGCACAACCTTTCCAGCTTTCCATCCAGTGATGTTGGGGAAACCCACTCTTTTTCTTTTTTTTTTTTTTTTTTTTTTTTTTTACCAAGACTGTGGAAGGGACATGGCCTGGATTTATACCTCAATCTAGTTTCACAGCTGTACCCATGTTCTGAGCCTAACCATATGCTCTGAGCTGTGAGGACACTTTGTCCCATCTTTGCTTTGTCTTTTAGGCTGCATGGTCCACAGTAGAACTGTGCCTTTCCACTCTGTGCAGCATCTGGCAAATGGAAGGCACCTGGCATGCTGTCAGTACTTAACAGAAATTAAATAGTAGTAATACAAAGATACCTAGAGAGATTAGAGGCTTGGTACAAAAACAAGTGAAGAGTCAACTTGGCAAAAATGAAAGTTAATGCACCTGGCAGTGATGGGAATGTGGGAAAAGGGAGCCCTCTATGAATATTTGAAGTGTGTAAACACCAAGTGGAGAAGGATTTAGTTAATGTGTGTTGGGCAGAGCTAGCAGTGACGGGAAGAAATACAAATAAGGAAACCCTTATGGTGAAGCTCATTGAGCTATTAAATAGTTTCCAAAAGTAAAGGCTAGGAGTTACTTTGCCTGGGATGCAATAAAAATACTATAGCACATTGACTGAAATTCTGGGACCACTCAAGTCAGTGAGGAAATTTGTTCTGACACAACCAAAGCCAAGATTCTCTCCCCAGATAAACGTGAAAATGAATTGGCAGAAAAATTGACCTGTGATTGAGAGTTTGCTGTTTTCAGAGCTGTTTTGATAGTTTCCCACCAATGCAATATATAATGGTGGCTTATGAGAACAGATAAACATAAAATACCAAGTATGGCATTGTGTATAAATAAGACCAGTGTTTTACAGTTCAAGGCATTGTTATTCTACATGATCACAGCATGCAAACAGCTGCAGAGTATGCAAATAATATATGAAAGTATTTATTATGAGCACCATATAGATTCTTGGGGAGTTGATAGGCAACAGTGGTTTTCAATCTCTTTTAGGTTTGCAAATCCCTGCAAATTTTCCTGAGATCGAGGACCCCTGAATGGTGAATTAACATAACAGTCTCTCTTCTTTATTTTTATGGGAACTGTAAATATATCTCATGGACCTCTAAGGGACCAAAATCAGAATGTGAAAATTCTGGCAGGAAGATATCTGGGTTGTATTCAGATGTGATAGATGTTTGTAAGGCAGTTTTACTTGGCTATATTTTGATGTAATTACTATTTTGTGGGTTTTCGAGTACAACTCTTCCACTGTTGGAAAGCCTTGCTTTGTATAAAGAGCTCAATGCATATTGAGAGCAACCTGAATTTGCTTGCATTTTTTACAGACTCTAGACCGAGTGTCAGCCTAGACTTTCAACAGCAGGGTTAGATGAAAGCAACAGCCAGTCTGAATGAAGGTCAGTGATCTCAGCTGCTCATCACCAGAAGATCCCCCTTTGTTGTCACAGCTAACTTCTTGGCAAAACTGATAGCTGGGGTATGATTATTCATGTGTCTGTGTCAGGACATCAGAGATGACAATTACAGCAATGGATGAGTTGTTGCTCTTAGTAACTTTTTACTCCCTGGCTGCAGCCCACATAAGATGTGTGGTTTGAACACTCCAGCTGAACAGAGTTTTGTTGTTTTGTGGGTTTTTTTTCCCCTCTGCCTGCTAAATAAGTCTTTGATGTGTAGTGGTCTTGAGTGAGCTCTCCATTCCCACATGAAAGTGGAAACAGCAGGTAGGAAGTAGCAATTGAAAACTCCTGGCCTGGAGAGATCAGAGTCTGGTCTCCAGTTTTTGAGGGATGTCATGACAGATGGCAACAGAAATGGAAATTTTGTCCTGAAGGCGGTTGTGACATTTCAAAATTTTATGTTGTCAAACTGGGATGAAAGCCCCAGTTGGGTTACTGGCTTAATTTGTGAAAGACACATTCAGTATTTTTAGTTTAATTGCAACATAAATATTTTAGAGGTATCTGAAATACTTTGTGAAATATGTATTTACACTAAAAAGTGTTTTGATAACACTGAGTGACTCTTTATACAGCCATTATATTCATGCAGACACTGCACAGCTCAGTTATGTCAGATCTCCTTTTCTGATAGAAGACTATACTGTTTTTAAAATTTCAGCTAAGGAATATAAAGCTCCTGCTCCCTTGAGAAGAGGAATACTAAACACATTACAAAAGGAGAGGATTTAGCATTCCAATATCATACTTACCAGATCAAAATGAGGCTATTTTAATTTTTTCTTTAATATGACACCTATTCTTACTTTTTAATGTCATTCTACTGTCTCAAAATGTGACACCTTCTACTTTAGGGGACAAAGTCCTAAGAAATGCTAAAAGCTGCATAATGAAATTTAAAAAAATTACACTGGAAATGAGGCAGCTTTTTACAGTGGCAGTGTATTGGCCATGGAAGTCTACTGAGGAGATTTGTTTAATTCATCTTCCTCTGGGATCATTCTCTTGGGTTTGGGTGTCTTTCCACAGATATTTTCTAGCGTGTCCTCATGTCTTGAATTTGGTTTTATTTGCTTGCACATGGTTGTAGAGGAAGGTGAGGTCCCCTCCCCACTGATACTGTCTGAAATTCAAGTGTCTGTGCAAGGAAGGGAGACCACACTAAGGTTTAATGGCCCAGTGTCCCACTCTGACAGCATAATGTTGATGAGCAGGTTAGGGCTGCTCTAAAGCATCATCATGGAGACGTGGGGGAGAGGTGAGGTTACCAGCAGAGCTTTTATGGTAAAAAGGTCTTACTGCTGTGGAATTAATCTTAAGCTTGAAGCTGGGATATGGCTGCTTCTGGTGCAGAGCACAAAGTAAAGTAGGGAATGGCAAGGGTTTTCCTGGACTGGCTGCCCAAATTTCTTTACAGCTGGGAGGCCTGCGTGGAGGTCTTCTCTTGCAGCAGGAATGATCACAGCTTGGCTAGTTGAACTCTTTGATTTGTTAGTCATTACAGCTCCAGATCCCATTAGTATTTGAGTTTTGCCAAGATGACAGAATATATTCTCTGTCTCCTGGACAAGGTCAGATAGCTACTTGGCCTTTTCTCCTTGGAGTGACCGTCAAGATTAAACTGCATTACGTATTTCCACTGTTATATCTTTTCACCAATTCAAAATTACGTTACTCTCACAAATTAACTGAGTCCCTGCCCCTGTCCTTGCCCCTGGCTCCTGATGGATTTTATCATTTAATGAAGCCCGATTCATTTTTTCCCCAAGTTTTATCATTTATTATTAATTTTAAACCTTTTTTTTTTTTTTTTTGGTTCAGAGAGATCATGAGGTTGCTATGCTGTATTTATAAACCTGCTAAAAATTTACAAACAGAAGACAATGTGCATATCACTACATTAGGGAATCAGGAAGCACTACTAAATAATTATATTGTGTATTGTGAAGACACAATATTAACTTTTTAGCTGGGAATGGAAAGACAGCTCCCTTGTACTAATTATTGTTTTTTGCATTGTAGTGGAGCCCAAAACATGAGTTGAGCTCAGAGCCCCATTAGGTGAGGTGTTGGGTAAATTTTGCAGAGAGAGAGGGAGAAGACTACTGATGTGCTTTACTCTGTGGAAGTGCTGATGAATTGCAATCATGGAGACTAATTAAAGCATCTGGATGGATAGATAAAATGGACATAAACCAGATTTAATTGATGGAGAGCAGAGGAGGGTTTGACAGTTAATTAATGTTTTTAATCAGTTGTGGATTTACAGGAAGAAAGGGAAAGGAGGAGGCTGATGGGGTCTTAGCCCTTGCTGATAGCAATACCTTGTGTATGGGAGTGCCTGGCGTCACATGGAGAGAGAGTGTTCAGACCATCTTTTCCTCTCCACTCTCATCATGGATGCACTTGACCTCAATGCTTTTTATGTACATATTTTCCCCACCTCTTAATTTGCTGATCCCTTATCGTTTTGAAAGATATCCATTCACCTTTAGGAAATTCCCATGTCTCGATCCTTACAGTGCACATCAGATACAGAAATAGAGCCAGGCTCCATGGGTTTGCAGACCACAGTTTGAAAATCTGAAAAATTGGAAGTATTAAGCAAACTCTGGATATAGCTCTTAATGTTGTTCTGCCATTTGTGCATTGTAAGTCCTGAAGATTTGTCCCTAGACTGAGGTCTGTTAAGGTGAAGGATATAGTGAATAAGAATACACATGGTCTCCAGGCTTTCAGTGAAAAAGTTATTAATACTCTGCACCCATGTGAATGGAGAGATCTGTATTTTTAATGGGATTTTCACAAATTACAATCTTCCCAATCTCCAATAGGAGGGATGGGAAAGCTGTTGCAGCAGATATTAATGCAAGATGGTTTAATCTTATCCTTCCAGAATTCATAAACTGAAATGGGTCTTACATATGCTAACATATTGCTGCCATTGCAAAGCTGGGTTTTTGGAGATATGCATCCACTCTCGAGAGCTTTTTCCATTGTTTGTCATATTCAGAAGAATGCTAATTTTCAGTAGAAAAAGCCCAGTATTGATTCCAAGGGATACATATAATCAATATCAATTGCAATGTGGCAATTATGTGCATGACTCCAAGTCCTGGCTGGTACTGACATGGCCTAAAAGTGCTTCGTGGGGGTCTGAAGTACTGCCATGCTATGGGGACCAGCACAGGGATAAAAATGGGAAATGACTTGCCCCAAATCCCTCTTAAATACAGACTGTGAGGAGGGGCAAGATCCAAACAACTGGAATGCACCATGCATTGTGGAAAGTCCTTGCTACTCAAACCTACCATGGCCTAATCCTTCAGGGCTCCTCTGTGATGTGCAGAAGAGCATTGCAGAAATGCTTGACTGGGTACTAACCAAGTTCTCCCTAGACTGGAAAACAGTGCATCTCATTGATACAGGCTTTATTGTTCCAGGGCCCTGTTGTAACAACTGCACAACAGTGCACCAAGCTGAAGGATCATATCAGCTGGAGATAACCCTGGGAAGCCTAAGATGCCTTTGCAGAGAATAAGGGTACGAGATACCATTAGATGTCTAGAGCCTTTTTTATGACAATCAGCCTTTGTCACTAAGGGAGAGCTGTATGTGGGTGGCACTTTACCCAGCAATTCTGCTTTCAGTTTCTGCAGCTTTGTGTAAAGACTTAATCTTGTGCCTGCTCTCACTGCAGAAGTTGCTTTGATTGTGTGTTTGGGACTGAACCAATGATTCCAGCAGCTCTCTCTGCAATTGGGCAGTGCTCAGAGGTGATATAAATGATGTTCTATGTTACCTGGCAGCAACTTAGTGTAACTTACAGGAACGTGCAGTCAGGGAATAAATGATGCAGGAGCAAAGGCAGCTCAGTGAAAGGTGTAAGACAAAGTGAGAGTGGGAGGTTCTTTATCTTAATTCTACTTGGTAGTTGCTTTTCTATCTACCCAGTTCTATTGGCCTGTAAATTACAACTACTTATCAACCAGAGGTAAAATGCAATATCATTTCAGTCACTTTGAGTTTGACCCAAAGTGTTTATATCCATGAAAAAAAATGAATGATTGCCACTTATTTATTTTTACAAAAATGATAGGCCATTGTGCAGGAGAAATCAGCTTCAGCTGACATTCATAGCTGTTCTTTTTTGTAGGAGGCAAGCAAAGTGAAAATAGTATGCCACTCATGTTTCTGTTGGACAGTATTTTGGAATATACAGTTAATCTGCTCAAGGGGGAAAAAACATGGGGAGAATGCACTGCTTAGCAATAAAATACATCAATACACCCAACATCACCACATCAATATACAGTGATTAAATTTATAGCTCTAGCTTCTCAGTTGTTCTGCCTGAAAACCCCCAGGGTGGCCTCAAAGTCCTCTGCTTCTAATCCAAACTGGTGATGCCATGGTGCTTCTGTCATTCAAAAACCCCCCATTTTGCTTTGTGTAACAGCAGATTTCTCACAAATCTGAGTTAAATACAGGAACATCAGAATTCTTCCCAGGAAAGGCTCAATTAGGGAGGGTCTCCCATCCTTCAGTGATCACCGAAGCGAAAAAGGATTAAATTGGTTACAATGAGTATCCTTAAAGCTGGAGAGAGGCAGGAAGCAGCTATTCTCTGCCTGTTGAGGCTTCTTAATTTCATCTGTTGGCGCCTCAATACCTGCTCCAGAGCTACAACAAGCATCAACACTTTCCTGCTGTTTTAGATATTTCCGTTTCTGGCTGCACTGGCTGAGGTACATGATAGCTACATTCAGGCCAACTGCTAAACCCCTTAAAAGTAAGAAATGTGCCTGATGTTATAGGAACTAATTTTAAAAAGGATGATGGGTGGTGGATCAACAAATGGACTAAGTCTTTTCCAGGGCTACCAAAGTCTGTCTGTGGAAGTGTCATATGCCTCAGTGCTCTGATTTTTTCTTCTAGGACAACTGTTTCTTTCCCTTGGCTGTAGATGGATCCTGGGTCTGACAGCTGTGTATCCTAGACAGTTTGAGATTCACATCAGCCTCTTGAATTTAGATACCATAATCAGTGAAGTCATTGTAGCCTCTGGTAGCTAGCTGGGCACTCAAAATCAGGTTAGTACAAAAAAAAAAAGAAAAAAACCAAGCAAACAACAACAACAAAATAAACTAGCCTGAGATTTCACAGGGAGAAACTTGTCAATGTGGCAGTTCAAAAGCATTTGGGCTTTATCTGAAATTGTAAGGAAAAGTCAGGAGGTGAGTAAATTACCTACACAGACTCTGACTGGGATAAATTCACCCCAAGAAGGGAGAGGTCTAGGACTCCATCCTGCATATTACTCATTAAGTCTATGCCTAGAACAGCAGTTTAGAGGGAATGTGCTAGTTGCCTTATCCATGTCATGAATCTCTTTGTGGTCTTCAATTCAGGGCTGCTTCAAGTGTTCTAGAAATGTCAAAACAGAAGGTTGTCCAGAGGTTCTTTAGCTTAAAAAAAAGTAAAATTAAGCTTTCAAAATAATGTACTGAAAAAGGAGGTTTGTGCCTGTCATGCGTGAAAAAGAACAATTGCTATATCTTCTGATCAAAGATGAGTTTGCTGTAAATGAATTACAGCTGATTCCATCTCTACTGACTTTTATAAAGCACCCACTACTGTAGAATCTAAGCAAGGAAAGATCTGATCTACAGATATACATTCATGCATTGTTTAAAAAATTAAAAACAAGCCAAAATAGATGTTCTGCGAGGCAGAGGCAAGTTTTCTGCTTGAAAGCAGCAATAAGCTTCTTATTGTTTACTAAATATTTGTACTGGATTTTCAGCATACAGAGAGATCATAAGCAAGAGATACAAGCACAAAACAAACAATAAAGTGAGAGCATACAACAGAAAGCTAAGCAAATCATCACATTACAGGATTTTCCAAAGCACAAATGATTTTCATGTAAAAAGCAAGTCCTATGCTGTATGAGATAAAGAAATGTTTAGCATAAATGTGCATCACTGACACTGATAGCAGAAATGAATGTTAGAATGAGATGACCAAATTTTTCTGCCTATTTTCGTACCGCTGGAATTTTTCCAGTAACTTGTTAGCTTGTGGTTCCATGATTCTATCTAAAGAAGTTTTTGTTGGGTGATGACTTGTCAACCTTCTTGATGATGCTGAGCCAAGGTACAAGCTGTCACTCTCCCAGGTGGTTTAAGAGGAGGAGGAAGCTGTAGTCACCCTTCCCTCCCTGCCCTATCCAGGCTTGTAGCTGTGCCCTTTTATGCACTTCTTAGTGTTGATTGCTTGTCTTGCTTGATAGTCTGGTCCAGGCTGTGCATTATTGGGTCTGCAAATCACCAGGCTTTGGAAAAATGGACTGGAAAACAGTGTCCTCATCAGAGTACTGGGCACATATACATATATATATATGTGTGTGTGTGTGTGTGTGTGTATATGAGACTAGCTGTACCCAGCACACGACTTTAGTACTCTCAGCTGTCCTTTCTGCTCCCTTGTTGGAGATGACTGGAGAGTTGGCAGAATGAGACATGTGCCTGTGCTCCACTGGTTGCAGCTCTCATCTGATATATTAGCACAAACCCACCCTTCATTGGCAGTTTATGCTAATACACCAGCCTTAGCTAGAGCATTCAAGGTGCAGACACATGTTTCTTCTGCTTTCCCTGCTGTTGGGGAAGTAACTTCTGGCAGAGGAACAGGGTAGACAGCTGGGGAGAGGTAGCATCTTAAATCACATCAACTAGTCTCTTTGGAGCTCGTCTGTCAAATACATTTGCATGCTCAGAATGGGTGCAAATTGACTCTCTTTTGCCTGGGACCATCCGTCATATTAAGGAGAACAGCCTGGGACAAGGGCATGAGGCTTCATAATGGAGTATGTCTGCTTCCATATTGTGTGTGTTATTCCTCACCACCTTTTCTGTCCTTGACAGGGACTGAAGTCCCTAGGCTGGCTGACTTGCTGCACCCCTGCTAACCAGTGAGTGAAGGCTGGAGTGCAGAGTCAAGCCCTGGCCCATAGCAGTCCCTGCTGCTCAGCTGTTAACATTTCCCCACCATGGTTTCAGAATGTGTCAGCTGGCATTCCCACTGGCAATGCCTGGCCATGATCCAGGGGATGGCAAACACAGAGCCTGGAATGCGCTCCTTGAGGATGTGTTTCAGCCTGGTGGCTGAGTGAAGGGGCTATAGTGGGAGCTGCCTCTGGATTATGGGCATCACTATCCCATCACCTCTCCTACCAAACTATGGCTTGTGGGATTAAGGAGTCCAGGGTTCAGATGGATGTGGCTGGCAAGATCACTTCTCTTGCCTTCACTTCTCGCAAGGTTTTCCTGATGACATCTTGCACCAACTTGTGCTATAACTTCATAGATAAATTCATGCTCAATTCTATCTCTGCAATTTCCATATCATGTTTATTCAGAATAAGTTGTTTTTGCTTCTCTCAGCCCTGCGGGGTTAACCTGTCTTATGAAATTCAAATGTCCTCCGCTTGCTTTCTGCCTTGTAACACTTCTTTCTTTTCCTCCCACCTCTTTGTTGGCTTCATGGACTGTGCTAAGCTTGCAGGAGATACCAGAGGGCTGAGAGGGAGATGTTTGCCCTAGACTGCTCCAAAGCCAAATCCAGCCCCTTCAATATGGGCTGCATTCTGCTTGATTGTGCAGTGCTTTTGAGCGCCAATGTTACACAAAGCTGAGCCTCCCATTATTGAGGAACCTTTTCTCCTATTCCACTCTGAGGAATAATAAACCAGTGGGCCAAATATCTAATACAGAAAGCATTAAGAAGATA
Organism: Aphelocoma coerulescens; assembly: GCF_041296385.1. NCBI lineage: Eukaryota > Metazoa > Chordata > Aves > Passeriformes > Corvidae > Aphelocoma > Aphelocoma coerulescens. The sequence goes on along the minus strand of NC_091013.1, from coordinate 98,950,944 downwards.
GGAATTTCTCCATCAGCTCAGCAGTTTTCAGAGTTGTACTAAAGGAGGCTTCCTATTTAAGGGAGTATTTTATCTCTGTTAATGCCTAATGTGTTGAATTGTTATACGGGGTTTTGCTATCACAAAATAAGATGATAATGACAATTTCTGCCTGTGTAGCCAATGATTCTTTGTACTACTTATAGATTCTTTCATTCGAGGATCTTAAAGCTCTTTATGCCTTAGCTCTTTAAAGGACCCTCTTTGCTTAGACATCCAAATCCCACTAACGGAGTGCTTAACTCATAGTACATATTGTAAAGTACTAAATATTTGAAAAATTCCAGCCAATGTCTATTAACAAATAAGTTAAAAATTGCATTAGTCCCCCTCATAAAAGCATGGGGGGCTAATAACACATGAAGAATCAGGGTTTCAGAATGTATTTGTTCTGATTTGCAAAGGGAAAGGTGCTGGATTTGGGTTATTTCCATGTTACTTTATAATGCACTGCATGTTGGAAGAGCATGATGTGTCCTGCAGAGGAAGCAAGGTGATAGGAGTGCTCTCACAAGCTATCACGCATCACTACAGAGATAAGCCAGCCAAGGATATGACCCAATGAGAAGAACAGTGGCCTTGAGCCCCAGATGTACAGCACTTGACACAATTGCTGTGTTTTTCTCCAGGTCTGGCTTCAAAGGAAATGTTTTGTTTTTTCTTTTCTGTTAAACAACCTCTTTTCCCCCCTCCTTTGAAATTTCTTCTTGTTGGTAATATCAGGGCTTTGACTTTTACTAGGCTGAAGGCAGGAAAAATAGTTTTCTTCACACTGGTAGACATGCCATCTCTAGCCCAGCTCCTTTAGCAGGCTGTGGATGATTTGAGCATGTAACATGTAAATGTTTTAAAAAGCAGTGCGAATAGTGAGCTAGGAAAATGAAGAGACAAGACTGAGTGTCTTAGCAAAAACATTTAAGTTCCCTGTCACTTTTCCACGGTGTGAAGAGGCCTTGGCAAAAGGCAAGCATGACTGAATGTAGCTGCAAGTAGTGTTAGTCCGTCCTGTGACTACAAAGAATCAGAGTATTCCAAACATTATCAAGGAGCTTTACTGCTTTATTTGCAGTCATACATAGAGCACAAATCCTCATTTACACAAGCAGCATGCTGAAGGCAATCTCTACCTGTGCAGCATAGGCTGTGACCTTGCCAGATGCTGAGGTCATGTTGCTGCTCTATTAGGAGCCTACAGGGTTAAGTTTGACAATTGCACCTCGTGCCCTGCTGTCTGAGTGCTCCTGCACGCTGCACTCGCCTGCCTCCACGGATAAACCTCATCTTCCCTGATTGTGAGATTTAAGTTTTTACCTGGGAAGGACCAAAGGTTAACGTGGTAACAAAGCAGAATGGTTGTTATTTGGAGTAGATAACAAATAGTTCTGTGCCCTCTGATGCATTGCTTTAAAAGTCTTCAATGAAGGGGAAATAGTGAAATGGTATTCTGTAGGAATGCAGTTTGAGTTTGAGTGGTTCATCTGAATCAGAATTTTTACATTTCCAGTGGTTTTCTATATCCTGGATTCTTAAACAAGCATGAGACAGGCAATCATTCTGTCTGCCTGCACGTCAACCTGTCAGTCCTGATCTTTTCTGGTATCAGCTGGCTGCTTTCAGCCACATTTCCTAACAGGATAGGTGTTTAAAGAATAAAAAAGAAAGAAGTTCTTTTAAGTACCAAGGAAATTAGTGGCTGGGCTAGGGAAACAGAGTTAAATGAGTGCCCTCACTGGGAGGAAAGATGATGGTGAGAGCTGAAGTGTAACTTGCCCAGTGTGGTCTGTCAGCTGGCTGATGAGCATGTGCACAGCTGAGAGCAAACACAGCATGAGCTGCCTCTTGTCCTGGCTTTGGTCAGGTAACCATGGGGATGCTGCATAGGTATACATGCAGGGAGCAGGGACTGCTGCCATTTAGGACCAACAGATACTGCAGAGACTAAATGGACTTAGATACCAGAACATTTTAATCACAGATATATGCATTTTTATGAGTTACACAACTTCTCTGTTCAGTGGCAGAGATGACGCAGGAGAGCCCGGGAGAGAGTGTGGATGGGTCGGTGTAGCAGCTCCATCTGTGCTGTGCTTATTCCCAGTGCTGAGTGGGGGGGCCCCCTGGGCTCTGTCCATGGGTGTCTTCAGGTGCTGTCAGATATAATTTTGGTAGAGATTAACTAATGCTTAATTAGTCCATACAAATTCCCTAAGTGTACACCTGTCTATTGACACTTGCTGATGCCATCAATCTGCTCATCTGGACAAGGGGTTCTTTCCTCCTCATAGATGGAAGTTATTCCCTTATCCCATAAGGTTAACTAAAGTTCATATGCCAGCGTCACTGTCAACTAGGCCTAACTTATGCAAGCTGCTATAAGGAAACACAGGGAGAGAGTACAAGTAAGGTATGTCCATAGGAGAATAGCAGGAGAAGAACCCCATGACTTTGGGTTATATGGGACATAGGACCAAAAATGGGAAATGAGAATTGCTTTTGCTCTTGCCTGCAAACAACTTGTTAACTCCAATGTTCTTGAGGAGCAATATGCACTCAAACCACTGCTATGTGCCTGCAACCTTAAATTCACCTTAGCCAAGTTTCTCTGTGTGCATTGGTTATTTATTACTGCTAGAGCACTGTGGATGCCCAGGGGATTTCAGTAGCATGGGGATATGATTACACTCAATAATAAAAATAATGTGCTGTAATAAATCTGTCATTTAGGGTAGAAAATATTGACTGTTAATAAAATTACCTGTAGTATGGACTAAATTATTTTGGAACTATTAAAAATTCCAATTGCCAGTTTCATGGAGATGCAATTCCTTTTACTGTGGGTAGAGGAACTGATGGGTAGATGGAAGTGGTGGAAAAATGAGGGTGACTGCAAGGCAGGGCCTGAAACTGTCACAAGGGAATCACGAGAAATGGCAGTGGCTGTGTAGCAGAAGGTCATATTCATGGTGGGGAGAATAATCACATTTTTGGAGGGCAACAGCCAAAAAACAGGCAAAGTGCCAAGCATAGTGCATCCTTGGATCAGGAATGTTCTTATAGTGTGATTGGGGAAAGAGTTGGGAGAGCCTTTGGAGGGTTTGGTGTCAAGTTTTATCCTTTTAGGCCATCTCCAGTCTCCTCTGAGCTTCTTTACTGACTCAACAGGGAACAGGGGAATGGAGAATTTAAAATCTTGGTTGTTCTAACCTGTTAAAGACAAGCCCTGTGGGGAGAAGCCATGCAGAATAATAAAGCAAATGAGAGAACCAGAGGCACAGTGCGGGGCCAGTGGGAAAAGGTTTTGGTGAGGAAAGTGGCCAAGAGCAGAAAGCATGAAGGTTCTTGTGCTTGGACTCAATGATTTGAAAAGTCTTTTCCAGCCTAAATAAATCTGTTACTCTACTTGTAGGGCTGCATGCTGCTTTCTGTTTCTGAGGGGTGCTGTTGCCAGAGAAGGGGAGAGGGTGTGAGAGTCCTATTGCCATCGCTGCTGAGAACACTGGGGTGCTGACAGAAGAGGAGATGTTGGAGAGCCATCTACAAGGAGAATTGAGAGGGAGCAGGAGATCACTGGTGATTTCTCAGCAGGGGAGACTGGACTGTGTTGTCCCTAGGGACTGAACTAAGCAGACAGGCACAAAGCAGAGTAATTGCTATGCAGAAACACCCAAAGGTGAGCAGGAGGTATAGTCTGACTTTGTCTCTAGGTTTGACTAGGACTGAGACAGAGGGAATGCAACCAAAAAAGAAAGTGAGGTTAAAGGGTATGAGATAAAATGGGCAAAAGTCTTTCCTCAGTGTCTCAACACAAGAAATATAGGAAATGACTAAGCAGGAAGATCTCATGCATGAAAACAATGATGATTTAGTTGGCATTACAGAAAGCGGGTAGGATAATGCATGTGACTGGAATAGCAATAAAGGAAGATAAGATCAACAGCAGAGGGAAGAAAAAAACTAGGGCAGAAGAAAATGAGGTTGTATAATGACGGATCAAAAAGGTAATTCAGATTTTTTTCTGAAGCAATTTTTTCCCTTGTGTAGAACTTCTGACCTGACATTCCCCATGTGAATCAGGCCCACTATGTTTTAAGATAAAAGTTAGGCCATAAAAAGAAAGCTTTATTTATTTTTTTTTTTTATGAGATACTCATTAGAAACATGTTTCCTTTTTAAGTGTTCCTGTAAGCATGATCTCATAGTTAGAGCATGATTAGCAGAGGGTCACTGTGATTCCAGTAGATATAGGGCAAAAAAATGTATCATCCTCTGAAACAGTGAGTTGGGGCTCCCTCTAACCTTTTCAAATAACCAGGATAGGAAAAACAGCCCAGTTTATCCCTTCCTCTGAGGACTGATCTGGGACTGGGTAGGACTTGGAATGCTTCTACCTGTTCCACCATCTGACTATGTGAGCTGCTCAAGTCACTGCTGCTTTTATTGTGATTGGATGGTTCAAATGTTGGTGATAAGATTCACTGCCTGCTCTGAGGATTCATTAGGAAGTGTTTTCAAAATTCTTTGACATTCTGCAATTATCATGGCGTGGTGGACATATTAAATTTTAACCTGACCTCTTTTAATAGGGTGTGTGTTATGGGGTCAGTTCCTATGTCCAGAGAACTTGGGTTTTGAATTATTGAGGGACCAAAGATTCAAACATTGCTATGGGCTTTAATTCAGAATGGTCTCTGTACCAAAAAGTTTCCAAACAGAAGCAAAGCAGTGAGTCAAAATGTTAGAAGACTTTGAACGTATGGCAACACAACCTTGTCTTTTTTTTCTGTTGTAGTCTGGAAAAAGGCAAGGAAAAAAAGAGAAGGAATAAAAATGATGAGAGGTATTCGTCCATCTAACTGACTTCTCTCCAGGCATTGCCACAGTGAGATTGGTTCACCTAGAGCAAGGCACATAGAGCTTTTATTTCCATTAGCACCCTGAGAGCCAAAAATAGCCGTGGAGGAAGAAGCTGACCTCTACTTATGTCTGTGTGAAAGCATCAAAAATGAAAGGCACTGAGCTGCCCTGGTAGATCCTGACATGTATTTCCACAGTTGATGTTCAAAGTAAATGTCTTTGTATATACCCCCACAATGAGGTTGGTTTGGATTTATTGAGAAACTAAAGTCTTATTTTTGGGAAAATGGCATTACATACTCTGGTTTACCCCAGCTAGAATATGTTGGAGTTAAATGAGGCAAAGAAACAGGCCACTGTGACACAAATATAACAATTGCACCTGCAAAAAACCAATGAACTTTTAGTACTGAAGTGTGGCAAAAAGAAATAAGGAGATGTTTTATGAAGTGGTCACACACCGTTAAAAAAAAAAGTTCAAAACTGAGAAGCCAGATCAAACTAAAAAATAATGGAAAAGCTTTCAGGTATTTTAAAATCAAAGGATGAGGGCTTTTTTATTATTATTACTGAAAAACATATTGGGGAAAAATGCCCCACTGCTGGCAAAGAAATATCTCATTAGAGAGGCTCACACACTGTGTGTCCAGGAATTTTTTCTTTTTCCCAAGAAATTAAAAAAGTAATACTGTAAATGATGGGCTTCTGAGTTGGTGGACAGTTGGAGGTAAGAAAGGTTGGGGAGAAGCAGCATCTGTGGTGGGATGAAAGTTATGGTAGAATTGTACTTGAAAACACTGCCTGTATAACTCAAGAGTCCACTTTTCAGGCGTGTGAGAGCTTCTGGAGGTGTTGCCATATCCAAATTCGTATCCCAGTCTAATGTTGCCCAGATCTGGAGGAATTTCAGCTGTCTGGACTTTTAGTTCAGTTTGTCATAGAGGGGAGGCCAATCCCATAATTTCAAAGAGTTTTTTTGGCTGTAGTGACTTCAATCTGCCCTTGCCAGGTGATAAATGATTCTCATTGCCCTGGTAGTTCTTCACTTTCTATTGCTGGGGAATCAGGCCCATGGTATTGGTTCTGACATAACTCTAATAAGGATGCTAGAACTTTCTGCAAACCAATTATGGAGCTGATAGAAATGAATGCAAAGCTGTCCTCTAATATGAGCTGGAGATGGGGCAGAGGGAGGATAGGAAAGTATTAAAAACACAGTCTCGTAAGCCCAAAGGCTAACAATATCAAGACAACTTAAAATACAAGGTAGATTAAAAAAATCCATTTGGCTGAAGGGAGGGTGTGTAAAGGAATTGTATAGAAAATGAACAAGCAAGGGAGATGGAATTTAACAGATAGCCAGCAGTGCACACCTCAAACCAGGGAGGGGAGGAAAGCGAAGCCAAATCAAATCACACTTGCTTGAGGCGGGAAAGAAACAAGAAAAGGACTTATCAAAACATCCAGAGAGGGAGAGGCATCTGAGAGTTTCCAAATGAGAAAGTGAGGCAGTGGGGTAGACAGGAGAGTGGCAGAGATTTTCAAACCCTTTTTTCTCAATTTTCTTTGCTTCAGATCACATAATTAATCCTCCTGCAGGGCTACTTTTCAATGCCATTGACTGCTTAAGACATATGCACCCTCTCAACCCCCTCTCTCCCTACCACCCATGGAGAGCATCTTGTGGATTAGCGCCTCCTGAGAGGGTGCCCCGTTTGAGCCATGGAGCATTTGTTGGGTTTTGGGAGCAGCAGTCACAAGGAGAAATGCCAGAAGGTTGGAGCTGACATCTGCTAGTAGCCCTTGTGCCAGTCCTCTGTAGTTTATTCTGCCCTTCTGGGATGGATGACCTTAAAGGATTGGCAGGGCTTCTGGGCAGGTTCTTTATTTCTTCTGTAGGCAGGGGGAAGGAAGTGGGTGACAGACACACTATCTCTTGATTAGCAATACAGAGAAAACTCTATTTGTAGCATTTTCCTCTATCCTCAACATATATCAATATATATCCCCTCAATGTATATATATTTTTTTCACAGAATGGCATCAAGGGAGCTTTTACCTCCCACTGATGAACAAGGGCCTTAAGACTATCCTTCTAACTTTCAGTGCCTGACCTCAGTGAGAAAATTCAGGTGAGCCTGGTGGCATTACCTTGCTGAATAAGAGACTTAGATGATAAAAGTGAGTGCAGGAGATCTGTTATGCTTCAGTTTCAGTGAGGCAGCCGAGATAATGTTGCATAATAGAAAGAAATGAGATGAATTCCTAGCTGATAAAACATGCCATCTGAGGGCTTGGCAGATGAGAAACAGAATGAAATCGATGGGTTAAAGCAGAATAAGAAAGGCTTTTGCAAACAGATTAGAGCAAAAAGTAACAGTAGGGAGAAAGTAGGTCTATTAGTAAATGAGGATGGGAAAGAAATTAATGATGGCTCGAAAATGGCTGAGATTGAGAAGTTGGTTCTCTTTCACCCCAAAGCATCATGAATAAGATTAAGAAATAAAAAGAACCGTTTGAAAATGTAAAGGACAAACTGTAAAATAGCTGTTAAAGAGTAGGTATGGGAAGCTTGCAACAAGATCATGTTGTAGGTCAGCTCTTCTGGGCAAGATACTATACCAGAAGGTTTTGGCTCTACAGGATCCATCCAGTCCCAGTCAGACCCAGCTGGGATCATTAGACAGTCTCCATAAAAGGCTCAGAACAGAGCTGGCAGATGTCTCTAGGAGATGATCCATTTTTGGAGGAATCCCAGATCCTAAGAGATTTGAAAGGAGCGGGCAGGAGCCATAGCAGAATGGTTCTAGCTAAAATGGGAAAAAGATGAGAATGTGCTGTGATAGAGAGTGGAGTTTATTGGCAGGTCCTCTCAAGAGTGGAGGGACTGACCAGCTGCCTTACACACAGGCAAACAGCTGCACAACATGTGTGCTAGGACTCTTACAGTTGTTAACTTTGTTGCAATACTGACAATTATTTCTGAAAAGGCAGGCAGATTTGAGGAGATACTTAAAAGTCTTTCTTTCTAAGAAAAGTCAGTGACCTCCAGAAAATGTCATCCTGTAAGTAACTATCTTTTCAGTCTAATTCTATCTCCAGCAAAATAATATTTTGAAAATTACCAAGAAGTTCATAGACAATGAAACCATAAGCAATAGCAAGTGTACAGAGCAACTCCATGGCCAAGCTAATGCATGTGCTTTTTGTAAAGAGTGTAAATTTGGAAGACAAAGGACATCTGTAACCCATCTGGATTGCTGAAAAATATTGGGTAGCTTTAAATTCTGTATTACCTTACAGGAATTCAGAGAGGAATATTGGAGAGTGAAAACTGTCCTTGGGAGCTTGAAAACACGGCTTTATTAAACTGACAGCTCATGCAGCTCCGAGGGAGGTATCCTTTTCCTGGCCTGACCATATCTTCGGGGAATTCTCCTATCTCTGCTCAAAATACAACACTTGGGGCTTGACTCTTTGGAAGATCCCCAGCATTACCTGGCAACTTTCCCCCTCTGTTCCACTCCTGGAAAAGTAGCGCTGGAAGATCGCTGAAGAGGTCCCAAAATGAGTCCTGCTAAATATGATGATTTTGCTCTTGCTGAGCTTCCCTAGAGCAGGCTCTTGTAACAAGCTCTATGCTCTGAAGGCTGCTCCCGTAACAGGATTTTGAATGTGCATGGGGGGCTTCTGAAAATGTTTTCATTTTCTCTTGTAATCTTGACCTGCAAGCCACAGATGTTCCATGCAAAGCACGGTTGGCTGTGGCCACAATCCTCGGTTGGTTTGCAGATGATGCATGTGGCACTTGGATTGGGATGATAGCAACTAATGAATGTAGCAAAATAAAAAGAGTTATTTCCTTTCTTCCTGCCTGGACAGGAATGTTTTTCAGTTGAACTTGTCTTTATAAATAATGCACTATTACACACAACTTCTATCTGTCATTTTAATTTGTTTCCTTTCACTCTCCTCCCCCAACACATGTTCCTCTCCCTGTGGATTTTTTCTGTTCACTTTCTTTCTTTCCCGTCCAGAGTCTTTGGTGTAAAAATGAAAGGGAGGAAAAAAGCTTCAGCTGAAAACTGCTATTTTGTTTATATCCAAGCTGCCTGCCTGCTGTCCACATATATTGCTATTTTATCCCAAAGGGGAGAATAAATCTTTGTGGTGAAAGCCCAAAATTTTTGGAGCTGGGCAAAGCCCTAAGTCCCTTGTCACAAAGATGGAGCTTGATAAAAGCCCTGCCACCTGGGGAAATCTCTCAAAGGCCCAGGCTCACATCACACCCTGATGGGCAACTGCAAGAGCCTGCTGAAGGAAAGGCTTGCTGAGATATGTTCCTCTTCCTCAAGGCTCAAGCTACAACAGAAGAGAGGACAGGAGAGGGTTTGTCATTCTCTTGGGTTCTGGTGCATGGAGTAGTTCCTGGCTTTCTCTTTGGCCCACTGGAATATGAAACAAAAGGCCAAGTAGCTTTTTAATGAAAAACACCTCATTAGTAACATGTCTGGAGCTTCCCAGAAACACAGTTTAGGAAGAATAATGTATCTGCATGGGGAAAAAATGCTTCTCTGACATTCAGGCCGTGTGGGGAATGTGTCCAGTTCATCCATGAGCATCCCAAAAGGACATAAGCATTTGATTAAGGGTCCCAGAACCTCAGCTGCTCAGCTGTAGGATTAGGTTAATAATACCAAGTACTTGGTTCTCTGTTTTTGAGGGCCCAGGGGTGTTTCTCAGTGTGCTTTTGTCCCATGCCTGGCACAATGGACCTGTGAGCACAGGTGAATAATTATAGAGAAACATTCTAGCAAAAGTAGGTTAGGGTGGAGTGGAAGAATTTATGATGGCTACAGAGCACTAGATAAACTTGCTCTATACAAGTATAAATACCTTTCAGACAAGACATCTCAGTCCTGCCAGGATGGGGGTTATGAATGCTGATACTTGCAGCTTGCATGCAAATATCTTTGCCTTATCCCTGAAAGAGCCAAGTTGCTGTCAGTGCTGTCAGAAATGTGGTCACTTGTGTCTTAGTTACTCCCCAAAGTGAGAAGGCATTTTTAAATGCCTCGTGATGTGTTGGTTTAGGCCAAAGCTCTTGTAGCCACGGGAAACCTTCCATGGCTTAGGCTGGGGCAGCACTGAAAATGTACACCTACGGCAAGATGGGTTTTGAAAAGTTTCTTAAAGAAATTCTTGTCTGTTCAGGCAACATTGTATCACTGGAACAGAAAAGTTCTGCAGTGGGGCATGAGCTTTGCTGAAGCTCGCAGCAGAACTAAGGCACAGATCTGCTGCCTGGTCAGCATGGCCCAAGCCAGGACCTGCTGTCAGTGTCCCTAACAACTTCTCTTTTCTCTTTTTCACTCACGTTCCTCTGCTGAGCTGGGTGGTTCTGGCTTCCCAGGCCCAGTTGAACTGAGACTCTCAAGTTTTTGTAGGTAGGTTTTTCTTTCAGATTTCTGCTTTGTGAGGTCACCAGCCTTTCAATGTTCTCAGCTCTTCAAGAGTTGTTCTCTGCATGATACCCATCTACTCTTAGTCTCCTAAGCAGCTGGATAGCCCCCATGATCCAAATACTTGAGAGAGAAGGTGGGATGTCCTAAAATATTTCTTCTTTCTTCAAAATATTGATTCTCTCATGGTTTTACCGTTTCATCTTAAGAAATATTTCTTATGAAAAGAGAAAAAATAAAGCTTACAATTTCTTGGGGAGTGAGTAGGGAGGAAAACCGCTTTTTCTGGCTTTCTTTAACCATGCTCTCTATTATTTGCCTATCTATTTATTTCTGAACTTCTTGTGCTTGGCCACACATGTCAAACACTACCAGACTAAAACACCTAATTGTCTGCACCCCTGTCTGTGTTGCACATCTCTTTCACCCTGATGTCTATATTTATGCCACGAGCAACTAACTGGTCCAGTCAAATATCACTTCCAGCTACAGAAGGCCGGTATGTTTTTGAAAGGGGGCTACTGGTTAGAATCACAGAATCAAGGTACTTGGAGTTGCTTGAGGACAGCACTGGAAACTTACTAACTGCCTTCCTATTGAAACCCCAGTGCAAAATATCCCTTATGTGCCCAGTGTGGTTGGGGCTGGGGGTGTGTGTGACATCCAACCCAGGCAAGAGTTGCTTAGCAACTGTGTCCTGCCCTCAGGCTGCCTGCAGCTGCCTGTGATGTTCTGCTTTGATGATGGAAATTCTTCCATCTTGTGTTCTCAGGGCTCTCTCTGTGTATCCCGCTGGGTGTATGTTGTGTGCATAGATTTTTCTATTGAGCTTGTCTGATCTTACCAGCTTAGGTGCCAAACTCACCTGCTCCTGCAGTCTGAATTCATCTTTGTTTATTAAGAGTAAGGGTTGTTTTTCTAACACCTGGTTTACACAAGAAACTTGTACCAGTTGAGTGCAAGTGATTTACAGGCTGGTTGTATAAACTGCTTCTTTTCCCTCTCTTGTGGAAACTTCTTTCCATGTGCTCTTGGGGTGACCTTGCCATTAGAGGGGCTGAGCAAGATAGTCTACACAAGACAAGGACTTTTCCCAAGTCAACTTAGAGGTAGCTAAAGTAATTTTAAAAGCTAATTTCAATAAGTCCCGCTAACAGGTGCTCAGTGTGAAGTGATCAATTTATTGCTGTGACACTTGATTCAGTAAACACATTTTACTTTGTGGCTGGTCCAAGGGCACAGAGCAAAGGATGGTCCTACAGTCAGCTGAGTCAGTGGAAGATACTGCAGTTGCTGACAGCTGCCCCCATGGTGCTGGTGATGCCATCCCTCAAAGAGTTGCCAGCTGAGCTGCTTCTTTCATTGCTCCTCTCTGTTTCTGTCTAAATGGGCAAATTTGTCCTAAAGAATGAAAGTAGCAAGTCTCAAAGTCGGTGGAGTGGACAAGGCAGTAACCTCTGGTGGAAGACAGTTCACAGCAGGCTCCTCTTTCTTTGACTTGCTTAGTGTAGCAGAAGGTCCCACCTGCAGTCTTAATCTTGTATTTGGGCAAGATGTTTGGTTACTCCTTGAGCTCCAGTCCCTGAAATGCTTTGGAGGATGGTATCGTATTCCTCTGGCATAAATAACCTGGGAGTCATTCAGAATGAAATGACTCTGTAAAGGTGCTGAGTCTGTGAACAGCCTCAGTTTAAAAAGCATCTCCCTTGTGAGCTACCTCTGCTGAGAGCTTTTTCGAGAGGTAGGTAGGAAGCAAAGGTGCTGAATATCAGAGCAGGAAAAGGAAATAGACAAGTCTAGATGTGTTTAGGTGAGGGCTTGTTTGCTTCCCGTGGTGTTTTTTCAAGATCACTGTCAGAGTCTCCACAGGAAGAATTTTTTCCCTGTTTCTGCTGTCTCTGGGGAACTGTTTGATAGGCACCATGGATTTGCTTGCAAGCACTTTAAATAATTTCCAGAGCTTTAAGTCCCAGAAGGGGGTCTAATTCCCAGCTGAAGCTGCTCAGTGGTTCAGGTCAGACCCCTGGAGATGGCCTATCTGATGAACAGGTTCACCCTACAGAGCAGGGGATGTCTCAAGTGCCTTAAAGGAGAGTGTTGTTATTTGTAAACACATGTTAAGGTATTTTGCCTGCATTATGTTATTACCATAATCATTACTTTTACTACCACTCTGCGGGTTTTGCCTAACAGTTGTCATTTATACACGTCGAGGCCACTTTGCTTCAAGAAATCATGAGATAAGATTAAAACAGAGATAGAGAGCGGACAGTACATCCAGCAGGCTTGTGGTAGTACCCACACCTGCTCTCATCCAGAATCATCAAACCCACCCCCTGGCTCTGTGCCCCTCTTCTAATGAGACTTTCCTCTAAAGAGATGGAAATTGCTGAGTTCACAGCACTTTTGAACTATGTCTCTTTTCCTTCCAGTAATTTAAAGTGTGTTTTCTTGTTTTATGTACGGTGTCTGATATAACTCCAGAATCCTTGTTCCCTTTGCCTTGAGTGGGAAAGGCAATGGTATAGATAAGAAAAGCAGTGTGCAAAGAGCTTTCACTGCAAGAAACTCAAGAGACTGGTGTACTAAGAAAGAAGAATTAGGAAGCTGGGTGAGAGAGAGGGGTATGTGGGAGGCTGGGAGGCATTCTGTTGCTTCTTCTGTTAATTTCCCAGCAGTACTTAAAATCTGTCTTTCCCTCACAGAGGAAGTGCCATCATAGAGAGAGGCCAAGTGCAGTCCTGCCCACACCAGGGAGGAGCTGTGTGTGGTACAGCTGTTTTTGCAGTGTCTCAGGGCAAACAGTCCAATACCAACAAAACCCAAGTTCTCTTGAAAATTCTAATTAGAAAATATCACTACTTCTAGGCCACACAAATGGGCAGTGGTCTTCAGTCCTGGCAATGCAAATGAGTGAAAGGAGGAAACACGGTGGGTGAAGCATGAAAGATGCAGAAGAAGAAGGGCAGAAAGGGCCTGGAGTTTAAAGAGAAGAAAGGAGGATATGTAAAGCAAGCAAGGTGGTTTATAGGGAGATGCAAATTCTTTTGTTGGACCAAATGATACAGATGGGAAAAAAATAGTGTAGATTTTTGGTACAACAGCTGAACACCCCATATAATCCCTGTTGGAGAACATAAAAGGTGGCTATGTTGACCTGCTGACCAGCTCTCTTCTGTCATCTCCCCTCTATGAACTCTTGGCTCTTTTCAGACTTTTCAGGCTTCTGTAATGTTGGCTATTGTTGACTATTAAGGGCTTAGAACAGGACATATTCCCATTTGCCACGTTATGCATAGGGAATGTCTTGCTGATGCTGTTGAGAATCCCTAGCTGTCAGGAACTGCTCTGTGCAGATCCAGGGTGATGAAAAAGGTGAAATGTACCCAGCTTTAGGGCAGGAAAAGAGGTAGGTCATTTTCTGGAGAGACTTAAGCCATTCCAATTCATTGGTTCATTGATAGTGAAGTCTCTTATGGGATAGGATTGTGCAACACCAGCAAACCTACTCCTTATCCACCCCCTTCTCCTCAGCTTTAAATACTTCCAGGTGCTAGGACAATGATACAGATTAAGCTATTAAGTTTGTCCAGACAGTGTAATCACACTGGGAACTGGAAAGCAAAGGGACCTGAAAGCCATGCAGCAGACGTGAAAAAAGTCTGGCATAATCATGAGTAAGTATCTTGGGCAGGGAGCTTGTTTTTATTCTTTGCAGCAGGCTCTGTGTTCACCACGACTACTCAGCTGTCTGAATGTGTATTTAAAGCAGTATTATAAATCTGTGGTGCTACATGTGCGTTTTTATTCCTATTACACTGTATACATATTTTATTATGTTTATCATTAATATTCAGCATGGGGTATTAGCAGAAGTCAGAAGCAGTCAGTTCTGCTATGGTTCCTCCAATAAGCTTTCAAAAGGGCTTTCCAAAAACTGAGACCTTTTCATTTCTGCCTTGCCTCATATGAGCTCCTTCCAAAACTCATGAGAATCTGTTGCATTTCCTCATCCCTCCCCATCCCATTAGCTTTAGATACAGTGAGGAGCAGATGCACGGCTTTCTGCCATAAACCCAGATTTTGCCTGGCTGGATGAAAAGTGACCAGGATTATAATTAGTGTCAGTTTGAGTCTTTTGGTTGCAAAAGTGGAAGCGGGTTCCCTCAGCCTTTTTCTTTTAATAATAATTAATTATTAATCACCTCAACAGAAGAGGGAGGAAAGGAAAATTACTGGTGCTGTGTGAAATAGACATGATGGGAAGTTGAGACTCTGGAGTCTGATTTGAGGAAATATTTGAGTCATTAATTATTGCATTTTAAATAGGCTGTGAACCCCACTGGAGAGCATATTTCTCTCCTTCCTTTGCCTGCCATGTCCAACCACATGTTGGAAATCTCTCTTTACACCCCTTTCTGACCTCAGCATTGCTCTGAAGCAGCTGGAAGCTACAAAGGCATTCTGGTTAATGAGACAAGCAAAAAGACTTCTATGTGTCCCTCAGTGCTTCAGAGAAGCCTGGATCATCCCACAGGTCACCACAGTAGAATTCCTCTGTGGCTGAGATGGCAGAGCTCCCCAGGGCCTTTGATTCTACATTGCCAAAGTAAAGGATAGGCCCAAAGGCAGAGTCTAGGAAGAGACATTCTAAATGAGAACCATTTGAAGAAAAGAGTTAAAAAATAATAGCAATTAAAAAACCCAAACAAACAAAACAACAACAAAAAACCCCAAACCAAAACCACCCCAAAGCCCACACACAAAATAACCTGAATCAACAACCCCCAACAAAGAACACACAGTGAATTTAAGGGGCCCACAAAGGTAGACAAAGTGCCTGCTTCTTTCTTGAAGTTTACACTTGACTGAGATTGTTGTGCTTGGTGTTGATACAAGATAGGTCTTGCTCAGGCGAAATCAGTCTCTCTCTTGTAATGGTCATATTGGTGCTTCAGTAGCAAGCTGTTCATTTCCTTTTTTTTTTTCTTTCTTGTAAGAGGAAACCCTTCTTTTTTCACCCTTATTTCCTCTGCCCTCCCCATGGTTCTCAGCACTACTGATCATGGAAGTTTTCCTTGGGTGTTGCCTCTCTCTTTCACCTCCTGGTGTGAATTGTGCCTCATCAGCTGCTGCTCTTTCACTGCTGAAACCTTCTTCCTCTTCTCTCTGCCTTTCAAACAAGTTCTGTCATTATCAGTGCTCCCTTTTTCACTGCCAGGGCTCACTGTAAGCCTGGTGGTGTCCCTCCTGCGTGGACCACACTCAAATCTCCCACCTCCTTTAGCCTACCCTTTAATCTCTTGTTTGTCTGCCTGTACTGTACCACATCTCTCCTTCACTCTTCTTTCTACTTCTGAAGCCTTCCTGAAGGGAACTGTCTGTACCTGGGTGAAATGCTTCCTCCTTTTGTGGAGGCAGCATGGACTGTTTTGCAGGATACTCATTACAGAACCCAAGGCACTGAGATTTTGCTTGCTTATGCTTCCTGGGAAAACGACTTGTTTCTCCATGTCTCTGTTTTTCAAGGGGTAAAATAAAGTAGGCAATGCTGATCTCCCCCTTTTTTTTTATTATTGGTATTTTGAGATCTGTGAGTGGAAACTGTCAGATGAGTAGCAATGGTCATTATGCTTCTTCTAGCACCAGCTTTTACAGAGTTCTCACATTTATATTAGTCACGATTTGCTTATTGATAGCTGTGTCAGGTTCATGCTCCAGCACCCCAGACACACACAGAAGCTGCTTTTGCCACAGCCACTCCTTTGTTAAAATCCATCATCATTGACTTGTTACACTCTGACCTATTCACAATTATCCCTTATGTGATTCTTCCCAAAGCCATGCTGGGCACAGCACCAGCAGTCATGAATACTGTAATTTTAGGGAAGGCTGATTAGTACTGTGGAAAGGTAATTCCCCAGTAAGGTGCCCAGATCTGAGCTGCTTTTCTGATTTTCCTGAGCCCTCTGCGAACACCTGTGACGTGTGTGATCACACTGGTTTCAGTCAGTGACCCTCAGCTGCTGCTCCTCCCCACCCTTCCCCCTTGCTGTCACACTTGATCCCAGGCACCTTCTCCAGGTTGTTCCTTCCCGCTCCATTCTGCAGTGCCACTGCTTCACTGCTCTGTCACTGATCCTTGTTTCCTCTTTGGGCCGTTCTCACCCTCTTTCCCCCCCTCCCCACCTGCAGTCAGGAGCCTCTTGAATGTGCTGTATGTGCAACAGCTGCCTGTGCAGAGCCTTCTCTCTTCCTTTAATCTGCTCCGTGGTGAGCTGTAGGGCTCTCTGTGCGAAGGATACTGCTCAGAAATGAATTGCTCGGCGCAGTTTTCTGTTTTGTGCCAAGAGGCGCCTTTCGGCTGCTCTAATATCGCTTTCCCTTCACCGCTTGATGGTGCTCTTGGACACGGCAATTCTTCATTGTGCTGCAAGAAGGGCCAGGGCAGCCCGGGTCTTCAGAATCGGCCACTAGCTCTGAGGAGCGTGATTATTCCGGAGCTCAATTCTAATCCATAGCTATGTTCCAACCCATCTCTAAACAAGGTGCCTTTTTTTTTTTTTTTTTTTTAATGTAGGAAGCAGCATCCTAAATTTTTACCTCTTTGGGTAAAAGCCTGCTTGCTTCTTTTCCTATTCCCTGTTTTCTTGACTGGCTTGTTTTCTTTGTATTTGGTCAAACCGTTTTCTTCCATTTCCTACATTCTTCACCACCCCCCCCCCCCCCCCCCCTTTTTGTTTCACCTCTCAAGTTCTGTTTCCTTCGTGTTGCTTTTGCCTATCCTTTTCCCCCAGTGCCTTTCCCACATCTCCCAAATGTGCTCCTATTAGCTTTTATCTGCTTTTTCTTCCTTCCCCTTTCTCCTGTGGTTCTCTCCCTAGAGTTCACAATCTTAGGTGTAAAGTCCCAGTAAGTCATAAGAGACCCTCAATACAATTTTCTTCTTGCCTCTGAAATTCCCAGGTCTTGCCTCTCTCTGCTTCTTCTGCACTCCGTCACTTTCCATTAAAGAAACCTAAACAACTCCAAACTCATCCTCTTTTCTGCATCCTTCATCCTCCCATGGCTGACTTACTAGTGGTGTTGGGAGCAAAAGCATGCCCTGCAAGTTAACAGAGAAGGCTCAGTACAGACCACCTCAGAAAAATTTCCTGTGTATCTGCCAGAGCCACAGAGAGAAACATTTGAACTGCTGCGAAGAAAATCTCCCAAGAAGGCTTGCAGCAATTCAAGTGCAAAATTCATGTTGTTGAGTATATGCTCTCAGAAGCAGAGTACTGGCTGGCTTTGGCCCCTGCTTTAGGGCTTGAGAATCACCAGTCGCATTCTAGCTTGAGCTAAATTTCTCTTTTCATTCTAGAGTAATGGTTAAAGTCTCTTATGAAATGATAGCAGGCTTCTATCCAAGCCAGAGGTCATACAAGCACACTTTAGCCACTCGGGAAAGACAACTTCAATGGGCTCTGAAAAAATTGGGATGGTGTGTATGCATGTGAGAGAGAGAATGTAACTTCAACACAAGTAGGGGGAAAGAAGGGAGCTTGAACACAGCCTGTTCAAGCAGCTGGTAGCCTGACCCTAAGGAAAAGCCTAGAGTTTGATGCTGTAAGCAAAGAAACTCTCTGGCTTGTTTGATTTCTCCTGCGTGGAAGAAAATGTAAGTCCATGCATTCTTTGCAAATAAATAAGATATCATGTAAGACTTCTTTCCAGTTCCTGATTCCCCTGCAACAATCCACAACCCCCTGAACTTTAGTTAGCAGAATGAAGGGCAGAAGGGAAAACGATGCTATGAATTTTTTAACAAAGCGCCAGAGCTCTAGAAAATGTGTTTTATCTGTGAATCTCAAAGCAATGTAAAAAGCAAGATTGCTTTCTTCTCCCCATTTTATGGAGATGAATACTGAGGTCATCCACCGAGGTGAAAGTTTTGACAAGGGATCTCCTGTAACTCTCAGAAATCAAATTCTTAGCCCCCTGTCCTGTCTGCAGCTATGCACCCTGTTGCCTAATGCACTGTCATCAGGCCAAAACCACAGAGAGGGAAGGGTTATCTGCTGATCAAAGGTGAGGGCTCAGCTTTCACTCCAAGCAGTTTTACTGATACCACTGTACACTCTTAAATAAGTTGTTTGGGTTTTCTTGTCATTCACAGTGATGTAAATAGCAAGTTCTGCTTTGAGGTGTGAGCCCCTGGGTCAGGCT
This sequence comes from Aphelocoma coerulescens, assembly GCF_041296385.1. Classification (NCBI taxonomy): domain Eukaryota; kingdom Metazoa; phylum Chordata; class Aves; order Passeriformes; family Corvidae; genus Aphelocoma; species Aphelocoma coerulescens. Next base: position 98,932,381 of record NC_091013.1, on the reverse strand, counting down.
CCAAGTCCACTTCTCAAAGAACTGCAGAATTAAGCCTAGAATTGCCAAAGTTCTCCTGTGGGACAGGACCCGTGCTGTAAAGCATCATGAATGCAACGGAGCTGGTGGACCAGACTTGCCATCTATGTGATCTGGTCCTTTGTGGTCAAAGATAGTTTATTTTCTGTAGGAGATGTTTCTAACCCACAATGCTCCCATAGCTCTGAAATGCAAGAGACAACCCTCTGGCTGGGATAGGATGTCATGACTGGATCCATGGGAGTGAGATCAGAATCAGTCTCTCAGCACTTATGAAACTATTATAATAATATTGACTTAGTGGGGCATTGTGACAATTACTGAAGGACTGTAATATATCTTGAAACCTGCAGATGACAGTGGGAGAACATAATGATAATTTTCCTCCTTCAGTTCTTCTGTATATGGATCTCAAAGTACCCCATTAGCATTATTAAACTCCAGAGTTCCGTGTGAGGATGTTAAGTAATTCAATGAATCCATGGTCATAGGAATAATTTTTGATGGTCTCTACACTGTACATCATGCTGACTTCCCTCTTCATTGCAGCACCAGTGATAAATCTCAGGTCTTCTAGTTCCAAAAGAACAGGCACTTGCCTCTTAAAAATCGCAGAGCATCTCCATTAATTATGATCAGTGTGGGGACTATGCATTCCATTTAGCAAGCCCAACCAACAGGCAGGACATGACAGCTTCCAGTTGAAGCCAGAGTGTCTTAGCAGCCTTCATTGTCCACTGGCATCATCTCCCTTGCAGCTCTGTGAGGGAACTGGACTTGCATATACTTGGAGGCAGCCCTGTGTGGGAGAGAGGAGAAACTTCTGGTTCCATGGAATAGGGTCAAGGCCTCACTCAGTTTGGCTGCTCCTAAGGAAGAAAGGCAAAGATACCTCTCTGTCTTTCAAACATGAGCGTTGGGGTTGTGGCTGTTCTTAGTGAATTATGAAACATTTATGAAGTTACCTCAGGAATCCTGAACTCCTTTTTGGGGGCACCTGCTTTTCCCCTATAACAAAATTGAGCAAGTAGACTCCTGTTTTGGTCCTCTGAATCACATCTATGTTAGGAACTCTATTAAGACTGTGTGATTATCTTCCTGATGTTCTACTTGACAATACACTTCAGTCAGAAACTCCCCCTACCCCAGCCTCCTGCTTTCCCTCAGCTTAGATCCCATCTCTCCAGAGCTCTTCTGTTAGAGTTGCCAGACCTCTGCAGTGGGATTATCTTCAAAGGGACACCATCAAATTGTATCAACCCCCACACTGCGAGCACAGCGTAGGCTCGCTGTCTGTCCTTGCCAGCCTAAATATAGTTATAATCCTTGAAAGCTATGAGGAGAACAATGGAATAAAGGTAAATTGAGGGGACATTCCTTCCACTCCCTTTTTCCCATGAACACATGTCTGTGCTCAAGTGCAATCAGAGAAAACTCTTTGAGCTGCTTGGATCTGAGCTAGCAACCATCACTTCTGTACAACTGAGGCACCAGCCATGAGGTAATATGTTTTAACATGCCTGGAGTACTGCTGCCTCCTGCCAGGACTGCCTCAGAAGGCAGGGGGAATATGTGGACTTCAATATTGCTGATCTTACTACAGTTTACAATGCTGATATTTAAATAACCATGAAAGGGAGCTAAGTGGAAGACCTTGCTAGGGTGACAGTAGTAATTCTCTCTTCTCAGGGCTTCTCCTTACTGTTTTCTGGAGAGTCACATAAACATTCATTTATGCATCGTTATGCATGGCTATATGTGTATGTGGAAAAACAGCACATACAGATTAAAAAGCCGGGCGTGACTTTGGGATGAGAAAGAGTTTCTGTAGAGGTGCACAGTGAATGCCAAGAGCTTCCAGTACTACTGCAGTTTCCAGTCTGGGACTCGAGTTCTTTTCTTGATTTGAGAGAAATTCATATCCTTCTCTAGCACAGCAGTTGCATTGTGCAATGCTAGAGTGATGGGGAGGAAGGAGGAGGTTTTTCTCTCATTTTTCCTTTATACCTTTGAAAATTATGACTAGTAGCCTAGGAATTGGGGTGTTGGAGCTATGAGGTCTTGTCTGGGCCACTGGGATTTCTCTTTATGTGCTTAGAACTGCTCTGAATGAACAGGCAGGGTTGCTGCTTGTTTTGCTGTGATCACTGCCTGGCTCAGCACACCCCTCACATCCTCCCAGGGCTCCTGACAAATCAGGGCTGGGGGTGACTGCAGCTGAAGAGGCAAGCAGGAGCAGAGAAGATAAAAATGAGTAGAGACACCTAAACCATCAAGAGAGCTTGTATCTAATCCCAGCTCTTCCCTCTTCTCCACCAGTACGGTGCGCAGGCCAAGCAAATAACTTCCTTTTGCTATGCCTCAGTTTCCCCGTTAATTAAATGGAGATAATAATACACCTCTCCCAGGAGAAACGTGGTGAGAGATCAGTCAGTATCTTTAAAGTGCAGTGAGATCCACAGATAAAAGGTGCTGTGGAAGAGCATTGTTAAAAGTCCACAGTGAAACCCCACAAAACCTCCTGAACTGAGCCCTCTTGTCAACCTGGATATTTTCACTGCACCTTTGAAGATGAAACTCTGCCGCTTACACTACTTTGCTTCAATTCAGTAGGTTTTAAGAGGCCACAGGGGGACCTGTTAGAGTTAAAATGGATTGAAATTGTCTTTGAGCCTCTAGAATAATGAGTATTTCCTTTTCTTTACATTTTTGGATCCAGATGAGATGCTGTTCAGTTGCTGTCATTCTGCCAATGTATGCCTTTCCATCGCATTGAAACTTCCACTCCTAGGGTCAGGCATTTGCAAGCAGATGAACATTTTTTTGGAAGTGCATTAAGCAAAAGAAACTTAGGTAGGAAATTTTAATTACTTTTAAACTCTAAGCTACATCTTGTTCTCCCCATTATGCACCATTTTGATTCTGCATTACACAGATGCTGGCTATTTCTATTATTTGAATTAAGGTGATGATCTTCTTAGTATCTGGGCACATTTCATGATTATTATTATTTTATATCTCAGCAGTGCCAAAAGGAGAGGAGAGAACATTAAGATGCTTGACTAAGGCCTGATTCCCAGGCCTGGCACGGACTTTTCTGTGTGAACTTTGGCATGCTGCTACGCTGCCTGTCTTTCTGCTTCATTTTCTCCTCTCTGACATGGCACTTCCTGCTTTACAGGGTCAGTGCATTCATTGGTGCAGGTTGGGTCTTACAGATATACAAAGGGAAAGGCTCTGATTTCTGCCCAGTTGTGTTTGATACTGTACAGGCATCCATGAGGCTGTGCCTCTGCCTTGCAGGGCTTGCAGATGAATGTGACGGTAATCTACCAAAGATGTGTGAAAAGAGGGAAAGATGCCATTCTTTTGTACCATGGGAGGTGAGACTAAGGTAAAAAACAGAGGAGCATCATGACAGGAAGGAGAATGAAGCCTTTAAAAAGGCTGCTTGGAGGTATGATGGGGCCTCTCTCCACAGGGCTTTAAGGGCAATTTCTATCTGAACTGCCATGGTTGCAAGAGATTCTGCTCCTGGAAGAGGGGGAGAGACTCAATATCATCTGAATGCCTTTCAGATTTTTTAAATTCCTGATTACTATGGGGGTTTCCTCTAGAAGTGAAGCTAAGAAGTAAATGGTATTTCAATATCTCTTTTTATTTGTGGAATACTAAAATATTTTAGGGGGAGGTGTGAAATACTATAGGAACCATGTGTTTGGCAACCTTCTCTGCAGCGTAAGTGAAACCTCTGTACAAAGGTGACCTTTGCTGGCCCTTCAGAGATAGCCTGTGATCTCTCCTCACTGCTGTACTGGTACCTAATCTAAGTTGACCCTACCTTGAGCAACCTGTTGGATCAAATGACCTGTGATGGTCTTGTCCATCCCAAGTTATCCTATGAACCTTTGATTCACTTTGCTGCTGGGAATTCTGAGGGATGATGCAGATTCAGCCCTACCCCTTATATTCATACAGAGAACCAAACCGAGGAGGGTACACCTGCACTACAAAAATCACAGAAAATCTGATTGGAAGGGCTCTCTGGAGATCACATAATCCAGCTTCCCTGGGACCAGCACCAACAGGAGATCAGATCAGCCACAATTCTGTTGAGCTGAGTCTTGAAAATGTCCAGGAAGAGAGATCTGACTATCTGATCTGGTCTGCAACTTGGTAGCTGAACAAAAGCTTGCCAAAAGTCACTAGGCGTGCTCTCTTTTTGACATTTAACATGAACAAAGTCCACTACTGGGACCTTCCTTCCTGCAACTTCCCCGTGACTTCCCAGTTCAAACCTAAGATTAGCCTGATAACCCACGCTGGTGATATCAAGAGAAGCCCATTTAAGACAGACAGGCTCTTGTTCCCCTCGGGCTTGGAAAAGCCCGGCCAAAATGACAAAACCCATGTGCTGCAGTCTTTTGTGATGGTCTTGATTTTTTCGTACTTGTTCCGATGTCCACTTTCCATAAGAGCAAGCTGGTGTTTGTTGCCTCTGGTCAATGCAGCCACTGATATTTTCTGCCAGCCAAATCTTCCCACTGCAGTCTCATGAAACATGCCCTTACTGGCAGCAGGTTACAGGCTTCCACCTGTAAGCCAAGGGCTTGTGGCAGATGGGTCTGAATGCAAAGTTTGGTTTTGGATTCAGTTCTGGAACTGAACAGTTTGAGATAAAGTCAAAAGCAGGGCTTTTTTTATTGGATCTTTCTTTTTCTCTTCTGTTACACTTGCAACTGAAGTTGGGATAATTCAGAGCTGAGCTCCCTGTTGGCCAGATCTCTGGCTGAAATTTTGCGGGAAGTGACACAAATCTGGGGAAGAATCATTTCCAAACCAAATCAAAGTTGGACTGAGTAGCTGCCAGGTGAAGCTACTGAGAGGCTAAAGGAGACTCAGTTCAGACATACATGAACAGGTGAAATACTAAGCTTGCCTTCCTCATGTTGATATCTTGAGTCAGTGCCTAAACTTATGAGTGACTGAGAAATCTCACTGTATTGAAAACTCAAGACTTCTGTATGCATCTTTACACTGTGAAATATGCCACGGTTTGTTCAGCTCCTCTCCAGTCTTTCCAGTATCTGAGCACGTATGCCTCTCACCCTGCACCCTTTCCCTTCCCTTTTTGCAAGGCACGGGAGAAAACAACACAGGCAAATTTTGCAAAAGCTATTTCAAGTCAGTAATTTGCTAAGTGCTCGGAACTTGTCGCTTCTTTTTTCTATGTTAAGTAATTTATAAATAAAAATAAATTCACACTCACTCTAATATTTGCTTGTTCTTGAGTTCTATTGGAGAGATGTGTGAAAATTGCCTGATGGTTGCGATCACTAGCAAAAGCAAAGTTACAGGGAGTAATTACGGATGGTATTATAGAACAGAAGGATAATTTGATCTAAAAATTCGATCTAAAGCTCTCGTGCAGGGACATATTTTTCTGGGAGAGGAGTTTGTAAAGCAAAAGAGAAAAAAAATAGCATGGATGTGAGCTGTGGAAAAGCAATTATTCTCTCATAATATGGGAACACAGTGTGCTTGGCTCAGGAGAGGTATGAAATACAGGAGAAAGAAGGGGCTGCAAGGAGGAGCCTTTATGCATCCCAGCAGGGTTACTCGGGAAGGTTATTCAAAAAGTGTTGGGAAGACACAAACTCCTGAGCCCAGCAGGGCAAAACAAATGTGAGAGGAAGGATACACACAGCACTGCGCAGGAGGAAGGTGTGTTGACATTTCAACAGGGAACATGAAGAAGGTCTAAGATTCATCAGATATGCTTGAGGTCTCTGTCCTGTCCACAATAGAGACCAGAAGGGGGAAGAAGTTCCCAGGTATGTGAGGCAAGGGCCAAGAGCACCTGACTTTTGGCAACCCTCAAAGCTCCCTGAAAGCCTTTCAGGTACGAATGCAAAGCAGCAGAATTTTCTAGCTTTGATCTTCTAAGCATTTCCCTGGGATGCAGAAACACTGTCAGAGGATACCCCTTTCATTTAGGGTCACCATTATCCCCTTGAGATTTACCAAGGATTGGTGAAGGCTCATGTTCTTCCCCCACACAATGACTGCACTTCCCTCCTCTTCCTATGTGTAGCCCCGTAGTCACAGAGTGGCTGGCCTGTGGTCTTTGGAGAAAGCATCTCCCGTTATCTGCTCTTGTCTCGCACTTAAAAATGGCCACCTTCTGGTAGCCCTTGTCCCATGGAAATAGATGTGTATGAGGCATTGCAAAGTGTACACTGTGAGTGATTTTTATTAACAGCAAATATGTACCACTCCCCTGCCTGACCTCCAGCATTGAGGTCCCCAAGGGGAGCAGCTGCCTTGATGCATGTCCATGTTTTAAACACCCAGAGAAGTGCCAGTTCCCCACAGGCACTCACCAGGTTAATGGCAACATACAGCTCTGCTCGCAGCTAACAAGATTTATACACAGGCTAATGACTGCATGTTTTCACTTTAATCAACGCACAAATCGCCCTTTTATTATTATGGCTGGGTTCTTTTAACTCCAATTTAATTTATAATTTAATTATGCTCTAGATTGTAATTGTTGATATAATCCACATCTTTAATTCCATGTTTGCTTTGTGCTTCACCCTAACCTTTCAGCGAGGGGCCCAAGGAGTGCATTGAGCGAGTCAGTGCACAGGGCTGGAATCAACTCTTGATCTGAGCACAAAGAAACTCATTTGATGGCCTCAGGCTGATCTGCCTGTGGAGCCCTGTGTCATTTCCACAGGCTCGTTTCTCCGTGCCCTGCACTAGAAATCACATGCCGGGAAGGGATAAGATCACAGAATCATTTAAGTTGGAAAGGACTTTTAAGATCATGAGCTTTCAAGAATCCAATTTGGTAGCTGAACATGTTAACCATCTTCTCCCTCCTGCCTTAATTCTGTTCCCCTCATTAAATGTCACCATTCTGACAGCTGAGCTTTGGCAGGAGATTGTGTGAGCTCTCCTGACCCCATTCAGGCAAAAGAAATTAGCTAAGCTTAAATTACTTTTCAGCATAGAGGACAATAGTGCAGAAATGAGTGGACTCACAAGACTTAACCATGCTCTGAAGTTCAGATTGCTCAGAGGCCTGCGGGTGTGTGCCATGAAGTCCATGGAAATTGAACTTTGGTTGTAACTAACATGATGTCCAAGACAATGTTCCTTTTCACACGCATACGGGCAGTGGTATTTCTGAACATGCCATTTTTGTCAAGGCACCTTAGCGTTAGCCATGAGTAGCTGAAGTGTCAAAATATCATTTTTTATCTGAGGCATTGAGTGATACTTGAACATCAAATGAGTGGAACTGTGTTAAGTAATGAGGCTTTGAGGGTATTTTTTACTGGTGAAGACATACCTGAGCCCAGCTTTCAGTGTGGCAGTGATGTGGCTTCTTAGCAAGAAACTCAGAGCTGGTGTGTGGAGCCCTGGGCTGGGAGAGCAGGGGGACTGCAAGACAGGGCCAGTGGTAGGGTTGGTTTTGGGCAAACCAGGTCTCGGGTAATGAAGTACGGATGTCTTGAAGGTTCAGGTTTCCCAAATGGTGGGCCATACCTGTCTTGAACCATGCATAAATTTTACTTGGATGTTGTCAAGGGCCTGAGTGCCATTCTTGGGAGGGCCCCAGATTTCTTACTGTACTTGGACCCATCCTTTCTCATCAGTGGGGATAACAGGCAGTGGCTCCCTGGCAGAGCTGAGCTTGGCACATAAATCGCCGCTGCATACACCTTGGTATAATTGTCTAGCACATCTTGTGGTAGAAAACAGCTGAGGAGCATTTATAGCATATTTCTGTTCTTTAGGTAAAACTAGCAAATGTGAATACTGTTTAACTCTCTTAGCCTGTAAATTCACACAAAGTAAAATATAAAGCAGCATCAAAGAGAATGACAGATTCCCTGGGAAGTCTCCTAGCCAGGAGATCACTTCCCTTGCTCCCTGCAAATGACTGCTTTATGGGGTACATTGAAGTCTGATCAAGAGCTCTTGGCTGATACAAACTGATGTTGGGTACAAATACTGTATTAATGTCTGACAAGAGAAGTGAACAGAAACTGCCCTAAGTATAGCCCCTGGCTGTATGTGTGTGATGTTGGCTGCTCGATCCTTCTGGGGTATCTGCACAGGTACAAAGCCCTATTTTCATTGAGGTGGCTGGTCAGCTGCTCGGAGGGATCTGAGACATATTCTAATTCTGAAGATGAGAAGGGATAGTTTCGGTAGTGCACATTTCCTGGTGGCATATCCCCATACCCAAAACAGGACAGCTTCCTCTTTCATCAAGGTCCCACAGCTTGTTTCAAGACCCAGACCACGAGGACCAAGGGGCCTGGAAAATTTTCCTACCACAGGTAAATGTGAAGGATTCTTCCACTAGAGTTGTCCCAGCCTGGACCTTCCTGAACCTCCCTGGGGGTGCCACTGTGGGAGTAGTTAGTGGTGGATTTTTGCCTCACTACTTACTTCCCTATGTTCCTTTATGAATGCTCCTAGTGCACATTAATGCACAATAGTTTATTCCGCTTTCAAACCTACCTCACCTAAAGGCACTTGTGTTTTCTGGCAGGGTATCCATTAGGGAATGAATGAAGGGTAGTTAGTGTGCTATAAAAAATCACACCCTTGCTTATTGCACACTAACTTCACTTTATTCGCGGAATATTCCAGAATGAAGAGTGTTTTCACTTTAATCAATGCACAAACTGCCATTTTATTATTATGGTTTATTTTTTTCTGATGTAATTTATGATTGAATTATGCTCCAGACTGGAGCATAAAAAATACTTTTATTCCAGTATAACTACTCCCCTTTGGAAGCAGAGTCATTATAATGGAATAAAGTCCATTTTATTCCAGAACAATGTAGTGCTCTCTACTGCCAGCAAAGGCCTGAACGTTGTAATTTATAAAGAGGGAAAAGTAAGGGTAAGAACAGAGGGAAAATTAAAGCAAGGATAGTTAACTGATAAAGGTCTTGAGAATATCATACACGTGAGGCCTGAATATAGCCATAGTGAGGAACACTAAACATCCACAAACTAAATAAAAAGAATAAAAATGCCTCCTGCCTTTCTGTCATACATCTTATGAGGTGGTAGAAGGGGTTGTGGAGAAAGGATTGATGTCTCTTGCTGGGAAGTGAATTATTCAAACTCCTGGCTGCAGGGAGCTCCTACAGTTATGAATCCAGTTTGTGGTGTTGCCAAGGCAAAGGTAGCCTCTGGTTCTCCACGGGAAAAGGACACCCTCGGTGCTGTGTTGCCCCTTGATGCTGAAGGCCAGCTCCCTGTCTGCCGACTCCTTGTCCCCCCAGGTCTCAATACCACCCCAGCCAACAGCAGCAGAGGCTCCCTGAGGCCAAGAAGCAGCTGTGCTACTGCTCAGGGCTGGGCAGCACAGGTGTACGGGGTACGTATCCCTCAATCATCCATGTGCAAGCATTCTTCTGGGCATCTCTGCGGGATCTGCTTTGGTCAATGTGCTTCATATTTGTAATGGCAACTCAAAACCCCACCTCCGGGACTACCAAGCTGCAGTCAGGCCCAAGTAGGCTGCTGAAGTCACAAGCAAACTTCAAATCCCAGGTTTAACAGGACCTAAACATATGCCTTGTACCCCTTAAAACAGTGAAGTATTATTTTAACCAGAGGGCAGTTACACTTTGCTAAATTCAGCTCCAAAAGGAAATGCAACCATCCTCCATGTGCTTCTTTGTAAGTAATGGGCCAAACTGTCACATATCACACCACCGCTGTGCTTTTGCACTTCTCGGATAAGGACCTGGTGAACTTTTAGCATGCAGCCATAGGAAAATTATATTCTTTTTCCTCTCCTGTCAATAATTCCCCATGTGGCAATCAATTTGATCTTGCTGAGGGCCAGGGCCTATCTTTCAGAGATTTTAAGTTATGATGAATAGGAGTGAAAAAAAGTTTTTTGGCTCTTATACTGTGAGGGTTGGTATCCTTATCCCATATTCATTACCCATACCTGATCAAGCACCAGACACGCAGCTCTGCTGTGCTGCTGCACTTGTCTGGAGAGAGGACGGAGAGCTGCTGGATGGGGAAATGTGGCAGAAACACAGCCTGCATTTCTGCTGTCCCGTTTTGAGACAGAGATGGTCCTGGGCTGGGCTGGGATGAGGGAGCAGGTGAGGAGTCTGGGTTCTGTGTGATACTGATATCATGATGCTGTACTGAGAGAGTACTTGACCGTTTTGGTAAACACTGGTGTATGCTTCGAGTAGATGTGCTGGTGGGGTGGGAGCTTGTTCCCTGCCACTGCACATACAGCTTGAACAGTCCAGGCAGGCTGCAGTGCCAAGACATCCCATCTCACTGCCCCAAGCTGACCATGTCTCCTTCACTGACCCCACACATCTTCCAGAGGTGTGGATAAATCTGTCAAGAGTGTGTAAATCCTATCCTGGTTGGTACCATTAACACTGACACCTGAACAGCAAGATCATCTGACACCAACCTGACTCGTTTCAGCTCAGCTTTTATTTCCAGGCGTGGGCATCCTGCTCAGGCAACATATGTGCAGAGTGATAAGGGCCTTTAGAGGAGCCCCAGAGAGATGTGGACTGGTGTTCATTCCACAGCGGCTGTATAACTAGAGGTAGGCACCAGGGTGACAATGGGAATTTATATGATGTGTCAGCTAGATACAATATCCTTCAAAATATATTGCCTGTTTCTTCAGAAGGGGTTAGCGTGTCTCATAAAACTTTTGGCTACACATAAGGAAAATAAGTATTAAGAGATTTAGGTATAAATTCTGTCAAGATCAAATAAATCCATCTGCTTCTGGCAGGTAGACTCTGCTGTGTTTGGGGAAGAGAAATCTGAGGGATTCGGCCTTACCAGACCTTTCTCTCCACTGTGAGGATATTAACAGCAGTGATTCCAGCAGTGACCTGCTCTCATCCTGGAAAAGGCTGCCCTCCTGTCCACCAGCTCTGCTCCACCCCAGAGTAGGCAGCATTTGGCAAAGCCTTTTAGAATCTGCCTGAGGATCCTTCATATGACCTTGTGGGTGGGGCAGACAGCTATTCTCAGATCAAGTCTCCTTCTCGGGAAAGTGGCAGTTTTGGAAAGCCAGCAAAGCTCCTGCCTGGCTTCAGGCACCGCTTCAGCTACTTAAGTCCAAGTGGGAAAGACCCTGCCAGTTTTGAATGCTTTTGAGTGCTCCTCTTTGGCTATTGTTGTTCATATTTTCTTTAGAAATCTATTATCCTTACCAGGCCCATTAAATAGCTATTAGGCTGCTTGTTAGCAGATGCTCTTGATGGCTTCACACAGAGGTCTCAGCATGGGCTCCTTGTTTGGAAAAGGCAAGGAGAGAGAGCGGTGAGGTCAGGAAATGGGACCTGGGCTACAGCGTGAAGAAAAAGGGGGGAGGAGAAAAGCCACTGCCACTACCAACTGCTCTTCACACAAGAGAGAGAGGGCTCTTGGAGGGTATGTGTGTGGGGCAAGGTAGTTGGAAATAGGGCTGAACTAAACCAGTAAATCCTAGGCCAGGGCTGGTAGCTCACACAGCAGTGGAAGGACCAGAGTGCCTCATGCAATCACTGCCATCAGGTTCTCCATCTTGCTTTGACACCAAGATCACTTCAGAAATGCAGAAAGAAGTAAACCTAAACCAGAATAACTGCAGTATAGGAAGCTCCTGCACAAACCAAGAGAAGCATCTAAAATCTGCTACTCCAGATCCTACTACACAGGCTCTGCCCACCTGCCAGGCAACTGGCTTGGCAGCTGCAGGGCCGTGCTGGACTCTTTGCAGCTCTGGGATGAGTCCAAGCACGTGTGTCCCAAGCTGGCATCAGCACAGCTTTCATCATGAGCACAAATCATGCAATTATCCCAGCCTCTGTCTGCTATGCTGCTACTTCTTTGCATTTCAGCTCTCCTGGAATCAGCTGAGTCCTGCCTGCGGGTGCCCTGGGAAGCAGAGCAAACTCGTTCCTCACAGCCCAGTGGTGAAGGAAGGCCCTCCATTTCTTACAGGGTGGAGATGCAGGCTTGGATGGGCTTGAGAGGGGACACCAGAAGAGTCTACAAGGGTGAACTAACAATTAAATTTCAAAAAGTGGTGGAATTAAGGTGAAAGGTGGCCATATTGTAAAAGCAATAGTCCTGCCCAGATACTCATGTATGACTGGGAAAATGCCAAGTGGATTTATATTGTAAAGCTCTGCCAATACCCCTGATCCTACCCTGCAGCATCCTGTCCAATTCCAGTTCTTTTTATCTTGCCCTAATATGCATATGTGCACACATAGACACACAGAGTTTTGCCAAAGCACCCTCTGTCCTGACCCTCTCCTCTGGCAGCTGTAGTGGTTCTGGGTATCCCCGAAATCTGAGCAGTCAGGCAATCATGCTGAATTGTGTTTAGTGGAGCCAGGTTATTGTGATGCTGAAAAATGAGGACAAGATTGAGGCCATCAAGCTCATTTTTATTGTTCGTTGGAACTCCAGATGTGAAAGCTAATGGATTTGGATTGGTTGCTAGCAGCAAAGCCTCATCAAAGACCTTTTTTTCCTAAGGGCGTTCAGTGCAATTCACTGATTGATTAGAGGCTTCAGACGGTTTGAATGTGGATCTGTGTTTGGGCTGGATCAGGGGCTCATGAGGAAATCCAGCCTGCAGCCTTCAGGCTCATGCAGGAATAGTGCAGCCTCAGCTCCAGCAGGCTGAGAAGCTCTTCGTGAAGAGAGTTTTGCAGACACATTGTTACCTTGCTTGGTTTAGGCAATGGAGGGAGGAAGAGGAAGGCAGACAAATCTCTGGACTATTCAAAAGGACTTCCCCAACAGAAGTTTTCCTAACAGGACAAAAGTCCAAAAACAGTCTTCTGCAGATGGACAGTGTAGGCTTTGAGGAGTACAGAAAGACACAGATAATTATTCACTTCTGGGAAGGTGGAGGTATTTCTAAGGAGGAGATGCTGACGTGACTGGAAGATGCTGAGGGCTCTGCAGAGGAAGCATAAATGTTTAGGTAGGTCAGATCCACCAGGGATCAAGATGGATTCTATTTGTGAGATGATAAGGGTTTGTGGGAGTCTCAAAGGATCTAACTATGACTCAGGCAAAACATATGCTGTCAAAGTTTCTGATTAGAGTTTTATAACTTTTACTAAAAATCGTTCACTCTCCGTCAGGAAGCCAGATGAGTTACAGATCTGTGTGTGCCTGTCAGGTGCCTGCTGCCATGCCAGCTTGTCTTCTGCTGGCATTCATTTGGGTAGTTTTCTTCTTTGTCTGAAACACAAGTAGTTAATCACATGGAGAACCTAATTAGGTGGTAACGAACCCAGGTGTCTTACTTCTCTCAGTGTAATAGGACATCTGCCACTGCTCTAAGAGCACTTTACAACGACTGACTAACAATGGCTGTAATGTATGGTCTTGAAGAGACAACAGCTTCCTTTAGTGCCTCAGCTAGGATGTGGCTTGTTGGGAAAGCCTGAATTCCCACTCTCCTCACCCAGTGCCAAAACTCATGGGTGCCTGACTGCCAGTCAAGGGGAGCCCAATCCTGAATGGCGTGGGTGAGAGACATGCAAGCAGGCTGGGAAGCACAGGGTGTCTTGTGGGACAGGCCTGGTGAGCGCAGGCTGAGCACAAACTTACCTTGGGAAAATGCTTTGAATGAATTTTTTCTAACAGAGTGAGCTTATACCAGCTCAGCAGTGGCCTGACATGGCTGCAGAGCTTTTGATCCTGTCCTAATAGCCCCAGGATCAGATTTGCTCCTTAGCCCAGCTATTCCCTACGACTCCCACGAGCACAAAATAACCTGTTTTTTCTGCCTAACACCCGGCTGGGCTGGTGTGGCTGTCACCAAATCCCACCCTGCTAGATGCATAGGACTGCTGGATGCTGGCTGTTCCCATGTTGTGACCAAATCTTGCTATATGTATTTCGTTCTCAGTAAGATTGAGCAAATTGTTCACAGCTCATAATCTGGCAGATGCATTTCACTTTTCCCTCTGTCTGAGGAAGGAAATTATAATTTTCTCAAAGCAGTGCCTTCAGCCTTTATCTGCAAATGCATTAGTTCTCCAGCCTGCTGTTTAAATCAAGCCGTGTCAATGTGTTGTGGCTGGATGACAGTCGCATTAGGTTGCCTCTGCTCTCACCTTCCATCTCCCTTCCCATTCTACTGTAGGAGTGCAAGTCTGGCTTCCAGGGCGAGTGTTCACAGGAAGAAAATCAAGAGTTTATCCATCCATTAGTAGCCTTTGTATTAAGGGCAGTTCTGGGAGTAGAACCCTGTGTGGTCACAAGATGCCCCATGTCCTACCCAAGCAAATAGCCAAAGCCAGTGGGAATGTGTCACTGTTTAATCCCGGTTGGCAGCCAGGCCCCACGCAGCTGCTTGTTCATTCTGCCCTGGTGGGATGAGAAGAGAACTGAAGAGGTAAAAGTGAGAAAAATTGTGGTTTGAAATAAAAACAGTTTAATAGGTAAAGCAAAATCTGCATGCACAAGCACAGCTAAACAAGGAATCCATTCACCTCCTCCCATGGGCAGGCAGGTGTTCAGCCATCCCCAGGAGAGCAGAGCTCCATCATGTGTAATGGTTACTTGGAAAGACAAACACCATCACTCTGAATGTCCCTCCTTTCTCCTTCTTCCCCCAGCTTTATATGCCAAGCACGATGCCATATGGTATGGAATATCCCCGTGGTTAGCGGGGGTCAACCGTCCCAGCTGTGTCCCTTCCCAACTTCTTGTGCACCCCCAGGTGTGAGAAGCAGAAAAGTCGTTGATGACACAATGTCAGCATGACATGGTTGGAAATAAAATCGTCTCTGTATTATTACTATCATTTTCAGCACAAATCCAAAATACAGTCCTATAGCTACTATGAAGGAAATTAACTCTATCCCAGCCAGAACCAGAACAGAAGGAGACATCAATTCTAATTGCATTATGCCATGACAAGGTGTGGGATGTTTCTTCCTGACCCAAACTGCTGATCGGCAAAAGCCCTGAAGCATAAGGATTAATAAGACTACCAACATTTATCTTAACTAGCATAATTGAGAAAGCTGTTTCTATTCATACTACTGTCTACTTCCGTCTTTTTTTGGAACGTGCTGAACCATATCACTCTAACTGAACAGGATACAAATCCATTTAGCAAATCCATAGCTCCTTTTCTAACCACTTGCAAATTCTCTCTTCTTATCTTGCTGACAAAAGTGCTGTGGAAGGAGAAGTACAATGGGGCATACTCTGTGTGTGTACCTCCCTCAGGCAAAGAAGGAATTTTGCAACATGCATCAATGAGATGTCTGAAATCCCTCTTGTTTAAATTGTCCCAAATTTGTTGGTGCTTAATCAAAGTTAAGCCACATTCTAGGCTTTTCTCCTTGCTTTTCAGCAACTAAGGGAATTTCATGCTCATGAAGCTCAGTGACTAATAGCAGTTAATAGTGTAGCAGCAGATGGCATACGAGCTCTGTTCGCTTCTTCGCTGGCTGCGCCGGTGCCCCCCACAAAGCAGTCCTGCTGTTCCCATCCAGCGCTCGGCACCGAGCTCTTCCAGTGCCCACTCCTCTGTGCAGTCCCCCAGTGCCTCCCAGCCCGGGGATCTTCATGCCAGTGCTGCCAGTGCTCCCAGTGGTCCCCCAGCCACCGCAGCTCTCCCAGGCCAGGGCTCCCCGCCATGCTCTGCCAGCGCCCCCCCTCCTGCCCTGCAGCACCCCTTGCTAATCTCCCTTTGTTTTCCTTGGCTCACTTACTACTTGCCAAGACACCTCTGTTGTGTACATTGTGATTATACTCAAGATACCAGCGAAGGCCCCTCATCAGCTATTCTGGCTTTGTGACTACAGAAACAGTAAATGATAAGGTCTCTCCTATTTCATAAACATAAATGTCACAGGTCTTACTCTGCAGCGCTTCTGAACTCCGCACTCACTTTGAAACCAATGGGAGCTCTGTGCACAAAGCAACTCCCGAATAATCACAGTCTGTCAGCTCTATAATGTCACAAAATATTCCATGTGTGCAAATATTTGGATTATTATTTATTGGGTGTCCACAAAGTGCAAATATCAACCTGCCCCAGAGATACATTATAACTTTCCAGGGTGGGAGGATGGGGGAGAGCACTGTCTGCTCATAAAATAGCCATGTGCCTGATAGCAGTGCTGAGCGCTTGTGATAATAACCACTGCTTTTCAAGTCCTTTCCATCAAAGGATTTAAAAAACGGCCATGAATTAAGGCTGACATTTTCATTTAGAGGTGACAGATGGGTGGAGGCAGTGCATCTCTAATTTGAGCCACTCTAGATCTGACTTCCAGAAAAGTTTCTCTCTGTAGTTTCCATTTTAAATTGGAAGCCTTGGGCAAAATTAAGAAGATAACTCACAGAGCTACTTCCTTAGGACCTGTAGGGACTCATGCTTTAACCAGTTTGCCGCTCCTCCCATCTCTTTTGTTTCATTTAACCACACCTTTCCAGAAGGCTGGAAAAGGCCACTTAGGTTTTGACTGTGCATTGCCTGATGGCGTTGGATGCTGTAGCCAGCTGAAGTTTTTTGTTCTACTTCTGACAACTTGTATTTGAACTTGCTAAGCACTGCTGGCTCTGTCTCAGAGTTTGAAAACTCACGACATTGCTAGGGAAGGTGATTTACAAGTAAGTGACAGATGCTGTTGGGCAATCCAATTGTCTTGGCTCACAGACTTGGACTCTCATTCCAGAACCTTCTTTCATGGCAGATGATGCTTGTTGATCCGTGAGACTAGTTTTTCACTTCTTATTCTTGATGTGAGGCAATGAGATGTGAATATGAAAGTAAATATTGGCTACGCTGAGAAAAACTTGACCCTTCTATTCTTATCAGTTGCAAGTTGATTCTGAGATTGCCTACTTTCTCTCTCTCTTTTTTTTTTTTTTTTTTTGAACTTCTGGCACTTTCAGTATCCTGAAGGAAATATTTTATTAGGAAGATTAGTGTCTTGGATGCCTTGTGGTACCCACTGACCAGCAACAAAACATGCAACAAATTAAAAATGGAGAGGACCCCCCCAGGGAGAAAAGAAATGGAACCAGTCGGATTTTTTTTAACTGCTTCAGGGCCTGCATGCTTTTTCAATGTCTGGACTGTTAGTGATTCTCATAGCTCTATGTCTTCAGGCCCTGCTGTCTGTCATATGTAATGCACATCATACACTGTTGGTAAGCCAACAGCTTCTGTTATTATAGGGAGCTCCCACAGACTTTTCTGCTAAACCCAAAGCATCAAGACTCAGGGCTGCTCCGTTGAAAGTCCAGGTGTTTCATAGATGAGAGGAAGATCTCTACTGTGCCTGCCGTGGAAGGTAGGAGATATAAGAGCTCCCAGCTGTAATTCAGAGTTTGTGCAGCAGAGCTCCTGTCCACTCCTTATCTGTTCCAGTGCAAAGTCAAGCAGCTTAAACAAAACCTTTGCTGTGTAGGATTTGGACAGGGGGAACACCAATGAGCAGTTCCTATGTCCTGGCTGGGGAATGTATCCTCTGCTTAAAAAAACCCCAACAGTGCTAAACCTGGTAACTTTAATCACTCTACTGGATTTCATAGTGGATTTTGCACCTTCTCTACCACCTTACGTCCTCTTCACATTTGGCCAAAACTAAACCCATCACTGTCAACTTCATGGTGCAGGTAACAGAAGACTGGAATTAATGGAGGGATAAACTGAAGGCTTGCCATAGCCTTATGCATTTCCTTCAGCTTCATGGCTCAGTGAATAAAGAGTTGGAAAATAATTCAATGCAGTTCAGAGTTTGCCCAGCCAAACAGACAGAAGACCCAACAAGATAGAGAATTGTGCTGGGAGATACCAGAGGAAGAGATTTCTGTAACAGGCTCTACTACCTCTCTTGAATCACGAGTCATTGTAAATTTTCCCCTATCCCATCTTGTCTTATGGACATGGGAGAAGGATTTTCACTGCACGTAAAATGTGCAGCATGACAAGTTTTGGATTTCGGTGGTGAATGAAAGGTAATGCTATTATAAGCAGTCATAATAATAATAATTAGTATTTTTATTCTGAGTGAAGAATAATTTTTTCTCAGCAGGGAGCAAGTCAGCCACCCTAAATTCAATTTCTCCTGAGGGATTCCAGGAAATTGCCTCAAATTCCTTCACTTTTGCTTCCATTTTTGTATTGTACACTGCTCAGGAAGTACACATACAAAATTGCACCCATGCCTGTATTTTTAACCCTCAGACTAAGAGCATGGCATATCATATTTAGATATAGGGTAAAGTAGTCTCCCTTTACATGTTATTTTTCTGCCTGCTCTCCCTCTGGGTGTGCTCTCTAGCTTCTTCAGCCCTTTCTTTACAGCTCCTATGCACACATCTCTTTTGTGGCTAGTTCATGGCCTCCCTCTTTCCATCCAAGTTTTCATGGTGAATTTTTTAATGGTTGAAGCACTATAGCACTGCCAGTCCATTAATTAGTAAAATGCTCCCATGGCTCTGCCTATAAGCTCTTTTAGTAATGTTTTACTCATTGCAAGTCTGCTCCCTGCTGTCATAGGCACCTGACTGCCTTTTCCTCGTGGCTACAATTGGGATGCATTGGAGATCTGGAGCAAATCTTCACTGTGCTTTGACTACAGCCAGCCTCCAACCTGAGAGTGAAGAGGACACAAGGGGAAAAGAGAGATATGGCCTAGGCAAGAGTTTATGTGTATGTGTACAATGCTCTTTGGAAGTTGGTACCTAGTCTACAAACTTTAAAGCTGTTATCACTGGGGACCATCACTGGGAATGTTGTTGTGACTTGATCCAGGTATTTGAGAAAGCCATGAAAGAGAGTAATGCTATTATCTTTGAGCCACAACTAATCTATCAATAAAATAGGGATTGGTGAGGAAACTGCAAGGAAGAACAACTATCATTCTTTTAGGCACAACTAAGGGCCTGAAATGGAGCAACTTGAAACATGTCATCTTAAAATAAAATATCTTAAAATAGGAAAAACCACATATAAATGAGTCTCTAACCAGTACCAAGACTTTCCAGGAAGTGTATGAAACACAGGCAAGTATACAGAAATTACTTTTTTGCAATGTGCTTCTAGTATCCAGAGATTGACAATTTATGGGCTACCTGTGTCAGACATTGCTCAGCCCACTGAACAGATACTCCATATTGTTTAGCTCCACTTGAAGAGTTTGTCTAATCACTTTTATGGTGGCTTTTCTGCCCAACACAGAATAAGATCCTCCCTCTGTAACATCACACTTCTCAATTTATTTGCTGTGGCTAGTTGACAGATTCTGGGTGTCTCAGCAGCCTTGGGGAATAGATAAAACCAGAAAGGATTGTTTTCCTTTGGTGAAATGTAAGCCTGATTAGCATTCTGAGAAGCCAGGTCGGGGTTTTGTTGGTTTTTTCCTTTTTTTTTTTTTTATTTTTATTATCCCCAGCCTCTGTTACATGTACCAGATACCTCTGGGGATGCTGCTGAACAAGATTCTATTCTTTCACTGGGCTATTGACTACCTGCCAAATAAGATTTCTCTCCAATCGAACACTTCTGAAGATTTAGGCACTGTCTCTATCACAATTGGTGGTGTCTAGTAAAACAACTCAGTTCATTTGCTACACCTTGCCTGGGTCACTGGGGAAGTTAACTGTGTGGGACTATCAACACCCCATAAAGATACTTTCTTAGCTTTAAAGCACAC
This sequence comes from Aphelocoma coerulescens, assembly GCF_041296385.1. Lineage (NCBI taxonomy): Eukaryota > Metazoa > Chordata > Aves > Passeriformes > Corvidae > Aphelocoma > Aphelocoma coerulescens. The sequence continues at coordinate 98,912,631 of NC_091013.1, read as the reverse complement.
AGCTCTGAAATGTCAGCAGCACCGTGGTGATGGGCTGTCTAAAGGCTGCTGTTGTGAGCACAGTGTGCTGCTGACCCCGTGCAAAACAAAACAAAGAGACTGCCTGAAAAGGAAAGCTGCAGGGCACTGCTGCAAACCTCTTGAGCAGGCATGAGGAGCACAGTTCCTATGGCCTAGGCAAACCACAGGCACAGTAGCTACACCTGCACATACCGAGAATAGCATGCTAAGCTCATCACCCCCTAAACCTATGTCCTGATCTATCAAGTTTTATGACAACACAGATGATTATTTGCATAATAATGTGACCTATAGAAACAGAATAATTCTCTGACAACTGTAGGATGATACTCTTCCATCCTATTTTTCAATAAATATCCAGGTTTGGTTCTCCAGCACAGAGTGGAGGTTTGTGGGTTTGTTCTGGGAGTACCATAACTTGATTGAATACAGTGGAGCTTTGCTGAATTAAGCAATGTGGACATCAATTCCAAGACCATGAGAACTGAAAGTTAGAGAGCCACTGTGTCTTCAAAAGAGATCTGACAAATGCATGCTTAACTCTGCACATTACCAAACTGCCCTTATACCAAAAGCCATGGTACAGCATAAGCTTCAGATTGGATTGGATATTAGGAAAAATTTCTTCACAGAAAAGATCATCCATTATTGGAACAGGCTGTCCAGAGAAGTGGAGGAATGACCATCCTTAGAGATATTTAAAAGTCATGTAGATGTGACACTTAGGGACACAGTTTTTGTGGTAGACTAGGCAGTGCTGGGTTACTGGTTGGACTTTTTGGTATCAGGGGTCTTTTGCAAACTGAATGATTCTGTGATCATACTGATCACTAAACCAACTATGTTTTGGTCAAGCATGTAAAGTTCATAGAGGTGAGAACTGCCATTGCTGTGTTTAGCCTAAGAGAGGGGGAGTCAGTCATGAAGATGGGGGCCATGTTCCCTTGATTCTTTCCAAACTCATCCATTGAAATGGTACGTTTCTGAGCTTGACAGGAAGCCTCCATTCATGCAGTTTGGAAGTCACTCTGTACTGGACACTTTTGCTAGTCTCTAGAAGATATAGCTTCTGTGGACACTAATGTTGGTTGAAGAGGGTTTCTTTTTCATTCCTATACTGACTAAAAGACTGCTGATGTATCAGACCAAGAGCCTTCACCCCAGTTGTGTTACCAGCAGCAGAATAATGGACTCCAAATATGTAGGAAGCAGAGGAAAGAGAGCACAGGAATTTTAGGTACTCACTTTTTTCCTTAGTCTAATATAAATAATACATTAGTGTGTGTTCCTGTCTCAGACATTTGCTGTCAGTTGCTCTTACATGTCAAATTATGACTGAGTCCTGTCTGTGCTACAGTTAACAATCTTTTCCTTTAATTCCTTCCTTCCTGCCAATGAACACCAGGGAAAACAGGCTCCAAAATGGTAATAGATGTTGCAAAACCAAAGGGAACCATCGTCTTGTTGTCCTGTTTATAAGGACAAAAATTATCAGATTTTAATTATGAGAGAGATTTACTGGGATGCGTTCTCCATTGGTGAGGGCAAAGACTTCCTGGAACCGATCATGTAGCGGGGGAGCAGTCTCCACCACAGTGTTTTCATAAGAGCATGGTCAGACAAATATGGTGAGAATGTTTATGACATCATAAAGGACTATGATCTTGTGACATGCCCTTCAGACTCATTATGCATAGCACTATGCAGTTCTTCAGTGTGTTTCTCTCTTTATTCCTATTCTTTTGTTTTCCTTTCCTGCTATTGCTTCCTTGCTGTTCAGTCTGAGCCTGGCCAGCTTTGAAAATGGAGTTAATTCCTGGGCTGAAGCCATGTTAGCAGCAAACTGTCCTTGTAATAGGAGAGAGCCAGTGGGAAGGAGCAAGAGTGAGGAAGCCAGATGTTGTCTCAAGCCAGTGACATGAGCCAATATCCACTGGCTGAGAGTGTGAGCTGTCCATGTGTCCTGCCTGCAGCATCAGGCAGAAGCTTCTGTTGTCTTCCACCCCCTTGGGCGTGCTTGCCACGGTTGTCACAAATCCAGCGCAAATCTTAACACACACCACAGCAGAGCGGCTGTTCCAGACCAAACTGCCTCTTCTGTGTCTCCCCCAGGGGCTGATTTGGGGGTGTATATCCTCAGCTCCACTCTACACCAGCTGTGGGTTTGTCCCTCAAGGACAGATACCAATAAATGTGGAAGTCTGGTTCTTTTCCTGCCGGGGGGAGATGAAAATGGACTCAGTGCATGGAAACCATCTGGGATGAGAGCAGAACTGGCCCAAACAGCTCCGGCTTAAAAGAGCCAGCAACATGGAGAGAAAGTGGTGGGAGGGAGCAGAATAGGGGAGAAGAACTGGAGAGGGGAGATAGCTGTGTATATAGAAGAGTGAGGAATGAGCATCAGCTCACTCTCCTTTTTCTGACTGATTTTGACAACGAGGTGCCATGGCCTTCACTGACCTCAGCTCTTATCATCCTGGTGTTGATGTGACCTTCTTGCTTCCCTGGTTTAAAACATTTTTTATTCTATCAGTGGCCCATTCCTTCTCCCCACCCCCATCTCATTTTTCCTTTTACAGCCTGTTAATGAGCAAAGTGCTTATGCAAATGAGAGGCAGAAACAATCGCTTTGAATGAAGAAGGAAATTGTCAGGGTAGAGACAGAATCCAACTTCACTCTAATGAGTGCCTCTCTACCTTGGCTCTCATGTTGACCCTTTTGCTATTCACTACACCTGAAACTACAATGTTACACTTCAACTTTTTTGCCATAATATTAACACTAATATCTGTCTTTTTGGTAACACCGTTTCACATGCCCATAGAATTGTAGAAGCATTAGCACCAATATTCATTTTCTTGCTGTACAAAGATAAGCCAAAGGGGACAAGGGTTTCATCTCTCCCTAGCTTGCTATCTCTATGCAAATTTTGTGTCCATTTTTAATTGTTCATTTAGAAAAGTGATTTTATGTTGTTTTATCAGCCACCCTTAGTGTGGATGTGGTCACACTAACGTAAAAGTGTCGCTTAGTCAAACTGGACTATTACTTGTATGCAAATAGAAATGAGTGTGCCTTAAGGGACTGTTCTGCTTTTTTTTCCAGCATTAAAGCAATGTATATTCTCGTATGAGCAAATATTTAGAAATGTCAAAGCTGTTCTGGAAAGTATTGCACTATTTCAGTAGAGAAAAACCTCAAGGATATTTACTGTAAGCATTACAGAATATAGATTTCTTCAAGAATTCTTAAGAAAGCAAATTCTTTAAGAAAGCTTTTCCTTCCACCAAGCTGTTAACTAGCTCCTGAACTTAAATGTGATTTTGCCAATATTTGGGTAGAAAAAAGGCCAGGTATTAATAGTAAGATGTTTGTATTAAGCTGAGAAGAAGTAGCACAACACAGGGTGCTGTTTAGGTAAATCAAGGCCCATTTGTTTTAATTTGACTCCAGGATTTAGCCAGATAACTCACAGCATGGGTACAGGGATGTTTCTTTCTTTCAACAGTAGGTAAAGATTAGGGTTAGGGTTAGTTGGCTGTTAGTTAGGGTTAGGGTTAAATTTAGATTTAGGGTTAGGGTTAGTTAGGATTAGAGTTAGGGTTAGGTTTAGGGTTAAGATTATTTAGGGTTAGTTTGTTGGCCATTAGGTTTAATATTAGTGTAGGGTTACTTTGACTGTAAGGTCTCTCAAGCATCTCCTGCCTGTGTAGAGTACAGAAACTGAAGCTGGAAGGTAAGATCAGGCTTTACATCTGGTCAAGATAGAAGTCTCTGTCATGAAGGTTGTAGTCTGGAGACTAAACTTACCACAATTTCTTTGGCACTTTCCCATCCATTGTCTCTACTGCAAAATCTGGGACACACCAATGCACATTTTGTATGAGTGTTTGTGAAAGAATATTTAATGGCTGTCATGTAGTTCCTATCTTTCCTGTCCTCTGGCATCCAACACAGAACTTTACCTATAGATAGGTATGAAAGAGCAGCGGTAATGACTTGGGGTTCATTCAGAGGTTTGTTCTTGCCCAAAAATTCATATTGCCATCACTTGAATTTTGTTTTATTTTCTCATCTAAAAATGTTAATCATCTACTTCTTCAGCTTTCCAGGACAGATGAGACCTTAAGGGTCTGTAAAACTAAACTTTTACTTGTCTTGCTCTTTGCATAAAACAGTTCAGAGCTTAATAATATCTTTGAGACTTGTGCTTCTCTGTTGAACTGGGTTGAAACTGGCCAACTGACTCAATGGCTATTAGAAGAGACTTACAGACAGAGAGCATGATCACATAATCCAAAGAAAGGATAAAATTAAACAGAAGTAGGTGCTGTTTTCAGGTGAGCAGGATCATTTTCCGTCAGTCACCTCTTCTGGTGTGGAATCCTTTGGGATCTTTGGGATAGAAGTGAGAGCAGAGGTTGTGCTGGTAGAACGCACAAGAGTGTAGAGTGTATACTGAGGGTTTACCTCAAAGTCCTCATTTCCCAGGAGAGCATGGCCTCACAATGGTGAGTGTTCACCAGTGGGTGATGCAGAACTGGTATATAGGATTTGCTTAATTATTTCATGTATGGGAGCAGTAGTTTTAGGGCTAAGCTGTTTCATCCTATTGCTCCTACCAGGCTACATACATTTAGTGTTTGGAGCCTGTTCACCCTTGTGTAGTCCAGCTGATTTTACACATCTCCACTGGTGGCTAGGATTTTAAACATTTTCCTTTGGCCAACTTAATGAGGCTGCTGAAAAGGGTTGGTTAAGCTTCTGATAAGCCTCTTGATTTTTATTTTTGTTTTCCAAGCCTTATGTGAATCAGCCCTTTTGAATTCAGCCACTAGCACCTGGAAAGAGGCCACCAGCACTTGGGGGCTGACAACATTATTAATGCAAGTCATTATTCGTGCGAAAATGCTCCTGGCTCATATGAAGCGTGTGGATTCCCACTGTTTCAAAGGAGATGGAAATACCTGCTATATGCAGATAACCCAGCCCCCTCTGCCTGTTCCGAACCATCAACACCTACCACTCAAACCTGGCTCTCTCCAGCAGCCCTCTTGATGAGCGATGTGTATCTGCTTAAGGGCCCCTTTGTGAAACTCCCAAGGTTTTGCAGCAGCGTCAGGCTAACAATGTGTAGTATAATTTAGAGATGAATGTGAAGTTACTCATCTGAGTTGAATGACAATAAAAATTTCTCAGATTTGAGAGGTTGGGGAGGAGGGGTGAAACGATACCCAAAAAAAAGGGAAAAGATTAAAAAAAAAAAAAGAAGAAGAACACCCTGATCCATCTTGAAACTATTTTATCATCTGTTTTCAGTTATTTGGTGTTTTTTGAATTGTTCTCCCTTTTAACAATATACAGATTTCTATATCTGTGTAGACCCATTCTAAAAACAACCAAATAAAGCTTTGAAGGTAAAAATAATTACAGACAGGGAGGTAAACAGGCTAAATACAGTCCAAGTTTGTCATAGTGGAACCATCCCAAACTAATGAGATACTTTCCTTGAAGAGGAGAACCAGCTTTCAAGAGATAAAAAAAATCCCATGTCAAATCTAATCTATTTTGGGCTTTAGGAAAGTGGTGCCTCAACGGAAAGGTGATACCCTACATTGGAAATTACTGCCTAAATCTGGAGAGGACAGAGATTAGGAATAAATTTGCAAAGAAGGAATGTGCTGATGAAATTACCTGATGAAACAAAACTGGGAGACTCTCAAGACAAAAGTGAGATCGTGAAAGAAGCATTGGGTGACCTTGAAGGTAATGGAAACAGAATGAAATTGTATAGTGCAGAGTAAAAGGTTACATTCTTGGGATTAACATAAGAATTTCTTCTCTGCGCCAGAATAAATAAATTCATAAATTCCGTAAATTGGAAACGACAGTAGGGAGAAAGGTCCAAGATGTTGTTCATCCTGTGCTCAGCTAGTACAAGTGTGAGCCACCTCTGGGATGCAGGTGAGAAACAAGCAAATGCAATCTTAGGATGAGGATTTCTGAGACAGACAGGGAATTTTTAATGTCACTGTTTGAGGCTTTACTGAGGCATTATCTGGAACATCATCTTGAACAGCAGTCGGTCACGTGTCTGGCTGAGCTGCAGCAGGAGCAGAAGAAGAAGGCTGCTAAAGAAGGCTGTGGGGCCATCCAGGAGAATTGAGAACCTGTCATATGTGAGGAGACTATTAAATGTTCTGCTTATCTAACAAAACAAAGGCTGAGAAGTGATATGGATATTCTCTATAAACACCTTAAGGGGATAAACGTCAAGGAGGAAGAAGAGCTATTTAAGCTAAAAGACAATGTTGGCACAAGAGCAAATGGGTACAAACTGGCCATGAATAAAAATAGGCAGAAAACTGTAGGAGAGTGGCTCACCACCAGAGGAACCAGGCTCTAGAGCAGCCTAGACAACTGGTATAGATGAAGCATACAATTATGGAGGTGGAGGGAGGCATGAACAGTGTCCATGCCCCCCATTAGAGATGGGTGAGCACTCCCACAGCTTGAGACTGTGCTTTAGACTTCTCTCTCTCAAGAGGGTATGGGACTTCTCCCTGTTTCTCTCTGCCCCTACCCCATTATGACTGACTCCTCCTGCTACTGTGGAGACAAATGCTGTATCTGTGGTTAGGGTTAGAAAAGGGTGTTTATCTAACATGGTGCATGCAGTGGGAAGGGATTGGCTTCTGTACCTCTGTAGTATGATGTTCCAAAGTCTTTTACTTCCCTAGGATAGGAATAAATAATCAGTTTTCTTTCTTAGTTCTACAGTGCCACTTTATTAGAACAAATTTGAAGTTGCATGATAAAAGTAGCTATGCTTTGGAGGGATGTATTTACTTCTATGATTCCTCCTCTACCCCCCGTTTAACCTCTGAGCTGGATTTAATCTCTTTTTTTTGACAATGGAAAGAACAACTCTGCCATTTAATAGATTTCTTGAGAGAGTTGTAACCTCTTCATGGGCAAAGAAGGATTAGGGGGCAGGGATGGCAAGTGAATTGTTCCTTCTCATTTCCTGCTGACTCACTGGTCTCTGCGTTACTCTTACAACATGGCTGAATCACCAGGGAAATCTAGGCAAGACTCCTCTAATCCCATTTAGGCTAATTTGAAATAGGAAGAGAAGGAAAAAGATGAAAGGAAGACAAAGAGGGATTTAACTGTCATGGCAGATTCCAGGTGCGTTTATTGTGGTAAATAGTCCCAGGTAAGGTGAGTCAAGTGGATCAGAGAGGCATAGAACATACATCTTCATTTCAGTGTGAGAGACAGAGATCAAGATACTGCATGCTCATAAGCAGAGTATTGCTGAACCCTTAAGAATTGCTTTGACTAGTTCAAGCCCTATCTATCACATTTGACATTCAGTAACACGTAGGATTTTTTCAGCTTTCATGTCTCTCAGTCACCAGTCCCAACATTGCCTCCACTATTGGCTGTGAAGCAAGACCCTGTTTGTGAACATCTGTTGTCTTTGTGGTAGCAAAGGAACAATAGAAGAAGGGAAGGAGCAGGAAAACTGCTCGAGCTTCAAGCTTTGAGTATGAGGATTGTACTGATCAGGAGCAAAGAGTGCAGAAATCAGCCCCTAATGTTTAGACTCAGCCTAAGCTGTAATTGCTTGTATAATCATGGATATATTCCAGTGCCCAGACAAGATCTGAGAAGCAGACTAATATGATTATTTTTAAGTGCAAATACAGAAAAGAGAGCAGATAAAAAGTCCCCGTGTGCTGCTATTCTGTCTTATGCTGTGACTGTAGTACATTTAGAATACAGCTCCAAGTATCAGTTTGCCTTACTAGTATGTCTGAGCTCATCCAGGCCTTAGAAAGTCCTTTGATGAGTTATTATATTTCATCTGAAGACTGAAGTAATCTCTTGCCAGCCCAGGCTGCATCTTTCCTTGGACAGTGTGGGTACAGTCATTAATAATGTAGAAAAATCTTTGAAAAGTGCTGACAAACCTGATAATGGTGGTGGTGCTGGATAAAGAGGGCCTGGGGAAATAGCTATCTGAAGCATATGTGAGTTGGCTGAAGCCTACCTAATGTAGGGTAGGCTAATCTAATTTTAATCAAGATATGGCTGCAGCTCCTACAGCTGTATCTGAATTAGACATGCATTTGCCAGCTCACACACTGCTGTCCTGTAGCTGATGCAACACAGAGGTCGGGCCAGGCTGTAAAACCTTCCTGTGAAACTGCATGTGCTCATCTCTGCTCTGCCATGGCTCTGCTGCAGGGAGTGGACAGAACTCCATCCACTTGGCAGGTTTTATCTGTCGTGCGTTGATGCTGGCCAGATGGCAGGCACCCACAAAAGCCACTTGCTTACTCCCCTCTGCAGCTGGATGGGGGAGAGAAAATTTAACAAAGGGTTCATGGGTTGAGAGAAGGACCAGGAAAGATCACTCATTAAATACTATCACAGGCAAAACAGGCTCAACTTAGAGATATGAAGTGAATTTATTAGTAACAAAATCAGAGCAGGATAATGAGAAGTAAAATGAGCCCTGAAAAGCACCTTGGCCCCGCTCCTCCCTCCTTGCTCTACCTCATACCCCAGCAGTGCAAGGACACAGGGAATGGGGACTGGGGTCAGTTCATCACCTGTGGCTTCTCCTGCTGCTCAGGGAGAGGAGTCGCTCCCCTGCTGCACCTTGGGGTCCCTCCCACAGAAGACAGTTCTCCATGAACTTCTCTGATGTGACTCCATCTCACGAGCAACAGCTCCCTGAGAACTGCTGCAGTTTGAGTCCCTCCCACGGGCAAACAGTCCTCCCAAAACTGCGGCAGCAGGGGTCTCTCTTCCATGGAGGGCAGTCCTTCAAGGACAGGCTGCTCCAGCCTGGGCTCCTCTCTGCACGGGTCTGCCACTGGGTCACAGCCTTTTCCAGGCATCCACCCGCTCTGGCATGGGCACCTCCATGGTCTGCAGGTGGATCTCTTCTTTCCCCATGGACCTCCATGGGCTGCAGAGGCACAGCTGCTTGGCTATGGTCTGCACCATGGGATGTAGGAGAATCTCAGCTCTGGAGCCTGGAGCACCTCCTCCCCCTCCTTCTCCACTGACCTTGGTGTCTACAGAGTTCTTCTTCACACATATTCTCACTCTGCTCTTCTCTGGCTGAAATTGCAACTGCACCACAACTTCTTGTTTTTCTTTCTTCTTAAATCTGTTATCACAGAGGCATTACCACTATTTCTAATTGGCCCAGGCTTGGCCAGTGGCACATCCATCGTTGGAGCTGCCAGGAACTGGCTCTGTTTGACATGGAAGAAACTTCCAGCAGCTTCTCACAGAAACCACCCCTGTAGCCCCGCCAGCTACCAAAACCGGGCCATGCAAAAACCATGCAGTATGAAATACACAAGGGAATTAAGACTAGCAAGAGTTTTTGGCATTGCTGTCATCTAGTCATGCCAGAGTGGTTTGGTTTTTTTGCTGGAAAGCCGTTTATGTCTTGCCCACACTTTTCTAGCCACATCATCACTTAATCAGAGCCAGAATGGACCATCATGGTCCATCTCATCTAGCCATGAGCCATGTTCAGTAACAGGCAGCTTTAAGTCCTGTCACCTCTCCTCTCAAACATGTAAAATTGAATGCAGCTCTTGAAAAAATAACCAGTGTCAAGACATGATAGCTGCAGATGGAGAGTGTGCTATACCTTCTAAGTAATATATTACTATAGTACATGCAAGTGTTTGGCTTTAGGCTTTCCTAGATTTGCTTAGGATGTCTTTTTTTTTAATCACGTACTCCTTCAAGGCTTCCCTACAGTCCTGCAGTCACCTGCAAAGAGAATATATTATGCAGGAGCAGGGTAATCAGAAATGAGAGTAGAGGAAGAGCTTAATAAAACTAGGAGGCCTGGAACAATTAAATTCAACCAATTGACAGAGCAAGGGAGATGAGTTGACAGTAGAAAGATAACCTGTTTGTAAATGCAGCCCTATTTATCTTCCCACCAATTAAATTAAGTTCTCTTTGGCCTTCAGATAAAAAAAAAAAAAAACACAAACCAAACTAAATAAACACTGTTATGCTGCATACATCTTAATATTTCTAATCTTCTGACTAGCAGAGCAAAAAATTAATATCTTCCTGCCTTGGTAAGAGGGAAAACAGATGCCATGGGGAGGAGGAAACGGGAGAGGATGAGCAGCCCCAAGTTTAAGTTTGTGTGCCTACACACTCATGCACACACACACACGGAGCCAAAAATAGCTTTGTGAAAGGATTTTTAAAACCTCATCGTAATAATGCCCGTGAGCATGCCAAAAAGGAAAACAATGAAAATACAGCACTTTCACTGTGCCTCAGTGACCCCAGGCAAAAGCATCAGTCTAGCTCCAATAGCTTTGGTCCATGGCAAAACAAGAGGCCTCTGCCTTTGCTGTGCTGAGGATAAAGCATATGCATTGGCAGTCCCAAGGAAAAGCTCTGCCTTTTTCCCTAAAGGTGTGGAACTGACGAGGTGAGAGCTATGCCCTTTCATACAACTGCTGCCTGCAGCCTCAGGCAGCTGAAGGAAAACTAATCCCAGCGGTGCTGGCAGAGATGACCAGTGCAACATTGCACACCCGTGGTCTGCACCCAGCCAGAGTGATACACCAGGGAAGAAGCCCTTGGGATGACCCTGGCACAAGGCCAGGGAGGAAAGATGCTCCAGGAGTCCCAAAGCAGAAGATGATACTTTGTTCTTCATGTAAAGGATTCTCTCCAAGTTTGGGCTTTTCCCAGTCATCCCAGTTTTTGTCTCACTTCCATGTAAGACAGCCTGCAGTGGTGGTCGTGCTGCTGCCAGCATAGCCCAACATCCCCAGAGAGAGAAGGGGAAAAGGAGCTGACTGAATATTGCATGATCAGAGGGAGGGAGAGACACAGGCAGTGGCCTCACAGCATATTCATGCCCATCAGCAAATGTCTCTTTGGCCCTTTCCCCCTCCTTTATCCTACCACCTAACAGCACATCCCAATGCTCTGCACTGCTGGCCATGGCTCACTGGACACCAAGGTGCTTGGGTTTTCCTTTTGGAAACTCAGGACATGCTCCCTGCTTTTCCCCACTCTCATTCCTGGGCTTAGATCTCCAGTGAGCAGGATGAGATGTGTGTGTAGCTCGTTCCCTTTGCTTCGAAGGTGCCCTATTCCAATGCAGAGCTTGTACCAGAAGGATATGTCAAACAACAGCCTGGGCTGTGCCTTGGCTTGGTCACTGCCGCAGACACAGCTGCTGCTAACACAGAACAGCCTCTCAGGGTGGTAGGGCTGGGTCTCTGCTGCCTCAGACCCCTGTGGACATAGCATCAGGGGCTTTTCCTTGTCCTGCATCCATGTTGATGACAAATGCAACTCTCAGTCACACCACAGCCCCCAGCGCTGCTCAGGCAGCTTAATGAGAGCTTACAGTGAGAGGTGACCATCCCCTCAGGAATGCTGCCTGTACAAGCAGAGCCATGGGGGACTGGAGCAGGAATGCACTGCATTCAAACTGTGCTCCTTCTTCTCAGGCTCAAGCACATAAACTGCTTTATCCTGTCCCTTACCTCTCCCCCACCGTGCCAGGCACAGAAATGCAGCAATTAAAAATCTTTGTACCCCAGTACCAGTCCATCCACTCAAGTCTGACAGGACCAAATGTCCTGCTCATTACTGGAAGCAGAAAGAAACTGTGGACTTGGGATCTAATTTAGACTGTTGGACACATCATTTCCCTTTTCCATACTGGCTTGCTCAGACAATAAAGAATTTACCATCATTCATAATATTCCTTTATTTTGTGCTGCTGAGCATTGTATCTCCTCTGCAAGCAGTCAGCACAGTTTAAAGCAACTTTGAGGCTCCTGTACACTATAATGGCTTGTTTTGTGACTCAAAATTGTACCTACAGATAATAAATGTTGTGTCACTTCTTTAGCTGCAACTGTCAAACTGGACATATCTGTATTTGTTTTATTCCCTCATATGAAAAAATGCTAGCTTAGAAATGTCTGTGATGGCAGGTCTGCCTTGATTCAGACTAAATATCTTCTGGTTTCATTTTGTTCTGTTATCCTCAAGTAGTCTGTTTTGGATCAGACTATTGTTACTTTACCTTTTTGCATGGAGATGCTTTCTGTAGTTCTGAACAAAAATTCTTAATTTCCTGTTGGTTTATGAAAAATTCTTGTATTTTTTTCTTCTTGAAGTGTATTTTCAATAGGGACCTAAACCACCAATGTTAGTTTTATGTCTCAAATTCCTAAGCACCTCAGTGTGTTTGGTACATGCATGCACACAGGTACAAACCATCAGAAGAGGAAAATTATGTGTGGGAAGGTGAAGCACTCTAGATCAGCTTTATTTTCTTTTCAATGCCATTGATGATAAAATGCCACTTCTTGACTTCAGGGGGAAACAGAACTGAGTTAATGTTAAGGTGTTTTGAAAATACCACTCACTCTGTGAAAAATCTGTAGTAGTAGATCCCCAAGGTGAAGATTTTATTCACACAAGACAAGCAGTTCAGACACAAAATGAGCTATTGAAATAAACAAAAGGTATCTCAGATAACCAAATCTAGAAAGTTGTGGGGTTTTAAAACCTAATTCCCACTGTTCCCTATCTGTCATTCATTTATTTGCTGCGTTTCCCTCCTTCAAACAATATGACTAAACTAGTGATTTTTTGACTTTTCCATGCCCTTTCAATCTACAATGTTTCTATTTTATGTTAAAATAGAGAAAAAAAACCCACCTAAAATGATCTTGTTTGAAGAGATCAAAACGTGTGGTCTGTGACATCTACATGGCTCTGCCTCACAGAATGACTGTGGCTCTGTAGGCAGAGAGATGCCTTGGAACCCCAAAACCTACCATGAACAAGAAAATTTCCTAAGTTGGCTGTCTAAGCAAGCATCTTCTTATATTTTTAATTCTTGCATCTAGTTGAGCTGGCTATGAAATCCTTCAACAGAAATTAATGACAGTGTGGTAACATACACCATGGATTTACCATGCTCTAAATGCTTTGTGGCAGCTCTTTTTTGTGCTTGCACTTACCTCGTCGTAGGTCCTGAAACTGAGGTGAGAGTGTGCATTTGGGCAGCCACCACAGATTAGCTACTGCAGAATTAATCCCCTCCAGGTAGATAGACCAGTGACCCATTGGGTGGGGAGGGGTGGAGAAGCAAAGAAAATTTTTTAGGCGTGAAGGCAATATTTATAGGCTGAGATCTTTTTCTGCTTCTACTCTGTTTGCCTTCCTCAAGCTTTTGTGTTATCTCAGGCTTTTTCTATTTCAGTTGGGTCTTTTTTTTTTGCATGGGACTGTTCTTCTGTTCAGACGAGCTTCTAAAGTTTTAATCCTCTGCTCCACTGTTTTGGCAAGCCTGAGTCTCAAAGTGAAAGCATCCAGAGTCCCAGCACAGTAACTGCCTCCCTTTCTGCACACACCTTTGACCCTGGAGCTGCAGAGGCTCAGAGGGACTGCAGGACTGCCTGTATGGCTGTGATAGTGGAGGTACTTCCCAAATTCTTATGATGAACGTGTCCTGTGAATGATTTCCTTACGCATTTTGCTTCGTGCATGCCTCTGTGTATTCACACGCACACTGCAGTAAGTTCTTTTTGAAATGTGATCACAAATTGTTCTGTTTACACAGAAACCTGAAAATGCTGCACATACATGCGTATAAGATTATAGGAAGCATTTGCATTATTTGACAAGTAGTATGTTTTATTGTTCAGCACTGTGTGAGCAAGCAATAAAAAGGTTTGCCTTTTGTGTAATTCAGGCCTTTCACTTCCCTCTGTACTCATTCATCTATTTATTTTTTTTGGAAGGGGACATAACATTTAACATTATTCTCACCCAGTAATGGTACTGGAGAGTATTTTTCAGATGCTGCCTCCTCTATTTCCATTCTGGAAAACATTTATTTTTTTTTTAGGAAATAATGATGGATTTAGGGAACTAATTTTGGAACAAATGAAAATGGATAAATGTGGAGCAGGTGCTGACAATTTAATCAGGGAGGAGGGTCTACAAGGTGCAAATAGACTTTCTCTCTGCCTACCCCATGGAGGAGGTAGTAGCCTTACCTGAAGGCTTGTGCCCTTAGTTCTGTCCAATTGTAGTTCAAGTAAGAGTACAAAAGCATTGTCCTGCAAGCAGGTGGGATGTTTTTAAGAACTGTTAGACAGTAAGATCAGGATGTAGCTGGTAAAGTGGAAAGGGACTCCTTTGGGAAGTACATTTTGGATGCTCTGGTGCTTCTTTCCTTTGCTCCTCGGGGCTCTTAATAGCTTTAGAGATGTGATTATGCTGGGACACCACGGTGTCCTTTGCTGCTGCTAGAAAAGCACGCCTCTCACCCTTCTCACAAACAGCATTGCAATGATTTCCCTTCTGAGTGCTGTGGGTAAGTGAATTACACGGAATGAGATTTCCCCTTGTCTCTAGATAACACTGGGTGACCGAGTGTAAAATTGAGAGAATTTTGCTTTCCCGCTCTATCACTGCCCTCCCTTAGTCCTCTGTGTTGCTTACCTGTGGGGCCTGATTCACTGGAGTTTACAATGGTGTGAAGTCAGTGCAACAAAGAGGCTGCTGGCTTCTGAGTGTGAATTGTCTGTCCCAGTGAGACGGCTGTAGCTTGCTAAAGCTGTGGCCCAAGGGGCTGCAGGCTTTTTCTTCCCTTGTTTTTCTTTCTGTTTCACTGGTGCAACAAGGCTCATAATGCTTTCTGTAAGAGGAAGGCTGAGCCTGTGATGCACATGGGGAAAGCACTGAAATGCCTGGCTCCTTCTGCAAGGTCCATGAGCTCTCTGTACCCACTGCACAGCTGTGTTCAGGCTTCATGTCAGTAAATAGCCCCTCTCTGGTTAAAGTAGCTAATCTTCTGATTGCTGTAAGCTTCTCTAAGACCTGATCCTACCTGCTTCGAAGGCCTGATCCTTCTCCTAAGAGAAGGACAATTGTTGGGTTGCACATCACATTAGCAGCTAAGAATAAAAGCTGGTTATCTCTCACCCAGTTACTCTAGAGGTCATTGAACCAGCATTAGAAATGGATGAGCTAAAGCTTATAAGGAAAGTGCCTGTGATTGCTGTGTGGCTGGAGGGAGGAGTAAATACAAGGAGCTTTGGGCTCTGGTGTAGTGTGCTAGCTCACTAAACTAAGCCTCTGCTTCCTTTGTGGGTAAGTGAAGTTTTGTAACAAGTTTCTGTGTTACAGAGGCTTCAGCAGTAAAACCAACCTAACCATGGGGGTCAGGAAAATGACCTCTTTCCAATCCAGGACTGCTATATGATCTTTAGCTTGTCTGTGAAAGCTCTCCTGAAAACTCTCACTCTCACCCAAGAATTCAGTTTTCGAGCAAGTTGTGAGACCTGTTAAAACTGTCATGGCAGGGGGCAGCAGCTTGTGACCTCTCCAGATGAAAGGAAGAAAGGTTTGGGACAAGCACAAGCTTCCAAAACCATCCTTCCTGTCTGCACAGCATCTGTATGTGGAGGCTTTGGGATTCTCCTGCAGCTGTCTTCTCTGAGCTCACGTGGCAGAAATGCTAAAACTGAAAGCTGAAGTCGATTGCAAAGAACCTGCTCTCTGCACAGTTAGCTGATTGCAAAAACCTCAGTGAGAAAAAGCAATTGCTTTCTAAAAAGATTATTAGAAGTGGCTTTATATGTGTGTTGTGGTTTGACACTGGCCAAACACCAGGCATCCATGAAAGCCGCTCACCCACCCTCCCCTGCCACAGCTGGGCAGAGGAGGGAAAAAAATTAACAAAGGGTTAAATAGTTGGAATAAGGACTGGAGAAAACACTCCAAGGGCAAAATAGGCTCAACTTAAGAGATGCAAAGTGAGTTTATTACTAACAAAAATCAGAGGATAATGAGAAGTAAAAATAAGCCCTCAAAACGTGTTTTCTTCCCCCCCCCCCCCCCCCCCCCCCCTTCCCACCGACAGCACAGGGAAACAGGGCCATGGCGGGTTTGGTCAGTTTGTCACCTGAGGTTTTCTTCCGCTGCTCAGGGAGAGGAGTCCTTCCCTTGTGAGACCCTGGAGTCCCTCCCATGGGAGACAGTTCTCTGTGAACTTCTCCAGTGTGGTTCCAATCTCAGGAGCAGCAGTTCTTCCAAAACTGCTGCAACGTGAGTCCCTCCCACGGGCCCACAGTCCTCCCAAAACTGCCGTGCCGTGGCTCTCTCTTTCCACGGGGTGCAGCCCTCCAAGGACAGGCTGCCCCAGCCTGGAAGCAGGGGCCCCCTCTCTCCACCGGGTCTCCCACTGGATCACAGCCTCCTCCAGGCATCCACCCACTCTGGCATGGGCACCTCCCTCAGGGGCTGTGGGTGGATCTCTGCATCCCCCGTGGATACCCATAGGCTGCAGGGGCACAGCTGCTTCACCATAGTCCTCACCACAGCCTGCAGAGGAACCTCGGCTCCGCTGCCTGGAGCACCTCCTGCCCCTCCTTCTCCACTGACCTGGGTGTCACATTGTTTCCCTCATGTGTTCTCACCTTCTCCTCTTCTCTGGCTGGAATTAAAACTGCATGCCTCACTTTGTTTTGCTTTTCTTCTTAAATATGTTATCACAGAGGCATTACCAACATCTAAAATTGGCCCAGGCTTGGAGTGTGGCATGTCCATCTTCAGAGCCATTAGGGATTGGCTCTGCTGGACATGGTGGAAGCTTCCAGCAGCATCTCATAGAAGCCACCTCTGTGGCCCTCCCTACTACCAAAAACCAGACCATGCAAAACCAACAAAATGTGTTTCCCTTGGAAAAGGATGGGAGGGTGGATAACTTGACTGTTGGCCTGTAGTCATCACCTGGGAGCCTGAGACACTTTAACTGTGACTTCCCTGCCTCGATGCTCTAGACAAGCCCCATCCTTTGCCTAATGCTGCTGGTGGTCTGATCTCAGCGGCCACAGGACTGCAGTAGTTCCTCCTCCCTTTCCTACATATTAATTGACCTGGAAGGTAGATGTTTCCTTGAGCTAAAAGACCTTCTGCCACTGCCTGGCGTGACACAGCACACTACTTGTTAGGTATTAGACTGTGAGATCAAA
The DNA here is from genome assembly GCF_041296385.1 of Aphelocoma coerulescens. NCBI lineage: Eukaryota > Metazoa > Chordata > Aves > Passeriformes > Corvidae > Aphelocoma > Aphelocoma coerulescens. The sequence goes on along the minus strand of NC_091013.1, from coordinate 98,895,525 downwards.
AGGAGAGGTGGCAGCTTCTGGAACTGAAGCAAAGCTTCAAGCCTCTGTCAAAGTGTTTTTCATCTTTCCTGATTTTTAAGCTAGAGAAAATTATAACCTCTTCCTCTCTTGTTAGCTATCTCAAATGCTATGAATCCATTGTGGATGGCTGGATGGCAGTGTTTGGCAATGCTGACTGGAATGGTTTGTGTTGCTTTGCCATCCTCTGAGCATTGGGATGGAGAGGGTAGATGATCAACGTGAGGTGGCACAGGAGGTGCTTAAGCTAGTTTTGTAGGTGCCCATTGCATCTTCCCAGAGCACTTGGTTTAAAAGAGACACAAATCAAACCTGACCTCTTAAGGTATGGAGAAAACAGGTGGTAAGGGTCTCTTTTATGGGTCTGGCTCTTAACCTTTTGGCTGACTGTGTTGCTTGGTCACAGTTTAGCTCCAGGCTCATTTACATTGAAACTGAAAGCCTATAAAACATGGAATGATGGCTTTGGATGTGTCTTTTTTTTTTCCCCTTAGAAACATGATGAATGTTATTATATAATGTTTCCTGGACATTGGGACTCCTGAGGATCCAAAAAATAAAATAAAATTAAAGGTGGTCTCAGCTGCTGTTAAGTACCTCACTGTTTCTCTGAAGATAAGAACTCAATAGCCCAGAATGGGGACATAGAAACCAGCTGTGATCACTGGGAGCCAAAAGAGCTATGTGTACCCCTGTCCTGGAGGAATGGAATTGATGGCAGCAATAAAAAGTGTTTGGCAGCTCCCTGATCAGCACAAATACTTGTAGAGAGTAATTCTAGCTTTTCCTGTGCTCCCTGTTCTGGAAGAACAGAATTTCTGCTTCCTCCTCTGAGAAGTGGTGATCAGCGTGGTAGCAGCATGACTGGCTATCTTCAGCGTGATTCTTGGTGTGTGAAGACAAGGTACTGCCTCAGAGGAAAGCTGCCAACTCCTAAATTGAAGAGATGTATTTGATGGTTCCTGCAAGGGGAAAGTTCTGATGGAGAAAAGTACCTTTTTAGTGTTTAGATGGAGGTGGGTGGGGACACCTAGGTTTTCTGAGCTTACCCTGTTCCATGTCAACTAGAACAATCTGTAACAGAGAACAAATTGCAAATGCTGAGAAGGACTAATTTAAATAAGCAAACAAACAAAGCCTTCAGAATTAATTCCTAAAAAACATGTCTTCTATTGAAAACAAACTACAGCTGTTCATATGTTCTTTCCCCTTCTACCCTAAGCAGGCTTGCAACTAGGATTATGAAATGCAGAGCCCTCCTTTCCTGTGAATTTCATGTTGATTCAGGAAGTATCTGGTTCAATATCCTCCTGGGAGGGAGGCAGTATTAAACATAATATCTAGTGATTCGAACTGTGCAAGGAAGCACTCTGCTATTCCCACTCCATTGTGTGAAGTAATTTCAAGTCTGTAAAATGGGAAAGTAATAGAATAAACTGTTGGTTTTCAGAAAATCCCAAACAAACAAAACCTGTACTTAAGTCACCTGCAGGCTATGGCCATTTCCAGAAAGATCAGATAAGCAGCTGAGTTGTCCCCTTTGTGTCCAGGCAGGAGACCTCTGGGTTTGCCTTTGCCATAAGGCAATGCTGGATATCATTAAGTGAGACAACTTCCTGATATCAGGATATCAAATGTCCTGATTTACTCTGGGGCATTGGCAGCACCTGCAGACTTCAGGGATGATGAGCAAGAGGTTGCTTTATCAGACTTGGCAGACTCGGTGTGTTGTTGGCTACAGCTGCTGGTTTAACTCCTAGTCCTGTGTTGTATAACTTATCCTGATAGAATGCAGTGCCTGCCCTGAAGAGCTGCAGACATTAACACTCCTTCTCTTGAAGCTTACTGTAGGAATGTAGCCTGATTACTTGTTGATCAGTAGCAGTAGGAAACACCTAGCTGTCTGCAGGGAAGGGGTGTTTGATTAAAACAGGTCCTTGAGAAAGAGGGAAGCCAGAGCTGGCTCAGCTCTCTTTCTTCCTGACCAAAGGGAAGTACAAGGAGGGGACAGATGGCAACTCCCAAATTACAACTTACAAGGACTGCCTGCTGTCCTTCTGTACAACCCAGTGTACGCCTGATGCTCACTTCTCTGTGGCCTCTACAGGGATGAATGTACCACCACTATCCTGGACTTGTTTCATCTGACCAGGAGGCATTGTGAGAGCTGCTGATCAATCAACCAACCAAAAGAATGCCTTTGTTAAGTGACAGTTCCCACTCTCTCCTGGCAGAACCATATTCAGACAGGAAGGGATTGGTGAAGGTTTTTCTATAAAATCTTATTTCTTGTGTTCAAGGTAATCTAGGATTGGGGGAGAACATGTAACATATGATCAGTGCCCCTTGAGAAAGGCACTATGATTCATGCCTTTTTTGGATATTTAAGATAAAATAAATCAAATGAGTGAAAGGAATGCAACAGAATCAACTGAAGCTGTATCTTTTGCAGCTCTACTTCTTAACTTAAATGGGAATGAAATATTTTCCTTATGTGCTTTGGTCTCCTCTAGTGAGATTATCATGAAAGTGTCCCCTTTCATCTTTCTTCCCACAGCCTCCCCATGTCACTAGACACGCAGGGATGGATGCTCATGAGGAGGTTTGAATTTCCTTCTGAAGTCATGCCTTTTTGACACTTCTGCAATGCTTTTTTTCTCTTTTCTCCTGTGGAGGAGGCTGCAGAGCACAGGATATGAGGATCAGCTGGTGGCAGATAGTGACATGAGAAGCCAAAATATTGGGACTATTGCACAGTGTAGCATTTTCAGATAACTTATTGGAAAACTTGTAGAGGAGAGGCATTAAGCATAGATGATCCTGTCCTTCTGGGGATGAAAAGAATATCCGTGATTTGACAGACCCTTTTCTCTGCAAGTTTCTTCTGAAAGGTGTGTAATTGCTAGCACTTCTGCTTTGGTGGATTCTACCTTGCAGCAGGCTCTCAATGGACTGGTAAGCCTCATCTAGTTTGAAGCTCCTCTACCACCTGCATCAGGCCAGCTGCTCTGGTTATAAAACAGAAAGTGATAGTGTTTGGTAGAATCCCTCTGATATTCCTGTAGTAACACTTCTGGGTTTTTTTGAGGAGGGAGGGGATAGTAGCAGTGCTGTAGGCTTAAGCTCTGCTTTTGTGTCGCTTTTCTGGTATCACTGAGATACCACAAACTCCTCTGCAGAAATTCTGTGGAGCTCTGGGTTGAAAACAGCCTCAGGTGGATCCTGATTTTAAATTGGTTCTTCAAGACTATCATTTAATTTCTTTCTATTGATCCAGACTTTGCTGTTTTCATGTCAGTGTTTTAAAGGGCTAAAACCACCCCAGCTACCCCCACATTTTATTTCCTTCTGAGTTATCTGCTAAAGGTTAGGGCTCATCTGAGCTTTGGCAAATGATGAAATAATGCACTATTTAAGTGTTAATGTGGGGCTAATAGCCCATGTGGATTCACTTCAGTTCCTTCTGCTTCTTTCCTCCTAGGTTTACTTTCACTGTAGTGCATCAGCCTGTGTCGCAGATGCTATGAAATCCTGCATACCTCACTAACCTGAGAGGTAAAAGCTTGCTTTTTTTTTTTTTTTTTTTTTTTTTTTTTGAGTCATTACAAAAATAGCAAGCACCAAGGCTGTTTTCTCTCATGAAGGTGTGATTTCAAATGCCTTGTGCCTTGAAGTTTAGACTACCAGCTCAGACTGTGCAGGGATTTCTGCAGTCAAAGAGTATCAAAAGGTGAAGGTTATCTATGTATCTATGTGCTTGTACTAGCCATCCAGGAAGTTCCTCTAAGCTTTCTGGAGCCTTTATGGTTGAACACAAGACATGGGGTTGCACTGATATTTAAGAAAACACTATATTCTTTGAGAATGAAATGGCATTAAAGACTATCCAGTCTAAAATGAGAGATGGCATGGAAAGCCATGAGCATTTGCAAAGGTCCATATGTAAATGGAAGAGCTTAACTAGTCTGTGGATTTAGGTGGTTCTTTCTGAGGATAGTTGCTCCTAACCAACTGACTGGAAAGAGATGGAAAGGCTGAGCCCATCTGTGTTCTACCTCCAATTTTGCTTCAGCATCCATGTCCGTCTTGGAGATACTCTGGCCTATCCTCACCCTCAACATGGGATCACTTAATGCCGTCTTCACATTCTTGTTTTCCCCCTGGAGCTGCAGGAAGCTATGGAGTTTGGGAAGAATTATAGCTGGGATTAACTTGCAAGCCACTTTGGGTAAGTCCACATGGGCTGTTATTACATGAACTCTCCTTCTGTAGAGTCAAGTGGATAAAGTAACCAGAAGTCGTCTGTTGTGGTTTAGGAATTGTACTCCCCAATTCAGTGCTCCCACTGAGACTCTCCCAAACCACACACTGCTTGCTTGTTTCCCCCTTCCCCTTGTCCTTTCTGTTTCAGAGGGATAGAGTTGAGAATTGGAGGCACAAAAGTTGAAGATCCCGGATTGAGATAAGAACAATTTACTGGAAACAGCAGTGAGATAAGAAGATGAAGAGTGACAGCAACAATATTAATAACAAAAGTATATGAAAGAGCTGGGGATTCACATGCAAAAATGCACACCAGGGACCCCAAGACAATGAACAGCGTGGACTATGCTGCCATGCTTTTCCAGCAGAAAGCCATGCCCTTCTTCTTGGAAACCAGAGAATCCCTTACCCACAACCCCAGCAATTATCTGATGTCATAGAGAATAACATCTGGATCCTGGTCAAAACTAGGACACCTCCCATGGTAGTGTCTGCCTTAATACTGACTTCAGGGTAAGTATTTGCAAAGGGTTGACCTGGAGAGAGAACAGCCAATGTTTGTAACAGCAGTGCCATCCTGAGGAGCAGAAGAATGATCCTCTGTCTCCTGTTGCGGTTCTGGGCTTCACCAGAAGGCTTCTCTTACCAGCTGTTGTAGTGGCTAATGTTGTTCTAGAGGTAAGTATTGCTTAAGTAGAGCTTTGCTTCTGGACTACCTGAAGCAACAGGGTTATTTCTGATACTTGTGGGACCTGGATCCCATTCTCTGAATTACCAAAGCTCTGAAAATCTTTGAATTGCTCTTGCTACATTGAATGTGAAGTTTTTTAAAGTGCTTAGAACATTTTTAGAGGTCACAATGATTCTGTAAACAAAGTATGTTCATCTGATCTGTATGAATATAAAAAAGAAAATCTGGTGTTTTTCTCTTCCTGCCTCTCCTGTACCTAGATTTTTTTGGCCCTAATTCTGTAGCCTCCTTCCTCTCTTCCCCCATATTTCAAAATTCTTTCTCTCATATATATTTTAAGTGCATTTTCATTCTGCAGAGACTCTAGCCCTCATCTGCTCTGACAGCCTAAGATCCTTGCTGGTCTATTAATTTAATATTCATGAATATAAGCAGAAAGGGCTCCAGTCTCTTACCACCAACCTGTTCTTTGGTCAGGACAAGGAGAAAAGTCTTGCCTGCTGTGATCATTAAGTATTTCTTCTAAGGCCCAGTTAAGTCCATAATAAGTCAACTGTCTTCAGGGCACAATACCATTTACTTGTGTCTGAAGAATTTAACACTCAGCATGAAGCCTATTTGCACACTTTGAATATTGACCCTTTCTTATAAGATAGGACACAATTTATTTGAAGTGGGATTTTTTTTTTTGAGAGAATTAAGCCTTTTCTTTCATTTCACCCTTCCTTACCTGTCCAAGCCTAGTTCTTGGGAGATTACCTCAAAATGTAGCTTTGAAACAAGCACTGAAATGTGGAAAAGCTGCAAGTACTAACCTGGAACTTGAAGTCAGAGTGGTAGGACAGCGTTATGCTTGTAGCCAGTGTTATTTCCTAATGTATAAGTCAAGGTAGTTCCTAGATACGGTTGAGTTTTAACTGTTCCCTGTGTTATCATAAAGGTATGGAATATACTACAGACACTTAAAGAAATGTGATGGAGAAAAGGCATGTCCCAGCACTGCTGAAAGGGAGCTGGAAAATATGAGATCTCACAGCTCCTGAGTAGGAAGTGGGTGGGGAGAAAAAAAGAAAGAGCAATTAGATAAATGCTTTTTTTTTTTTTTTTTTGGCCATCTCTTCTTTGAAGGCAGCTGAGCAGCACTTTTGTATGAGCAGGTGACGTGTATCTGTGTGTAAGTGTGTACACAGCCCCTACAATTGTTTGCAGCCTCTTTGCCATGTGTTTACTTCAACTTGGAAAGTCCAAGTCCTGTTTCTCACACAACGCCAACCTCAATTTGAAAACAAACTAACACTAATATTCAGAAACTCTGCCTATAATAACAATAAAATGTGTAGCTATTTGTGTGCTAGCAGCTGAGCCTGACTCTTTCTTGTCACAAGTCAAGCCACCTGTGACTAATAATAGTGGGTGTGTGTGATCATCCTGCAGCCAAGTGACCTTACTTCCACTGCAGCACAACACTTCTCTATTCCTTCCATGCTGGTTTTGGGCTCTAGCACTGCTTTGGCTAGCTGAGACTGACTGCAAAGGCTAGGAAAGATTGATTTGGAATTCAAAAGGATTTTGATCAAGAGGAGATACTGTCCAGAATGAACCAGATGGAATTCGAGACAAGCGTATATATTCGCCCTTAGGAAGGAGAAATCAAAGGTGTGAATACAAATGGGGGATGGTGATCTCAGCAGCAGTTCTAAGGAAGACCTGTTGGATTAAATGATCTGCAAAAGGCAAGAGTCTTATTCCATCTCCAAAGGAAAAAAAATGGGGGAGGGGAGAAACAGTCTTGGTATGTAGGAAAAGAGGGGAGTACCTCTAAGGAAGCTTTATGGGAGCATCTTGTTGAACATTGGTAACAGCTTTGGAGAAAAGGGCTTTAGATAAAAGGGGCTTTGTGCTTCCTCTGAGAGGCTATTCTCACTAAAAAATAGAGAAATGGAAATAGGAGAGTGCTCCTTTGCTGGAGACTTGGGGGAGGGGGGAATGTTAAGTAACTTACCCTCTGTGGGGGTGAGGAGAGTGTGAAGCAAGGGCAGACCATTTACTCTAATAGATGCCTCAAGAAGGCATTAGAATAATTCTTACTTTTTAAGTAATTGGATAAGGATCTTCAGAAATAGCCAAGGTTGGGCTGTCTCCATTTCTTTAAGGAAGGGATAGGAGGGGTTTTCTGGCCCTACTTCTAAATGATCTATCAATGATTAATCAGATTATGACTACTTCATTTGACCTCAAGAGAAGATATGCTTAATTTCTAAATCAAAACTGCCATTCAAGAAAAATGAGTAGTGGCTTTGGGACCTTCCTGCACCAGATCCTCATTTATTCCTTTCTGTGTGCAAGTTGTGTTCACTGGGTAGGGACCGCAGAGTTGCTGCAGTGCCAAGACTGTCCTCTGGGGTGCCACTGCTGGAGACGTGACCAGAATTTCCAGTCTCTGCTCATCTTTCTGCTTGTCTCCAGGATCAGTGTACGTCAAACTTACTTGTAAGTCTCCCATTCAGGGTCAGGGATCAAGAGCCATCTACTTGCTGAACTCAGCCCTCTGTTATTTTGGTTTTTATTCTGGAAGAGTTGTTAGGAAGTGGCATTAGTAGTGCACTGCAGGTACCAGCTGACAAACTCTAAGCTAGTAAAACACTGACCTGAGAGACATCTAGCAACTGAGGCTGGGGTATGAAAGTAGAAAATCCTGTAAACTACAGTTGTAAATGCACTGCAGATGAAGTGGCCTTCCTTGCATTCCTGCAGCAAGTCTAGGGACTTTATCAAAGGTAGCTTACAGGATATGTCAATCTTGTGTACAGCTGCAGTTAAAGAAAAGACAGGTCTTAATAAATCTCTTCACAGAAATATGCTTTCCTTCCCTCTAACCTCTGCTGTCAATGGCTTGCTTTCAGTTATCTGTCCAAAAGGAGCGGTTGTACATTTAGAAGAATCTGAAGATTATTTTCCTGCTTTTCCTCTCTCCTTTAACTTGGTCAGTCTTTCACTCTGAGGTGCAACAAAGTGTGTTTTCCCAGAGAAACTGGGCGGTAGCAAAAGGCCACAGTAGTTCACTGGAAATATTGAGTGGCTGCACAGAGGTGTTTGGAGTAATGCTTCAGAAATATCCTGGTTAGAAGGAAAGGCATGGCCCAGACAATAGAGGCTGCTAAACTTGGTGGGTTTTTTTTGCTGTGGTTATGTGAGGTCTGGGAGCACAGTACATGTCACAGATACACTCTTGCTCCAGTGGACATGGAGGTAATGTGGGAAACCTTTTCTCTGTGAACAGAGGGAGAGGGTCATCCTGAGACAACAAAAAAATCTGCAGGACACAGAGGTTGCAGTCTTCTCTTTTGTAAAATGGTCTCTGGGAGTATCCTGGCTAACTTTCATCTGCAGCATCAGATACTGGCTCTGGCTTTTCTTGAGGTGATCTCCAACTCCTGCTATGGCAAATGAAGTCTCACGGACCCATGCTTTGGCTATCCTTCACACAGCAATCACCAGGAGCTAAATAGGTTACAGGGATCTTCTTGCCATGCTGAGCAGGGTGCAGAGCTGCTTTACTGGATCAGTAACTCACAATCCTAGTGTGAAGTACTCTTGTAGTACCTATTAAGTTTTTTCCAAATACTTCCATATTCTGTTTTAATACTGTGCTAATTTTAACAGCCACGTGCTGTGAAATTTTCTCGTAAAACATCTGCTGACTCTTTCAAACTTGTGCTCTTCCAGAGTGCTTTAAGACTATTGCCCCACTACCTAGGTGATCAGAAAATCTGGACTATAGCTGCCTGAGGGTGGGTGGGGTAAAGGAGGATGGTGGTAGGGTTCCAATTGCTGGTAGTTTACACTCTGAGTGATTTCTGACTGGCAGCTGCAGCTAATGCTGTGACCATGGGGGACTGTGGCCAAAGATACGTATTGTTGTTCCCTGAATGTATAGTGGTAATATACAGTTGCTGATATGACTGCCTGAGGAGATCTTGGCATTTTCTAATGTAACATTAAGCTTTCTCCATGTACATCTTGCTGCATTCTAATGTCTCACAAATGCTCCAGTGGGCAGAGACTACAGTGGAAAAGGTATTATATACTGCTAATGTGAGTAGCTCCTGCATGAGATGCATTGTCAGGCTGTGGCTGCCATGCTTTCTGTCCCATTGCAGTGCCATAACTTCATGTGATGTGGATGCCACAGAGCCCTCCTCCCACCTGAGGAAATACAGCCGGGAAAATGTGCACTTGTATGTTAATAAAATGCTTCCCCTACTTCCTGTTCTTCCCCCCAGTTTTTCAACATGTGGAAGCTTTTTTATTAATGTGCACAGCAAATTTACTCCCTTCTGGTACAATGGAGAAATGAAGATACAGATTTGAGATGGGACTGAATGACTGAGCTCTGAGGTCTGGGTTTGCATCCTCTGATTTCACCTGTGTTAGCCACTAGTCAAGGTACCTTTTTTCTTTGCACTCAGTGTTTTGCTTAGAATTTGATCATCAAATCCATTGTGAAATTTCAGAATTAGTTTTGCCAGCAGTAGACTACCAACAGGCAGTAGATGAACTCTCTGACTTAATGAAAAGTGTAGCATAGCAGAAATGGGGGAAAACCAGCATTTGACTGATCAGTGAGGGGTTTACATCAGCTGCCTTCTACCTACTTTTGTTACCAGATCCCTGTCTGTGACCTGATACCCCTTGGAACTCTTAATTGTCACTGCTTGTGTAATTTGGGATAGTTACACATCTAAATGAAATGTCTTCATAGATAGATGTATAAGAACTTTAAATATGGGCTGTTTTCATTTGAAAAATACTTTGATCAGAAACCAGAAAGAAAGATCTCTGTCCCTGTCCAAATACTAAAATTCAAAACAGTATTGCTCCCGAACTCTTGGGGCTCAAGTGAGGCTTTTGATACTGGATTACTTTGAATGGAAAACTTCAAACTGGCTGTTAATCTTTTCCAAGTCAAATGTATCAAATTGTACAGTACCACTTACCTTTTTAAGATGCAAGTGCAATAAGGGGAGAGCCTTATAACTACAACTGATTTAATGAAAACCCTTTAATCTCATTAGTCAGTGAAGCACTAGGAGAGCCCCTTCTGTCAAACCTGTGCTTCAGACATGCTGCGGCCTCAGGCTATGTTTTGGAATTGAAATTTTAGCTTTCTGAATCCCAACCTGATCAGCAATTTAAGTGTAGTCATTAGAATGGCAATTTTGAGGCTCTTTCCCTTTGTGGGCACTGTGGATATGTTCATTCCAGAAGTGGCATAGATTCTGATGGGGTGAATTGGGTGCCACTGGTAATAAACCTCATTCTCAAAGTCACCTATTCCAGATTTCCCCCTGAAACAGTTTATACCAGAGCTCCAAGGATGGAGCTGAAAAGTACTGCTAGACCATAGGCAGAGGTAATATATGGTCTTTCCACTTTTGTGTTTCCCATCAGGATGTTAAAGCTCTGCAACAAAAAGATCCATTCACAGAGGTGTGGATTGCCTTGATGTTTATACGTCCCCTAGTGCCAGGCTTGTCTCTTTAAGGCAGAAATGCAGCTTCTTGTTTATTTACCTGTCCCAAATCCAGCTTCACCTCCCAGTTTTTTAGCACATCTCTTCACAGAGAGCAGGTCAGTAAATCTAGCTACAGAGCCATATGTGCTAATGCTCTGTGTCCATACTGCCTGCTTGGACCAGGAGCAGAACTTCATGCCTGAATTCACCACACGCCCATCCAGCTACTCCTGTGACAATGGCACATCTCACAGTTTGGTATTCACAGGCTTGCTTTAGCTAGCCCTCTTTGAAGGAAAACACCCTGCGTAGCACTTCAGCTCTGGTGTTTGTTAGTAAATCAGAAACAATGGTGTGAAAATGCCTTTGGGCCCTGATATGTTGCAGGTTATTAATAGCAGGAGAGAGACCCTTGGATTGGTGCTTTGGTTTCTTTGCTGCCCAAGGAACTGGTTCTTCACTGCTTTCTGGGAAATTCTCGGTCTATTCCTTAACAGGACACTTGCCTTTTATGTCCTCACTGTGCACTTCTCTGAGTGTGTGGAGGGAGCTAGGGGATATTGGAAAGAGGAAGGTTAATAATGTGCATTTCTTACATTAGAATGGGATAAATAAATAAAAGTGCATTAAAGGTAGCCTAACTGAGAAAGGATTAAAAAGAACTAATAGATGTGCCAAAACTGGTATAAATGAAGAAGTAATGGGAAGGACCAGGAGAAGGTGCAGTTATATCCTGGAGGCTCTTGCTTGGTTTACCACAGACATACAGAACATTCAATAAATCAGCTGTTTCATGAAGTTTTACATGATGTCTAACCCTGTCACTTCTCTTCTGTTGAATGAGCCCCACCCTTGATCTTTATTAATTGATACATTTTGTACACCAGTCATGCCTGTTCTCCACTGGAATAGTTGTAATCAGTGTGTGTCTGTCTTAAGACAGGATGTCACCAAACTAGGAGCTGTACCTCAAGTAACAATTTGAGAGCACTGAATATGGTGGAAAAGTTAGTATAAACTCACTAATGAGGAGCCAGATCATTAAAGAAAATTAAAACTAGAGAGATGACAATGAGTAAATACAAGTCATTGTAATTGATCAAGCCTAATACAGAAACAGGTCTGCAAAAAGGTCTATGCTTTTTCTCCTTAAAATAAAAAAATTGGTCTTTTGAGAGAAATGGACAAAAATTTCAGTGGTTTTAGGGGGGATCACATTCATTGGTTCTTTGTTTTGCATTTAAAGTTCTGAGAAATTTTTTTTAGAATTCTAAGTAAATTGTTGTTTCAAAGTATGTTATTCTGCTTTTAATACATCAAAGTGACATGTGGTGAAATTTGAAAGTGCTTTTTAACTAGTACACTTGGGTGAGCTGGACATAGATTCAGGAAATGTCCTGCTCCAAGTGACTGGCTTTCAAAGATAGGAGGAATGTGTGTATGTACACATGCATAGGTGTATGGAGCAGGCTTATATTTATAAAGTTTACTTATCCCATCCAAAACAAGCATTGTTTTGGCCAAGGGAAAAAAAAAAGCAGCAGCAGGTGATGCTGTAAGCATCTATGGCAACTGCTGAACAAAGGATAAATCCAAGAGTGCTCCAGTTTGGAACTTCAAGTTTGCAAGTGTCACGGCATGGAGGTGGGAGGAACATCCTCTTCACATAGCTCCAGTGCAACCACTTTTAAAATGCAACATTGCAGTTTGGACACCTGACTTCCAAAATATTTGGGAGGTTGCATGGAGTGCAGAGCAAGAATGTAATCAAGGTTTGGAGTGACTTTATTTACAAGGACAGATTTAAATGTGTATAGATTGGTTAAGGTGTGAAGAAAGGATATTTGCACTAATAGTCTAGATATTTGAAGAGCTGGAGAGCACAGGCCTGGTTAAGTCATCTTAATAACCACCTAAGCTAAAATTTCACATGGATGGCAGAAAACTGCACGGTGATGAGATGTCTTCATTTGCCAGCTGGTTTCCTTCATTAGGCAGAGGGCATCCTGTGGTGTGGGGTTTTGCAATGTGCCTGATAAAGAGAAGCATCAAATGTAGACATCACTCCCTGTGGAAACTCTCCTGTACTGGTCCAGGGTTCCAAGTGAGCCAACACTTCTTCTTCAGATAAACATGTTGCATAATGGCAGAACACAAGCAGAGCAAGCTGCGTCATTTATCTGTTACAAAATGTTCAAGCTGTGATTAAAAAGGTGCGTTTGGATGGTTTCTTCTACTTGGAATCATTCTGAATGTGTTGAGACACCCCATTTTTAGGTTAAATTAACATCTCTGGACTCCTGGTTCCTGTCAGACTGCTCTGAAATCTATCTGAATTATGTTCAGTGACCAGAGAACCTCCAGTCATAGAACTATTCAGGCTGGAATGAGCTTGTTTAGTCTAAGTCCTCTACAGCACATAAGGTCAAGTATAGCACACTGCTTATGACAGTGTCTGGATGGGATTTGAATAGCTGCCAGGCTTGAGACCCCACAGCTTCTCTGGGGAACTTTTTCTAGTGTTTGACCACCTTCACTGTAAAAAAGAAAGCTTTGTTTTCCTTACGTATTTAGGGAATTTCCTGTATTTCATTTTGCACCCTGTGCCTCTTGCTCTTTTACTGACACCACTAACTAGAGTCTGACTCTGTCTTTGCTACCTGACATCAGGTATTTATACTGGTGAGATTGGCCCTAGGCCTTTATAAATTGAGGCTAGACAATCCCAACTCTGTCAGCCTCTCATGTCTCGTGTGCTCCAAGTCCATGATAATCTTAGTCACTCACTGCTGGACTCCCTCCAGTGTGTCCATGTCACTATTGCATCAGGGAGCCCAGATCAGGCCACAGCACCCCAAACTCTGTATCATCAGTTCTGGGTAGAGGAGAGAGATCACCTGCCTTCACCTGTTGTCCATGCTTTTCTTCACAGGAGGCTGCTGAGTGCCACACACACTGGTGTCTCCTCAATTACTTACGCAATAGAACTCCAAAAGCTTCTTTTGCAGAGTGGCTTTCTGACTGGTTGAACCCCAGCACATACTGGTGCATGAGGTTTTCTTCCCTGGGTACAGGACTTTGTGTTTTCCTTTTAACTTCTTGAGATACTTGTCATGTCAATTCTTTAGCCTGGCAAAGTCCCTCTGAGTGGCAGCACAACCTTTTGGTGCACCAGCCTCCAGTTCCTCCAGTACTGAGGCTTCTTCAAGTTTGCTGAGTGCTCTCTTCACCATTGCCCAGGTCATTCCTGAATCACAGAATCATCAAGTCCCTTCTCTCCTTTTCTAAACTGAGCATTTTGTTCTGAAAGATGACAGGTTGGCCAGGGATGATTTCTATTTCATAAATCCATGCTGACTGTTCCCAATTATTCTCTCTTTTATCCTTAATATATTTGGAAATGGTTTCCAGAAGCATTTTTTCTACCACTTTCCCAGGAATCAAGATAAAATTGATTGGCCTGTAATTGCCCAAGTCTCCTTTTCGAAGATTGAAATGAGTGCTGTTTGTTGATTTGGAAATTATCAGTGGAAACCAAGTGCATTAATCCACTCCCGTTTTTTATTTGTTTTGGGAAAATTTGTGTTTTACCTGGAAAAAAATATTAACAAGTCTTAAAACCATTTTTGGGCTGGAAGAAACAGTTCAATAGTGAAGCTTGGGCAAGTGTAAGGAAGTCAGGGAGTGGAGTCAGATCCTGCAAGTTGTAGTTGGGAGTGGATAAAACTTGCACTCCAGTTCAATGTCACTGAACTAAGTGTTGCACTACTTCTTCCCTAGAAAGAGTATTTCAGTACTTCTCTTTCTCATGCCAAGGCAATTCTCTTTGAGTAGCTGGACACCACATCTGTCCTGGGCATCTGTCTTGGAGTGACACCGAAGGGCTCCCTCTTTCAAACTGCCGGGCTGGAGGGGACTGCAGAGCTGGCCTCTCCCCTCCTTGTTCTCCCTGCTGCTTTTGTTCCTTGCCTTAATTCCCTTTTGAAGGGCTGATATTTTATTCAGCAGCCCCTGCTGTGCTGGAGCCCGTGACAGAAGTTTCTCAAAAGCTCTCCGTTGACAAAATGCTAACAGCTGGTCTTTGAAACTCAGGGAGTGCTAGTCGGAGAGGTGAGGGTGGCAGGGAGCAAGGCAGAGCAGGGAAGAGAGAGAGGGGAGGGGGGCAGAAAATGTGCTATTTGTTAGGAATAATGAGGCAAAAATATGACAGAGGTTTTTATTGCAAATAATAGACAGTGAACTTCAAACAACAGCAGAGAATCATTAAAAAAACCACAGCAACAGAGTTAAATAAATGCATAATTAGCCAGCACCATGAAGGTGGAATTTACTGCACCCGAGATTCTTAAGGGAGAGTCAATAAATTCACAGCTGCTTTGGGTTTTTTTATTATTATTATTCTTTCCCCTCAGGAACAGAAGAAAATATGAATGAGCCCAGGGCTGTTCTCAAGGTTTTGGCGGGATTTCTCTTCTTGTTGGCACAAAATGCAGCCTCTGTCTCAGTGGAGACAGGGCTGCCACATCCACTCTCCCAGGGGAGACGGGATGATTTGTGAGTGGCAGGACTGAATGCTGTGTGTGTTTGGGATTAAACCAATGAGTAAGCATGTCTGGTCCTAGGGAAATCTGAGAAAATACAGGAAAATGTGTTGCAAGTCCTGCATGCACCTTAGCATGGGTGTAAGACTATGTGTGTGAATATTAGGCTAACAGGATATGTTACTCCTGCTCTTGACTTCTACATCAGAATACTCAAGGCTCCTGTGTGTGGGTTTGTGCTATCGCAGTGTGAGCTCTGACTGACGTGAGCATGTAGAAGCAGGGGGCTGCCTGTGGATCCCTGCACGAGGGGTGTCGTGTGGGTCCCCTCTGCCACACATGGGCACAGAGTGGGGCTGGTTTTAAAAGGTGACAAAGTACATGTGTCCTTACAGCAACAGCAAGATGGTATAACCGTGTATCTGAGTGAGATACCCCTCCTGTTCCTCTTCTCCTCACAGTGCCATGCATACTAGACCTGTGTGAAAATGTTCCTCACAAATGCCTTTTTTTCCCCAGGGTAAAATGCAGATTTGTTCTGAACAGATTTCCGACTGTGTTTCCAGAGGGCGCATTGCTTTCACAGATTGCCTCTCCAACACCCCCGTTTCCACTCTGCACTAGGTCCAAAGAAGACCTGTAAACCCAAAAAAGCAATGGCCATGCAATGAGTTTTGTCTGGTCAGCTTTAAGCAGGCCCTTTGGGAATCCTGTGTCTCACTGTGTTATTGGAGACATAATCAGGCCAGGAAGCAATTCCTGTAAGTAGCGATGTTAGGGAGACATTTGGTTTTGGTAACAATTTCAAATAGATATATTTCATGCTACTTCCCTAAAACGAAATACTTTGGTTTTGAGATCATCAAAAAGCTTTGTTTTGATCAAAAATGTCAACATTCTGAATTGGAATTTCCATTCCAGGGGGAAGAGAAAAAGTTTCAATTTTTCATCACCAGCTTACACATCTTTATCTGGTTTCACAACAGATTAAAAAAAAAAAAAATCTTAACCTCACTGTTTTTCTCTTCATCACAAGGTGACACCTATAAAATTACCTATAGAGCAGACTTGTTTTCTTTCTCCACTTCTCACCAACACACAGAAAAAGCTGCAGTACTTCATGGCACTTGATTTGAACCAGTCAGCTTTGTGAACTTGAAGCACTGGAGGTTCAAAACCAAAATCTGAGTGAAAGCAGTGTTGTCTTCTGTAAAGCTCTGCCTGCTCCCTTAACCACGCTGCTGATGGAGCAGACACCCACTGCTGGCACTGGGGGCACCTGCAGCTGCCGACATCAAACCTTCCACGAGAAGGCAGATTTAGTGCAGCAGGCAGTTAGAGAGCCTGAATTAAGGAATTTGACCCCGCTCTGTTGATCCTCTTACACACAAAATTTTTATGCCAAGTCTGATTGGTTTTTTTTGGCTACCCATGGAAAAATACAGACCACAATTTAGAGCTGGGCAGCCAGTGCTGAAGTGCAGTTGTATAAGAAAGAAGAATGACTCTTTTAAATGACAGGAGACTGAAACTGTGAGACACTTCCTACTCCTATGGCTAAAAGACAAATGACTTCAAGAAGAAGCCTTCTCTCAGATTATCTGCCACGATAAACACTTTTCAGCAAAAAGGTAATGAGAAAAAGCTGTGCCTAACCCCAGAGGAAAGGAGAGAGACAAGAGAGATCACATCATGCTATCGATATGCCACCAAACCGGCAATTGGTGCTAACGACAAACGGACACGGGAGATAAAATCAGAGTCACGCATTGAAGCCTTCCTCTGAAAAGCCTGTGCCTGCCTCTGATGGAGACCCAGAACTCTGCTTTCTCTTTGCACCACAACAACGAATGTGCAGCTTATCTCTCCCAGCAAAACACTGTGCAGAACTGCGGGTGAGTGCTGCGTGGGGTGAGTGTGTGAACAGGTCTGTGTGCTGGAGAACATTTGTGTGCTTGCCTGTAAGGGCATGAGCGCCCCAGGAGCATCTCTGCACCTGTGGAAGGCACAGGACTGGAGTTATCAACCCCTTTGCACCTGCAGCTAGGAGTTAATAGGATTAGTCTGAGGTTTCAAAAGAGCTGTTGTTAAAGGCTTTTGTGTTAGCTGAACATGTGGGTTACTCACCGCACCTTGCTCTGCATTCTGGGGGGTTCGGTGGAAGGAATCAGAATGACCACACGTACTGAGGAGCTGCTAGAGGATATTATCTTTGCCACAGATGGTATTATTCCTGCAAGTAAAGCAACCAAGGGGAACAGGAATTGAATGTTGAGGTCACAGGAGAAAACAACATGAGGCACCACTTACATGCTGGGAGCAAATATTAAGGGATACTAAGGTTTGACTCATGAGGATGTAAGGTAGTCATGTGACACCACCACACCACCTATGCCTGGCAGGGACAGAGAGAGGGAGGGCTGTGGGAATTAGGGGACAATCACAGGCACATTCTGCCTGTCGTCCTGTAAGTCAAAGTTTCTGGAAGAATGGTGGGAATGACTGGACCACCTGTGTGGATGTTGCCCAGGAGCCGAGGTGGGCTGGGAAGTGTGAGTGCAAGGACAGCATGCTCACAAGGACAGCCACTGCTGCCTCAGTACATACTCTGTGCAGGGTACCTCCTACTGCAATGCCTGGGTATCCTGAGGAAACTTCTTGTGTGGGAGGGTTCCTCATGGTTAGCAGCATATGAGGGAGGGAGCTGTGTTGGAAGGGAAGGCAGCACTGAGTGCAGCAGCCTTTCTCCTTCAAGTGTACAGCATGAGATCTTGGAGAAGTGGAACAAAGAAGGCAGATGTGGCAGGCAGAGGAGTAAAAGGAAAAAAGAAGCAGCTGTGAAAATAACCCGTAGTGTTTAATGTGTGGGAGGAAGGATATGGATGTTTTCAGGTGCTCTGGACTCTCGATCTAGCCTTTCATGTAGCAGCAGAGTGCAGTGGTTGGCATGGGTGGGCAAACCAGCCTCCAAGAAGGTCTTGTGCTCTGCCAGAGCTCTACTCCTGCTTTACCTGCCTTGGAGTGTCTGTCCTGTCTGTACAGGCCAGGTCTGGGTGCAGCTGTGCAGTGAGCACAGCTCATCTCTCAGGGCACACTTAGGGGGGGACAGGTTGTTCAAAGGTGAGGCTGCTGCACCCTTAAGCCATTGCGTGCCTGACAAATTGCTTCTGCTGTGACAGGTCCACCCAGCCTGCCCTGACCTAGCCCCCCAAGCAGGTACATACTGCTGTTTGTATCCTGCATTGATGCTGAGAGACTGAAATCTCTGCTTTTGCTGCCTAGCAAATGTCTCACTGGGGGATTGTTGCAGAGAGCACCAAATAAAAGAGAGAGAAAAAAGGGAAAGTAAAATAAGCCTTACTTTCAGACCACCTTCTGGCTCAGAAAAGTTCAGGAGGTTTCAAAACAACCTTCTCCTTGCAGAAATCTTGAATTTCCCAACCGAGCTAGCACTGGTGAGACACAAAGCCATAAATCAGGCTCTGGCTCCTTTTGAAAGAATTAGAGTTTTTTCCGTCCCTGGATTTCTATTTTATGATAGAATCCAGGAGGGTTTTGCAAAGCAAGCCTGCATAATGCTGCAGAAAGTCAGGATAAACTCAAGAGCAATCTCCAGAAGAACGCCCCTGAAATGTTCCATGTCAGCAGACCAGAACTAGCTCAAGGTTTGTTCACTGCTTAGGTGATGTGGACTGGTTTGGGGAACAGGCTGACCCTGGAGTAGCCATGGTCTGTTGCTTCCATCCTTTGCTTCTGCCTCGCTGGCTCCATTTGGTCTCTGCTCAGGTTCCTGTTGTACCCCATGTCATCGTAGTGAGGCATGTGTAGGCATAGGCAAAAGAGAAAACAGAGTTGTGTCTTCCCAGGGCTGTTTGGCTGTCCTTGTGTATGGACAAGGTGTCATGGTTTTAAGCATTTCTCATCCTTTGAGCTGCCTTTTCTGCCACCCTGGAGCAGCAGTTAGTGGGATCATGTGGAGAGGAACAGGGTGGTAGATTGAAAGTCAGACTGTACGGTTCATCCTGTGTAGAGAACGGAGGCAAACACACCCAGTTTGGGATGGCTTATTTTTTAAGCTGGGTCTTCTAGAAAGAAACAGCTGAAACCCTGTGTTTAAGTGTCTGCTTACAGCCATCCCCATGACAATGCTCTGTCAAAGCTTGCCTCTTCCTACAGCTCACCAGGATCCCCTTTACCTTATCCACCACATTTGTACATTTGTATGTGTTACCCATCAGTGCAATTTCACAGGCTTACTGAGGACTGCTTTGTGTGATCTCCCTGCACAGAGCTCACTGCTCCAAAATGCACCCGTGCCACAATGTCAGCATTTACACTGCAAGCTTGTTTTCAGTCTGCTGCAAACATCATATTGCTGCAAAGATCTAGAGCTTGGCAGCACAAACTGTTGTGAATTTGCAGAGCATGGTGGCTTTTGCTTGATGAAGAAAAGTAAAAAACCAGACACACGTGAAAATAGAGATGTATGTGTATGAACACGTGCTCCTAGCCACAAAAAAAGTTTTTGAAGTGGCTTCACTGACCCAGCTGGTGTAGGTTTGGATCTATAAATGCAGTGGTTCTCATGACACTTCCTCTTTCCAGCAGCTTTTTGGCAGAGACAATGTAGCTGGCAGGATCGACAGTGTGAAATGAAGATAAATGAAGAATATGGGCACATGGATCCCTAGAAGGAGGCTGGGTTGATCTTAATGCAGATGCAAATTTTCAGGTACTGTTTTGTACTGTTTTTCCGTCTCTGTGACTAGAATAGCAACAACACAAGGAGAAACTGAAGTAAGCAGTAGAGGAAAAAAGCAGCCCTGACTTTAGTACGTCAGCTTAGGGCTTAAGAGAGCCCATTTCATGCCCTGCTTCTCCTGTAAACTGGTGTTTAGCTGCCTTGTAAAAGAAGGGGCACCCTGCCCTTTCTCTTCAGAGCCTCAATTTAAGCATATTTTGACATGTAGTTAAAAGCATGTGTGCCATTCTGGCCAGTACTGAATCAGAAGCTATAGCCTGGTGTCTTCTATCTAAGAGTACAGATGGCACTAACACAGGGCATGGCTTTTTGTGGCCCTACTGCTTCTGAAAGACAGGGAGCAGTGCTGCTGTGAAGGGACTTTTGTCTAGGAGGATGGGTGGTACGAAGCTGTGGAGGCTACCTCAAGAACTGAAAAGTAGCTAATTCTATAAACAATAGATGGGTGTTTAGGAGACAAATCTCTCTTAGTTGCCTGTAGTCATTTGACAGTCATTTTGTGATGTGGTAGGTGAGAGGGATGCTCACCATGTGAAATCCCCCATCCAGTGGAATATGCAGATGGGTGAAGTCCCTATACAGCTGAATTCCCTTGTCAAATTTTATGTCATCCAGATGTACCTGTTTGGATCATTTCAGGAAAACATCTGCGCAGTGGGGAACTTCCCTCAACTCTCCTCTGTTCTCCCCATGAATTGTATGCAGAAATGCAAAATCCCCTTTTTGCAGGGACAATTTAGTTCTGCTGTAAGTATTTTAATATGATTATGGGTCAGCCAGGTCCTAATTGGTTTTAATTAGCAGCTTTCTTTTAATTAGCAGTTTACATATGTGAGATATCAAATTCTTTTCTCTTCTTCAAAAGTATTAAAATAAGTTACCTCCAATCTGATCCAGCTGATGGCTCTCTTATCAACAGGGCAAAGACATCTGTCCCCACACAGGCTATTTTTTGGTGGGGAAGCAGGTTTGATCTTTTGAGTCAAATGATCCCTTCAAGGGAAGATCGGTAAAATAGAATTCCATGGTATCATCAAGCTGAAGTCACAGCAAGAGAAGAGACAAGTATAGATGAGTTTCAGGTCACTGGTTCCTTTTTCTCCTGAATGAAGATTTCTGAATGTATTAGAAATTGCTGAGATTCTCCAGCTTTCCACAAGATCCATCTTCTTACTTTAATTTCCTTTAGTTGTTCTCTGTTTGCTCTGTAGCAGGTGGTAGTATGTACAGCACTTTACATGCTGGGTAAAGATGTACAAAGTAATCCTTGAGCCTACTAACTTCTCTCAGATCAGTTTTCCTCCAAGAGCTGATTGCAAAATAGGGTTTTCTTTTTTTTTTCTTTTCTTTTTTTTTTTTTTTTTTTTTTGTCAGCATCAGAAAGCAGTTTCCTGAGGAGGTAAATTAAGCATTTAGTGTAACTCAGGATAGTTTGTTGCTACAGTGCTGCTGTTGGATCAAGAAAGTTGTAGTCTGGGTGTCAATGCAATTGGGTTCCTCAAATGAACTTTGTGCCTGAGACCATGGGGTGTTTTGTTTTTTTTTTTTTTTTTGTTGTTGTGTTTTTGGTTTGGGGTTTTTTGTTGTTGTTGTTGTTGTTTTGGTGGTGGGGGCTTGGGGTTTTTTTGCAAGCTGGCAACATACCTCATAGGAGGCAGAGGTTGACCTTCATCTATCATGACTTTAAACATCTGCATTTGAGATATCTAGGCCTGAACTCCTCACTCTAAACCACCTCATGAAGTATTGCTGTAACTATCCTTGCCAAAGGACAGTTCTCTTCCATCAGGTGGCAGGATCTAGAGGGCCTTCTGTTCCTGTGTCCTTCTCTTTGAGAGAGATATAAACTCCATCAGCCATGAATAGAAAAGTCTTTCTGCAGAGGCCTGTGGAGCCACAGTATGGTAGGTGAAGGGAGTAAATTATTACCCTTCCTTCTCTCTGACAAATGTGGTGATATTCATTAGAATAGCTCTTAGATGTTTATGTGTGGGTGGGGTTTTTCCAGGTCAGGATATTTTTGTCACAATTGCTTAAGAGGAAAGACTTTTACATTAACTTATTGGGAAGCTTCAAGAAGAAATGTACTCTGAAACTGGATTTGAAGAAAGAGAGTCAGAGGACCCCATGAGAGAAGTTCTATGTTGCTAAAGGAGTATGAAGGTGGATGGAGCGGTTGTATGGCCCCCCAGTTGTTGAAAACATGCTTTGTGATAAATTGTGGTACTGAAATCGAGGGCTCTGTCCATTTCTAGTCCTCCTACTGGCAGGGGAAGGGAAATCTAAACCCATGTAAATCTGATCTGAGTGGTTTCCACCTGCATTTGGAGACAGCCCGAAACACCTCTGAAGGGTTATGTAGAGGCATTCTTCATCTTACTTGACTTTTTTCATTTTGCTCTCAAACCCACCTTTGAATACTTTTGGTAGAACCAGTTCCCCAGAATGTTTATTTCTCCCTTCCTCTGTCCACTATAATTAACCCTTTTCCCTTGCCCTGAGATAGAACAATGACATCTTTACTTCCCCTGATGTCAACTGTCTTTGGGAGCTTTTTGGTTTTGCCTTTGTTTTTCACGATGCAGATTTTCCTTTCTTTCAGCACACTGAATTTCAGGCTGGATTGATGGTCCTGCAGAGCAATGTTTTTCAGTGTGATAAATAACAGAAGGAGTCTCTGTACTGATCAAATGAAGCTGGGATTTCTAAAGTGACAGAGTCCACAGAAATCTTGAAGAGTTTAGGATTAACAAGCTCTGAAAAAGTTATCGGTATTGTAATTATAGCACACCAAAAGGGCTTGGCTGGCTGTTTGCTTTCTCCTCTGAGGCTGGGGTGGATGTGGCTCAGTGGCAATGCACTGGAGTGGATGTTGTCTCCTTTCTTTGTCGACCACAACATCTTTGCTTCCTTCAAACAAAGTTTGAACAACCTGATTTAGTGGAAGGTGTCCCTGCCCATGGTAGGGACGTTGGAAGTAAGAGGTCTTTGAGATCCTTTCCAGTTCAAGCCATTCTGTGGCTTGGAGAAGGAGAGCTGATGATCCAAACAGAGACTGTTCAATTTCCATTTTTCATTGCTCGTGCTCGATTTGGTGGATGTTACTTGTTACCCTCCACAGCTCAAGCTCAGGTAACTGCATGTATGCAAATAGGCAGGATGTTTAATGCTTCTCAGCTCTGGCTTCTGACCCTGCTCCACATCTGAAAATTGTTTTGATTTGGTGGCTGATCAGCTGCCTATCAGGTGGGCAGATGAGATATAGCAGAGCCCTTCTTCCACCTCCTAAAAAAAAAAAAATTGGTATAAATAGCCTTTCCGTTGGGCAGTGAGCCAGAGAGGGCTGGGACAGAACGGGATACAGAGATTTCAGTTTTTCTTCCTTCTGGGAGTCCTTTCTCAGTTTAATTGCTGAGGTTATTTTGGGGTAGGAAGGGAGGGAGGGAAAGGGAGATGGGATAATGGATAGAGTAGCTGGTGCTGATATTGCTTGCAGATCTAAACACGTAGGATCCTTTTAATCTTGCAGTTTGGCAGTCTGGTACCTTATGCTACCACAAAATTAACTTAAAGCCTCCACAAACCTTTGGGAGAGAAAACATAGTCAAAGTACAGTAGAGCAGACAACAGAAAAAACTGTGAGGTATAACTAATCAGATACCCTGAGTTCCCAGTGTTGCTCAATCCTCTTTGCAAAAATTAAGCTGATGACTTTGACCTTTTTAGGGCCTTAATTTTACAGATGTAATGCCAGCACTTAATACTTTCCATGTGCAAAACTCAAAGCAGCTTAAAAAATGAGGGTAGCTGCAGCAATCCTTTATTACAGACAGACTCGCTGAGAGAAATGATTTAACAAAGCCATTAACAGTCACAAGGCTTGCCCATTCTGTGTATGCACAAAGTTAACATATCCTCCAGACTCAGCTTACCTCATCCAAAGTTATCAAGAAGCTCAGAGAAAGTGCTTTGTTAATAATGTTCTCCCCTCCAGCTTGCTGATGCTGTGCTCTCTGCCTGAAATCCCATGATATACTGTTTTTTCCCTGTCTCATAAAGTCATGCCAGGTTATTATGCACTCTGTATTTATCTGATGGCCTTGGCTATAGTGTATGAGTTACCCTAGGCTAACTGCTGGTCTTAAAAAAGGAAATGCACCAAGTAGCATGTTGATCCAGGTACTTGTTTGGCTCATTAGGGACAGAAACAATTGCAAAGTTCAGTTATGACAGTGCACCAAGTATCATAAGGGCTGGCTCTGGAGTCTTAAGGTCAGATCTGAGCCAAGACTGTTTTTTCAGGAAAGGCAGTTATAGTCAGCATGACCTGAAGCCCTCTGAGGAACATGGCTGTTAGCTTCTGGAAGAAGCTGATGGATACAGTCAGGCATTGCAGCTTCATTAGAGTTTGTGTTTTGCAACTTGGTGAGTCCTGACAGTGATGAGCCACAAGACCATTTCAGAGATGTGGGGACCTGAGTGCATTGGCCAGATGCTCATTACAGTGGCTTTCTGTAGTGGTTCTGTAGGAGGAGCCCTGATAGATTTTATCCCATTAACAGACCCCACTTCCTAGTTTTCCCTTCCTTGCCTTCTGTATTTGGTGGTGTTAGACAAGATATGTGCCCAGAATCATTTAGGTTGGAAAGGACCTCTAAGATCATTGAGTCCAGTCTTTCCCCAACCACCACCTTGTCAAGTAGACCATGGCATTAAATGCCACATCCAGTCACTTCTTGAGCACTTTCTCTCATCTGGTGGCACTGGGTGCCTGGGAGAAGAGGCCAACCCCCACCTGGCTACAGCCTCTTTTCAGGGACTCACAGAGAGCAATAAGGTCCCTCTGAGCCTCCTTTTCTTCAGGTTAAACAACCCCAGCTCCCTCAGCTCCTCGTAAAACTTGTGCTCTAGACCCCTCACCAGCTCTGTTTCCCTTCTCTGGACATGCTCCAGCACCTCAACATCCTTTTAGCATTGAGTGGCCCAGAACTGGACGCAGAACTCAAGGTATGGCCTTGCCAGTGCCCAGTAGAGAGGGACAATCACTGCCCTGGTCCTGCTGGCCACACTATTGCAGATTCAGGCCAGAGTGCTCTTGTTATGCCATACATAGGCACCCAAAGAAGTGGCTCATGTGAGGTTTAACCAGCAAAAATCAGAGCTGCATTTCAAAGTCTCTTCAGATTCCTGGTTGCTGCTTCTTTCATCTCCTCTGGACCTTTCTCCTGCCTGAAATGCTGGAATTAAGCATTCTCTGAAACTGATTGCACGGTCTGTTTTCCCCAGTGATACCTAGTAGAAGAAATCTTGTCTCTTAGATATCAAATTTGAAAGCAAAATGAAAGAGAAAATAACAGTTGCTTTAAATAATGAACAAAAGCACCAGGAGATTTATTTCCTCTACCTTTCTCCCCTCCCTCATGCAGATATTCTCTTCTTTAAACACAGTTTTCCAAAGTGAGTTTCATGCTGGATCAACAGCCCTGCAAAGCAGCATTTTCTGTTCACATACTAAATGGGAATAACTAATTAGTGGGAGTTCAGACTTTCACTCAGCAGGAGCAGCATGCCTTGAACTGAATATAACTAGAAGGCTGCATATATGTGAAGGTCTGGGGTTATCTTCCTAGTCCATTCAGCGACAAAATCCTGTCCTCTTCTGAAAAGCAAGGATGAGAGCAGATGAGGGAATTTATTCATTTCAAGGGAGGTGATAAATGATCAATTAATGATTTCACCATAGCTACTAAAAAGGATTTGTGTGATAAACTCTATCTGTGGCTGGCCTGAAACAGGTGTCCTCCAGGTGAAAACTGTGGGTGTTGCTGCAAATCTTCTTGAACCTGTTTTGCCTTTGAAATGGGCTGACTGGAATTGATTGCAAGCTTGTCATTGTTCAGCTCATATTCTGTGTTTAGAAAAGTGGAATGCTGCTGCTTTACTACTCTCCCCTCTCCCTTTTTTTCCTGCATAGCTCTTTCTATCTTCACTCAATCTGTTATTGTGATTGGTCATCTAACATATAATATTGCTTCCTACTTAAGGGAAACAAGCAGGTAGCAGCTCCTGGTGTAAATACTTGCCTATAGAAATCTAAAGTTAATTGCTGAAGGCTTTTGTGCCAGTAAAAAAAAAAATAATTAAAAATTTATATTAAAACCACAAAAGTGGGTGTGAGGCCACTTGAACTGCAAACATTTTAATAAATCAAGCACTTGTTTCCTAGCATTTTCTTTCTGTCATTTTTAAGATGTCTTATAACTGAGAAAATATACTAAGGGATATTTTTAGGATGATCAGGGTTAATCAGCTACAATGCAAATCAAATTTGAACTTTCTCCAAATCTCAAGCTGAACAGCTTTTGAGGCTCTGAAAGTTTCAATTACATTTTTTTTTTCTTTTTCATTATCACTACACTTCCAAATGTCCAGGTATCTGCAGATACCAGATTCAGGGAGCAGTGATATGCTCTGATAAGGTCTGTTCTCATGTTATTTCTAAGATAACCAGAAGCAGGATGAATTTGAAGTCATCTTTTGAAAAAGTTCATGCTTATGAGAATTCTCTTCCTGTTTTCTAAAAGTCTGGGTATTTCAAATCAGGCCAGGAGTGGATCAGGCACCTTAACTGGAAACAGGGATGAGCAAAGTTCATAGCCATTCTCTTAATAGCTGTACTTGCATCTATCATTTTTTGTTGTATTTATGGGGCTTTTTAGTTGGTTGGTTGGGGTTTTTTTGCTGCCTATCAGCTAAGCTTATGTTATTGCCAAATAGATAAAGAGACTAAGTTTTATCCTGAGCTCATATATCCCCGAACTTAGGAATCTCGCCTACAATTTTTCCCTTTTGAGGGAGGGAAAAATAAAGTTGGTATCCAGAAGATGTCAAGTGACAAGGAAATTCCAGCATTGCCTGGGAGGTTTGGACAGCCTGGACTTGCTGTGTTGAAGGTTCAGCCAAGGATGTGACATAGAGACAGCCCTAATAGTATTGATGGATAGAGGAGGTAAGACTGAGCCAAAGATCAACTATTTTCCCAGGCTTATAACAGGACTTACCTGTTTGTCACAGTAACTGAAAACAAGAAATCATAAACCCATATACAAACAAACCCACAGTTTTTAGAAAACAAAGCTGTTGAAAAGATAAGAGAAATGAGAAAGAGACCCAACTGAAGCCTGCTGTGGAATCTTAATTACAGTATGCTGGACTGAGATGGATGGATGCCTTAAACAGACGAGCATGTGGACAGAAAGCATGAAAGTTGCATCGTGGCCCTCACTGGGGAGGCATTCAGAAAGTCAGAAAAGTAAAATATTTTTCCTATCCTCTACTAGGGGTGGGAAAAGGCAGGACTGATTATTTTAGCAGTCTGGGAGGTACTTCCTTGCTCATATGCATGATTTGGAGTTCTATTTTCTTGGTGTTTTTTGCCCTTTGAAAATGAAAAAAGAAAGTGAAGTTTGAAGTCAGGAGGGTAACTGTATCAGAAATGGCCTCCTGCCTCCCTTAGGTTCATGGGTGCACCAGAATGACTGGGAGTTGAATAGCTATTTACAACTGGAATACTGCAGTTGATCATCTTCCCTGAATGGGAATGAAGGATGTGTTGGAAAAATCGAAGTGTCCACATCCACCTTCCCGAGGACACAGTCCCCTGTGTAGATTTCCTTTCCCTCACATTGGCTCCAGCAGCCTGGACACTTGTCAAATCCCCAGCATGCAGCTGCCTGCATCTCGCACTCCATTATTATTGCTGATGCTAATCTCTGACCGCTGAACACGGGTCAGAACCAGGAGATAATTGCAGCTCCGATCTGCCAGGCACGGTCCTTTGTGAGTAGTTAATGAGTGTTCAGGAAAATAAAGCAGAAAGAAGAAAAGGGGGATTGTGGTTTGCATACAGTGAGATAGGGAATGAATAGGAGATGGAAGGAGGGGACAATTCACTGATAGGGGAAAAAGAAAGAATTGGGAAAAAAGAAATCATTTGCACTAAAGCTTCTACTGCCTTATTCTTGTTTAGCCCAAGTGGATGGGATCTGGTAAGAAGGGCAGGATGCAGTGATGCCCTGGGCCTGCTGGCAGGGCTTTGGTTTTGGGTGCCATGAATGCAGAGATGGGGGTCATCCTTTTCTCTGCCTGTCAGGGGGTTACACCCACAAGGCCAATGTCCTTGTGTTCTTTGCTCTCAGGTGGTTGCTCTCCTTTAGTCTGCATCTCACAATGCCTGTGTGTTTGAAGGTGCCCTCTAGAGCTTGGCTATCTACTCCTAAAATTGGCTTTAGATCTCTCTCAGCTTGAGTGCCAGTGACCTGTATCTCTCTAGCTGAATCACCAAACTGTATTCCCAGCTCTATCTTTATATCACATACAGAGGGATCGTTTTTGGTATCTGAAGGAAAGAGGTGACTTTTATCAAATCTTTGACAGGCCCTTACTCCAAACAAAAGGTGGCTGCATCTAGTGATCCACGTGACACTGTTGTTCCTAAAACTTTAACCCCGTGTGCAAGAAGCCAATCCACGCACAGAGTAGAGATATTTGATTTTATTTCATGTCTGTGCAGAGATGGGTGATAGGTGTCAAATCCACAAAGCTCGCACCCCTTCAGTATGCCAGGTGCTTTTTTATACACTTTGAACAATAAAAAATTGCCATTTTCTGTATGCCTAACAACCTAAAGCTATAGTAATTGGCTTTTTATTCTCTCCTCTTGGTTTAAAGATACAGTGCACATTTATTTTGCTATGAATGCTCTAAGAGGAAGGGACATATATGAGTAAAGGGTGATCATAGCCTATGGATGGGCATTTTACTATGTTAATGATCACAAAGTTCAAGCTAAGTTGTTCTTTGGCTTTGTAGTTTGATTCATAGTGTCCTCCTGCTCTTACTTCTCAGGTCATGGCTTTTGGTTCCTACAGGTTTTGTTATTCTCTCATTCTTCATAAATTCTTTTGTTTGACCTGTACTGTAGTGATTCAGTGAATTTCTAACTTTTAACCTTCTAATTTGTATTTTATTTCAACAACATGAGTCCTCATGAAGATTCCAGAGAGCATGAGTGTTCTTCCTTGCAAAGGAGATGGCTCTACCTGCTCCCATGACATCTGTCATAGGGAATAAATGATGCACTATGGGGACACAACAATTTGATAGTCTGGGCATGCCTGGGTTTCTGGAAACCAGAAACCACCTCAAAGAAGGGGAAGGAAAAACTACTTCCTGCTAATGAATTAGAGTCACTCAGGATGGAGTCTGAGGGGGAAATAAATGATTGTGGTGCGTGTTTGTGTCCATATGAGTCCCCTCTTCCTAACGACCACGTTAATGTGCTCATAAAAAGATATGATGCAGGGGGGACGTGACTGTTCAGGCTGATTAGCATTTTATGGCAGAACTAAGCTCCATGACAAACGGCTGGCTGGGTGGGCTGTTTTTACAACCCAGAAAACTCTACTTTAAGATGCTGAAAGTATGAGTTTCTTTTCCCTATTTTGAATGCTATTATATTAATTATAATATTAGTTACTATTGACCTTTGAGGGGTCCCGCAACTCCCATGAAAACACAAGATGGTAAGGGAGTTTGGGAGACTCAGGTGAATCCTGACCAGAAGTTCTCTGTACTGGCATAACAGGACAGGGCACAGGGCACAGAAATGCCTGCAACCAGCTGCAAAGCATGACTGACATCCTGAGGCCTCTTGGACCTACTAACCGGAAAAACAGGTATTGAGTCCTGGTGTCTTGGCCATACCCAGTCTTCCTCTGTAGTTCGCTCTTTGCTTTCAGTGAAGTATTAATTCTGCTTTGCTTTCAGTCCAAACTCATGTACCATGGTTCTGTATTGCTTTGCATTCTGGAGGCATGTGTGTTTTTCGGCAGTGTTGAATGACCTACATCCCTTTTGCTTGGAAAGAGATTAGGGTTTCCTTAGGGTCAGATACACCCTGGATACATTTCCAGGTTTGGAGCAGTCTGTGAGGTGCTGCTCCAGTCCCAAAAGTTGCTGGACCAGATTTATGTCAAGCAGTAATGCTGGGATAGAAGGTAAGAACTGGTAAAATGGGGTAGCAGAGAAAAAAGAAGGTTTGAATCTGTTTGCAAATATAACCTAGAGACCACCAGTCTTTCTGGCACTGCGTCTACTGCAGATATTCATGTAGAGAGTCTGTTTCTCAGAGCTGCAGAGCAGGTTCAAACAGCAGGGCTGTGTGAGCAAGGAGCAGCTCCTTATGTAAGGCAGCAAGCAGAGGGACTCTGCGGTGGCGAGCATTTATCCCACGTGCTCCGTGCTGCTTCCAGTGATGGAAGGGCTCCATCTGGTTAGAAGTCTCAGTATATAACTGCTTATCATATAATGTCACTCGGAAGTCAATTTTTTTTAATGAGGGGAAGTGACAGGTATTGAATAGCCTAATGTCAAGAGAATAACAGGTTTTACGCCAAGAGATTTAGAAATGTGAGAGAAGTGGTTTTCAGGGCAGATCAATTCTGTGAGTGAATGTGGTGCGTTGTGCTGGAGAAGGGACGCAAGCCCAGCTGCAGTGACAACTGGTGAGGGAAAGTGCAGCGGAGCAGGTAAGTTGAGCCATGCATCCTGCTTATGCGCCTGTGCCGACGCACACACATAATTAGTAGTGAAGACCTTAATCAGCATCCTGCCTTTATTCAGTCATGTGTGTAAGCCTGGGTTTCTTTATGTATGTGCTGAAAACTGTTACAATAGGTCTCTCTGGAAAAGCTGGAATAGCCTTCTGGGCATTGGGAATAATTAATTCTGAGCACATACTCGGATGCATACTGAATGGATGACCGAAGCCATATGAGATACTTGCAAGGAAACCTGAAAGTATGTAAGACTCTGCACTTCTTATCTTGCTGCTGACTCCATCCTGGAGCTTGGCAAACCATTAGGAAAAAATGTAATTTCACAACTGTGTAAATTTCTCATAATGCCTTTATTGAGTGTGTAGCTTCCTTCCCTTCCTCCACACCCTCTTCTTCCCAGTGTGCTGTGTGGGAACACAAGGGCTGTTAGGTATTGCTGATATATAGAACTGAATTGCTAACTCACTTAACTTGAGGACTTTGAGAAGGAGTTCGAAATCAAGGGAATTTAGTTGAAAACCCCACAAGTAGGTTTTCACACTGGAAATGCTTATCAGCAGGATAATGGACAAGCAGGAAGTTACCAAGTGTGGCCAACTGAGACTAAGCACTGCAGCTCACAAACTGAATATCTGGAGTCACTCTACCACCAAAATACATGACAAAATAGTATATTTCTCATATAATAGAGTATAAATTCTAATAGCTTATAGATGTAAGGAAATTGCCATTTGCAGAGGGGTCTTCCACAAGCTGGAAAAATACTCACATTTCATGAAGCAAAATATTTTTTATTACAATTTGTTCTGTTTGCCTTAGTTTGTCAAAGGGTCCCTCTTTTATTATTTTGTGGGTCCTCATCTTGTTTATGGTCTCCTTTTAACCTCATGTGAATTTTTCAGGCAGGACAGAGCCAAAATGAATGAAAATGGGAATGTTTTTCCAAGCTTCATCAGTAAGCAGCAAACACCAGGCTGAGGCACCAAGAAGAAATCCTCACTGTAGTTCTCAATAAGGTGCTTTTGCTTTCTCCTTCTATAAGCCAGCAGTGAAGCAGTTAATGGTAGTGGCCTTTCTACTGCCAGAGAGACATGGGACCCATGAGAGGGGCAGGGGGTTCAGTTCTCTGAGCTGTAGTTTTGAGCTTTACTTTTGCCACGTATTTCAGCTGAGAAGCTTAAAACCTCACTCATTCAGATAGTGACAGCTCCACAGCCCTGTTGCTATGCTTCCCTGAACCTCTGAAACAACTGCCCAGAGAGCACCCGAGAATGTTCTTGCACGCTGTAATGGGCACCGAAGCCTTGGTACAGCTGAATCCAGCCTTCAACCCCTGCCTTGCAAATGACTGGTGTTCCATCATCTTTGTTGATGGGCTGTCTGAGGGTGTTAGTAAACACACAGGAGCCCAGACTGAAATTCTAGACAATGGGAGATGTCCTTGCATGGGCCTGCTTGCCATTAGCTACCAGGCCTGCTCCTGATTGCAGATCCTAGCATTGCAGAGCAGCACACACAAAATGAGCTGGCAGCCTGCCCAGGCTGCATATGGTGGCTGGAGATGGGGTACATTTGGTGAGAAATAGGGAAGTTGTGATGATAGGGATTAATAGCAGCTATTTCTGCTATGGGATCATTATGTCCTGAACAAAGATGTGCTTTTGATGAGAATGGGATGAGTGGTAGGATGTTTTGGCTTGTCATACCTACAGCTTTGTTCATATCTTTTGAATGAGCGTGTGTAGTGCTAAGAGTGCGTCAATGGATTTCTTCTGGGGAGAGGATGACTTTTTAGTTCCATAGCAGAAGCAATGAAGGATGTGCCTGAAAAAGAAGTCCTATCAAGAAACCACAGCAGTGACATCCTTCTTGGCAGAGATATGATGAAAGCCAGTGGCTGCAATTTGGATCTTTCCTTCCAGGCAAAATGAAGCTGTCCTTTCTGGAGGTGAAGAAAAGGCTACTGCTTAAGGCATGAGGCAAAAATTATGAGGGCCAAGAGGTTTCCAGGATAATAGCAGCAAAAGCATGGATAAAATAAAGTGAGGGAAGCAAGCAGGTACATAAGATAATAAACTGAAAGCAAGCAGGTAGATAAGATATGTTGGACACAGGACTAACTGGAGAAGCAGACCTGAAAATAATGAGGGAGAAAACTGCTGTTCATTATGATTTCTGCTACATTAAGGGAAATAGGGCTTGACACTGGGCTTCTTTGGAAATAACCAGGATTTTCTTTGGAAATAACCAGGACTGGAGTTCTCCATCTGTGAATACTGCTTAATTGCTCAATGCAATGGAACAGCAGTGCCAAGGCCACCACTAAGGTCTCAGTCTCAATTCCATCGTCTTGACCTCTGGTCTCCTGACAGAGACTCATGGTATTGAAACAGCTGTGCTTGAGTTTCCTGTGTGAACCATTGTCTGCTCTTTGCAGGCTTTCAGAAGAGTGTGTTTGGTACCTAGAATGGTAGGCATGATGGAAGAAATCTCTGCCAAACAGCTTCCATTTTTTCTCTTTGTCAGGCTTCTCTCTTCTTCTCTCTCAGGAAAAAAAACCTTGATTTTTTCATTCCTTAGTGACATGCATTATGCCATACTGTAATCTTTTGAGACTACAGGGCATATTGTGGAGGAGTCTGGAGAATGAAACTTAGGATTTAAAGCAGTGTACTGCAAGCTTCTGACATGGTGACAGAGACAGGAGCTTGAGGGCTTTCCCTGTGTTTCTCTGAGGTCTCCATGAGTTTTTCAAAGCAGTCTCTGGTGAAAGAAAGTCCAAATCTTTCTACTGAAGAAGGACCTCAGTGCTTCTTTTATACTGTGGACTAGACAAGGAGAGGTGTCACACCAATCTTCCCACCTTTCCTGTCAGTCTGCCAGCACTCAGTTAACACTAAACCAGGAGCTACCTGCCCATACAAACCAGAACACTTCTTTAGACCTATGAATACAGGTGGTGCATGAAGAACCAATGTCTGTGAACCTCCCTGAGGGGTCTGTAAAGGCACAGCCATGAATCTAGACAGGGACTTGCCTGAACTGGGACAAAACGCTTAGTGCTGCATTGGGCCATGCAGGAAATAACTCAGTCGAGGTTGGAACACAGCTTCAAGACAAGGAGTAAAATGAGATCCCCACTCCAAGGTGGGATTTGTCCAGCCCTAATTTCATCTTTGTAGCCTCTTGCCTGTTCCTGGTGGACAAGAAGCCTCAGTGGAACCACACAGGATGTACACCTTGTATCTAATCTGCTACATATGGAATTTTTTGGCTAGCAATAGTGCTGAAAGTTGGCCTTTCTAACAAGAAATCAGCTGCCATACAAACTCTTGAAAACATGGCTAGGAAGCCAAAGCTGGGGATGATGCCCAAGTGTTACAGTATTCAGATTTGGGTTCAAGGTCTGAGCCCAACCCTGTTTATTTCCAGCCCACAGCACTGGGTTCTGGTAGCAGGATTCCTGCGCTGCACACAAGACTGGAGCACTGCGGCAGAAACCAGAAGTAAAAGGTTTATTACAGAGCAACCAATTGGTATCTTAAACTCACTAACACCAGCCTGGCCTGAACCACTTCCTTTACTAACTTAATAATTGCATCCTGCTGCCTTTGATGCCAGAAAGAAGGAGACTGCATCTTTAAACAGAGGAGAAAATGATAGGGGTGAGGTGATCTGATTAGTCTGTAAGATGAGCGGAAATTAGTTATTTTCATCCTTAATCACCCACAGGATGGGCCAATTATTGAGCTGTTAGAGACCAATTAGATGGCTGGGAACTCACCCTTCCTCACCTTCCTCCCATAACCCGGCATGAAATTATTGAAGTCACTCAATTTCACTCTCATTGAAACCCATGAAGAGAGATCTCACAGCCAAGCATGGGGTGGCTTCAGAGGCCTTTTCCTAATGATGGGCGGCACTCCAGCTTCCAGAAATTGGTTTATTGATCTTATCCAAACCACCTCCCTGAAAATGCAACCTGCACTTTTGCAGGAACAATTCTATTTGTTTGTCTGTCAGCCTGTCTACTTGTCTATCTATCCTCTCGTTTGACTAATCTGAGAGAGACAAACAAACTTTTAACAGCTGCCTGTCTAATCAATGCAGCATGTTTATCCACTCTTGAACAAACTTTCATTTTGCATGTGTATTTGCCAATGTATTCAATGAGTGCTGCTTATGAACAGTTACATCCTGTGGATTCCCGACTAATTGGATTTCCTGAGTGTGTTTGTCACTTGGTATTGCTGTGATAAAAGGTGATGGGTCAGATCCATTCACATAGCATTGGTCTCCTCCTTCCTTGCCTCTGACTGAGTGTGAGTAATTAACAAAATGAAGAAAGCACACAGAAGCCACTGTGGTTTCGAAGAGGGAATTAATAATTTGAGGAGTGAGGAAGAGTGAAATTAGTGTTAGTTTTTCTGATTTAAATTTGAAGCCCCACTATTAGGAAAAAAATTAAGTTACACTGTGGGGTAAGAGTTGAAATAATTTTTTCCCGTCACACTCACAGAAAGTTTCATGCCCCATCCCTGGAAGTGTTCAAGGGCAAGCTGGATGGGGGCATGAGCAACCTGGTCTAGTGGAAGGTGGAAGGGGGGTTCGAACTAGATAACCTTTAAGGTCCCTTCCAACACAAACTATTCTATGAGTTTATGACAGAGCTGATTGCAGAGTACTGATAGCAAAGCTGTGGCTCCATCCTTGCCCTTGTGTATCTACCCGTTTCACCACCTTTAGCAGAGTGTTGTGCAGCACCAGAGGCAGAGGGTGTAGTTGTATGCTCCTATGCCTAATGCCTGACTGTATCTGTGCCACACCTCTCTGTTGGGGTTGTAAACTCTGTTCCTGCTTGGAGCTCTGTGTTGTGATTTGGTGTAAGGGACTGGAGTTTTGAAAGTCACCAGAGTTGGCACGATGCTTTAATTTTCCTTGGTGCAGTTTTGAGTAGAAATTAGAATCCTGCATGGTGGCTACCTAAATACTTTTGAAAATACCCAAATGTGTCTAGCTGCATCTTTTACCTTTTCAGATGCAAGCTCACATTGTTTCACACAACATTTTCAAATGCATTTATTGAATATGGTCTGCAAACTTCTGCCAGTGGCTGACCCTTGCCATAACCATTGTCAGAACAAACCCCTGAACTGCTGACCTAATAGTTCAGTTGTGTAAGTTTAGCTGCCTTTTCCCCTGCTAAAGATGCTCATGGGTATCTGAAACTGCTGCCAATTACCAAAGACCAGCAGGACACCTGTGCTCTTCCAGTGTGGTAGCTTTAGGTCATGTGGGAATGGTCCCATGGCTCTAGATGACTGTGTTTAAGCTATTGAAATGAGCCTCCTAAACTCCAGGGAAAGAAAGACTGAAAGAAAGGCTTCTGTGCCTTTCAGCACTGTGGCAGACAATCTGGTGGCTCCTCTTGCAAGTCTCCCCCTTCACTGCAAGAGTGCATCAGCATTCTTCTGAAAACTGCCAGCAGTGTGCCCTGGGAGACAGAAAAGCAGCTAGAAAGATTTAGGGGATTATGCCAAAAGGAAGCTTCTGATTCTTTTTAGGAATAAGATGATTAGCTCTAGTCTGATTCAGAGCGAATATCCCTTTCTGGATCCAGCTGGAGCAATGGAAGAGGTTGTCTACCCTTTTACAGCCAGCTATGCCACACAGATGTTAGTGGGAGCAGTTTGCCAATGCAGTGCCCATCAAAATGACCCCACTCAGTTCTAATCTGCTTTATTTTAACTGCTGCAGGTTAGGGAATGATCACATAAACAATTTTCCTGTCAGTCTGAGAGGGTGGCACTTTCCCCTGTGATTTGGTAACAGGCAGCTCTGCAGGCCCTGCAGACATTAGCCCCAGTAGACATCTGGTCTGTCTTACACCTCCAGTCACTAGATGATAGCTCAATGAGTCATGAAGAATGCAGCCTCTGTCTTTTGTAGACCTTGGGAGAAATACTCATGTTATATGCAATGAAAACAAATTCAAGAAGAGTGTGTGGGATTTGCTATTTTTAGTTCAAGGGGCAAAAAAGACCTTGGGCATATTATTTGTGCAACATATCTCATTAGCTTAATACCCAGTGTTTGAGCTACTGTTAAGGGTAGATTTGATACAAGAATCTGGGTATTCCTGCACCCTCTACCTGAGACCATGGTCCCGCTGTTACTGCAAATATTATTTGAGGTTTGGGATATTTAAGGATATTTTAGTTTCACCGCTAGCAATCTTTGGGCAGATTTTGGTCCCAATCATACCAGTGTCCTCTGAAGGATTGTGGACTGTCTTCAGAATTGTGCCTGTGTAACTGAGATGAGAATTGTCCCCTGTCTGCCTGCTGCATCTCATCTGTGTAAGGGAAAGGGACAGATCACTCTTGACTACTTCAACTACCTTTGTTTAGTCTTTAATTTAAATCTTCTGTTTGTTTGCAAAACATATCCCACTCTGAATTTGCAGGAGGTTTCATGGACACGTGCAGAAGCATCACAGCAGGTGTTTATGAACACAAAAGGGAAGACTAGGCTTATTTAAACCAGTCTCCTGTTTTGGAGTGTTTTCTAGCTGTTTCATACAGCTCTGCCTTTTCTTAGGTATCTAACTGAGTAGGGTAACTAATGTGCTGCTGATAGTACATTGGGCAAGCAAACACAGGAATAATTTTAATGATATGCTACCATCTGTAGAAACCATTTAGGTACTATGGTTTTGTGTAGCCTGTAAGGACCTGATAAATGCTGTTGCTATATGCTGGAAGTTATTTGATTGAACTGGCTGTTGCTGTTGCTGTCAGTTCTTCAGCTGTTAGTTAATTTTTCTTCTTGTGGCATAGCCCTAGTTGGCAGGAGCTTCTTACCCCTCCTCGCTCCTGTCCTCTTGGCAGGATCTGTGAGCCTTCATCTCCATGCTTACTTCAGCTGGCAGGTCCTCCTCACCCTCCCACCTGATCCCTTTGTGGACTAGACCCACAAAAAATATAGTTCTCTTCTGGCTCCCTGATTCTGGGTTTAGCCTCTACCTGCCTTGGTTTCCTTTCTTAGATTTGACCCAGTTGAAGGGCAGCATATCCTTGACCCAGACAAAACAGATGGCATCTCCCTATGTAACATTCAGGCACGAATTTCTCACATAGGCTGAAGGAGAGGGCTCAGACAGGTCTGTTCCCCCTCATTAGCTTTGTCTGACATCATGCTCCAAGTCATGGGGCACAGGAATGGTTGTGTGGCTGTGCAGAACTGTGCCCCTATCCATTTCTCGCCTGGATGTGGCTCTGGCAACACTCGTGTCTGCCTTTGTCTGTCCTTATATACAGATCTCTTGGGGCTGGGCCTTCTCAGATCCACAATTTAATCACAGAGAGCTGACATGATGCTGAAAATGATTTGTTGTGTCCATGCTGGCAGTTAAGTCATTGCCAGCAATTGCATCCAAACTCCATAAATTGCTAGCATGGACTGGTGATGGGAAAGTATCATGGCTGTCATTTCAGCACCCGCACAGCTTTTCACCCCAGCCAAGATTTTGTGCTGGGGATCTAATGGGCTTCAAATCCTGTACAACCAAATTCTCTACTAGTATCCCTTCACTGGGTTGCACAATGGAAAATTTTGCCTCCTGTTCTTAATGAGAAAATAGCCTTAAAAGAGTCTTGTGGGGCAGGGGGAAAGGTGGAATTGTGATTTGAAGTATAAGAAACAGATGGGTGTCATCCAAAACAATTCAATGCTACTGAAAAGAAGAGCTAGAACAAAGGAGACTACCATTCTTCTCCTCAGCCCTGAAAAGTTTGAGAAGGAAAGCATTCATAACCCAGAGCTTGTGTTTGTTTAAGAGTAATCTGATATTTACCTAAGTTACTACAGCTGTAGTGCACAGCAGTAGAATCAGCAGTAAGGGCATGAGAAACATTAGATCCAGGCAAATAGAATGTGTCAATCCAGAGTGGTAAGAACCATCAACCTTATCTATTTTTTAGTGGGCTTTTTAAGAACTAGCAGGGGAAAAAAAAAAAATATATATATATTTGGTAAAACCTTTCCCTTTTCCCTAGTAAACCATGGCTTTGGACAGTACATGTCACAGAATCTTTGACATACAGAAATCTTGGTACATGCTCATTTCCATGTAATGGGAGTATATTAACATTGTTTTCAAACTCATCTCATTCTGTGATCCTGGACATTCAGACCTCTTTCTGAAGTCTAGTAGAGATGGACTTGCAATTTATATCCATGAGATATGGATCAGGCCAGGGTATGTGATCGGGTATTTATACACTACTACACCAGGGATTTTACTTGAGAAAGATCTGCACCATCAGAACTGTTCCCTCTAGAATAATTAGGAGGAAAATGTTCTCCATGAAGAAAATTTACCTCTGACTATCATGCGAGATCATGTTCTCTGAAGTTAGCTGGAGGAAGACAGATGTTTGGCTGGACATCACTGAGATTTTTCAGGTGTGCATGGTTTCAGGTGAATTTAGTGTTGTGAAAAGGGCCAAATGGAGGACTGTGAAGACTGATGGTGTGTTACTACCTCCTTCTAAGTTTTAAATGAACAAACTTTCCTTGATCCAGACCTAGCCTTACCAAGAGACTTTTTCCTCCCCATCTTGGTTTTTGTTCTAAGGAAGACCTTCTGTCCTTCCAGCTCCTTCTCAGTCTGGCAAAACATACGACAGCGTAACAGCATTGATTTCAGTAGGGTTCCTCATGTCTGGCACTTGGCTTTAGTGAGAGGTGATGTAGATCTCCTGAGCAGAGCAGGAGATCAAAAGTCAACAGACTTGGGCTGGATCCCTGATTTCATCACTGAGCTGCAGCATGATCTTGGATGAGGACTGTGTTGTCTCCATTATTTACTCCCTACCTCTGTAGTTAATGGCCCTTACCCATGGCCAAGTAGCCCCTGGAGTGTTGTCCACCACCAGTGTACTAAATCTTATTTATCGACCGCCAAGTGGTACCTAACCCCATAGAGGTGTTTTATTAGCTGTGGATGAAT